>NW_027176238.1:80195-95195 GCF_023055335.1 Clinocottus analis | reverse complement strand
AACGCATCCTGCCGACACCTGCTGCCGCGCCCGCCGTCTGCCGGCCAGACGGGAGCAAATAAAACCGTCTGGGACGACCCGACAGAACCTTTTAGAACCTTTCGGAACACAACCTATTTTTAGGCCTTTCCTCTAAATGTCAAACCAAACTAAAAGTGTGTATCTCTGCAGCCACTAGGGCTGTTTATTAATGTTGTTCTAACAAAAGGAACACATGTTGATCAGATGTGTAAATATCAGTCTACATGTTTCTGGTTCAGAGGAAATGAAGATGACACAGAAAGAAATGAAAAGGTTTCAGCTCCAACTATAAAAAATGACTTTCAGGATGATTGTTAGTTTGAAATGATGCAGCTGTAAAGTCCAACTCTAACAAACCAGAACACAACATGTAAACATTTAACATGTAAACATTTAACACATGAACATGTAATATGTGAACATTTAATATGAGCTTACAAACTCAGAGAGGGTTTAGTCCAAAGAACATTCAGGTGATGTCGCATTGGAGCCATTGGGGCCGTTTGAGCCTTCGGGACGATTGGGACTGTTGGGACCATTTAGACCATTTGGATCATTGGGACCATTTGGACCATTGGGGCCGTTGGGCCGTTGGGACCGTTGGGGCAATTTGGACCGTTGGGGCCGTTGGACCGTTGGGACCGTTGGGACCGTTGGGGCCATTTGGACCGTTGGGGCTGTTGGGACCATTTGGACCGTTGGGGCCGTTGGACCGTTGAGACCGTTGGGACCGTTGGGGCCATTTGGACCGTTGGGGCTGTTGGGACCGTTAAGGCCGTTGGACCGTTGGGGCCGTTGGACCGTTGGGGCCGTTGGGGCTGTTGGGGCCATCTGAATGCTATTTGAATTTTCTCATGTACCAAACCATATTTTTCACTCGTATAATACTTACAGTGTTCAAAAAATCCAAATACAGCAGAACTTCCTGTTCCACCGGTTGATCTCGAGCCCCTGCAGACCTTCACCTGCTGTCAAAGCAAACTGTTGGATCTCGACCCTGCTGGTTCAGCCTCTCCAGCGCAGCTCTGTGGGTTCACCGGCGCTCTGCTCTGCGAGCGCTCGTGTGCTTCAGCGTGCATTACGGTCGTTGAGCGTGACTTTGAGGTCCGTCTGCATTTGCATACCGGCGCTGCTGACGGCACGAGTCCCTCTTGACTCGACCCGCCGCACTTTCTGTTTCTAAAAGCCGCCTCCTTGAACGCGGCCCAGCGCGGAGGCCGCGTTCGGAGAGAGGTCCACCTGCGCCGCTTGTCATTGAAAGCAGCCCGTGTGGAGGATGGGGGCACCGGGCCGGGCCGCATCACAGAGGATTAGCTCTCATTAGAGCTGAGTGCGGCCCATAATGCACCACAGGTGGCCGGATGAGCGAGCCCGTCGGGGTTTGGCTCAGCGGGCTTAAGTGGATAGGAGGCCAATTATCGCCACACTGGCACCGGAGCGGCGCCCGGCCGGCCGCGGGGGTCCACTCAGAGGGTGGAACAAGGACGGGGATGGAGCTCTGCACCCGGCGGCTCGGGTTCCTCTAATGGCGACATGAAGGGAGGAGGGCCCGCTGTCGGAGCATGTGCTCTGCTGCCATGAAACAGTCCACCGTGACTTCACACGGCGCCGCCGATGATTTGTGCTCCAGAATTGTTTAATGGAAACGTCGCGCGGGGCCGTGATGCATTCCTCCTGTAATCTAGTTCTTTTCCTTTATGATTATTCATGCTTTTTAAAGGACGGGTGCAGATGGAGTCTCGTGTTCTGTGTGATTCATTTCTCCCAAAGGACTCGCAACGCTGTCACCTGCTCCTTTTTATCACCGCCGCTTCACTGCCGGCATCAGAGGCTCACGACCCGTACGGGTCTAAAGCTGCTGCTGCTTCTAAAGGGACCCGACCAGCAGCCCTGACGGGTCTAAAGCTGCTGCTAGTTCTAAAGGACCCGGCGGCGTTACCGGCCCTGTAGGAGATATGGATCTCATAACCTTTAGGTGCCGGAGCGAGGATCTTATTAGCCTCCATAACAGACGGCTGCGGGTCAAGAAACAATGAGTCCATGAATCTATCGGCTGATTGACAGAACTGGAATTATTCATAATTGACTGAAGTCGTTGGTTCCAGCCCCGTGGTCGCGAGGATTCGCTGTTTCTCTCTCATTGATGATTGAATGAAGCAAAGGGTTTTGACATTTGAAGATGTTGCCGTGGGTTTCGAGGGAAATTGTGATTGACACATTTCCTCCCAGCGATTAATTGATCACGAAGCAGACTCTCTGACATTTTACAATGTGAGGCTTCACACTTCTGCTGCTCTGCATTCGTCTGACAGCCGTCAGGAGGAGAATCGAAACGCTGCAATATGACTGAATATATGAGATGTAACACGTGTTTCATGAACTCATGCATCGATTACCGTGAGAGATCATCAGGTGCGTCGTGGGAAAATGTCTAATTTCACTCAATTGGGCAAAAAAAACATTATTTCGTTGCCACAAATAATGATGAAATGCTCCTCCAAGCCTGTAGGTGGCGCAATAATCACTCACACGCGCTGTGTTATGCTACAACGAGACGCTTGGTAGCTTTCTTGGCTGTTGGTGTTCTTTTCATTGTAGAAGAAAAATTGAAAATCTCCGCATGACGTTACATTACTATATTTCTATTTTACGTTAGCTAAGTACTTTTTCCTGCGTCCTGCGGCTCAACTGAAAGAAAACCTGGAACAACATCCGGATGTTTCTTTGGTTCCGTGTCTTTCACCGGAGAGGAACCTTTAAACTGATGTTCTCTCCACCCGGCGGGGAGAACATCACTGATAAACGAGAGGTCAGCGCCGCCGCGGGCTCATGTGATGCTAACTGCACCACCGCGAGGTCATGTGATGCTAACTGCACCGCCGCGAGGTCATGTGATGCTAACTGCACCGCCGCGGGCTCATGTGATGCTAACTGCACCGCCGCGGGCTCATGTGATGCTAACTGCACCGCCGCGAGGTCATGTGATGCTAACTGGACCGAGGGGGGATAGAACCCTGCCACTGTGGGTTAGCGTCTCCTCACGGAGAACCAGAGCCACTGAGCTGACAAGTATAGCAGGAGGGTGAGACAGGTGTGAGACAGGTGTGAGACAGGTGTGAGACAGGTGTGAGGCAAGTGTGGAACAGGTGTGAGACAGGTGTGAGACAGGTGTGAGACAGGTGTGAGACAGGTGTGAGGCAAGTGTGGAACAGGTGTGAGACAGGTGTGGAACAGGTGTGAGACAGGTGTGAGACAGGTGTGGGACAGGTGTGGGACAGGTGTGAGACAGGTGTGAGACAGGTGTGGGACAGGTGTGAGACAGGTGTGAGGCAAGTGTGGGACAGGTGTGAGACAGGTGTGAGACAGGTGTGAGACAGGTGTGCGACTTCATCTGTGGTGAATCTCCCGTCGGGCTCTCGGCCTCCAGCAGGTTGAGAGAAGTGAGTTTGGGAGGAACGGCTCTATTTGTTGGTTCTTCTCAAGAGAAAGTTTCAAAGCTCTTACAGGTAATATGAAATATGAAATATGAAACCGCTCTTCACTTTCTGGCCTCAATGTTTCTTAATACCTTTTTGTTGTCTGCGCTGGGAGAGTTTCCTCGGAGAGGCGGCTCACACAGAGAGAGGATTCTCTGAGGGAAGAAGGCTCCAGTTTCTGATCGGAAACTTTTAAAGCCCATGATGTAATGCGGAGGACATTGCAGGCGGGGTTTGTGAAAGCAACTTTTTAAAGCAACTTTTTTTATAATACCTGTTAAATCAACTTGTTCAAGCACTCCAACTTCCTCCATCTTTGCCTTCAGTTTCTCACCTGGAAACCATCCGAACCTTCTGATGGAGAGTTAGAACCTTCTGATGGAGAGTTAGAACCTTCTGATGGAGAGTTAGAACCTTCTGATGGAGAGTTAGAACCTTCTGATGGAGAGTTAGAACCTCCTGATGGAGAGTTAGAACCTTCTGATGGAGAGTTAGAACCTTCTGATGGAGAGTTAGAACCTGTTGATGAAGAGTTAGAACCTCCTGATGGAGAGTTATAACTTCCTGATGGAGAGTTAGAACCTGTTGATGAAGAGTTAGAACCTTCTGATGGAGAGTTAGAACCTTCTGATGGAGAGTTAGAACCTCCTGATGGAGAGTTATAACTTCCTGATGGAGAGTTAAAACCTACTGATGAAGAGTTAGAACCTGTTGATGAAGAGTTAGAACCTCCTGATGGAGAGTTAGAACCTGTTGATGAAGAGTTAGAACCTCCTGATGGAGAGTTAGAACCTGTTGATGAAGAGTTAGAACCTCCTGATGGAGAGTTATAACTTCCTGATGGAGAGTTAAAACCTACTGATGAAGAGTTAGAACCTGTTGATGAAGAGTTAGAACCTGTTGATGAAGAGTTAGAACCTTTTGTTGCAGTTAGAACCTCCTGATGGGGTTAGAACCTCCTGATGAAGAGCAGGGTTCTGGTGAAAGAGGTGATCAGAGCAGCATTCACTGCCTCAGAGTTTCTTCTCTGCTTTTCTCTCCAGACAGGATGACCTGCATGTGATTGCCCACAAGCTCCTCCCTCTTTAGGCACAAGCTCCTCCCTCTTTAGGCACAAGCTCCTCCCTCTTTACCCACGAGCCCCTCCTCTTTACCCACAAGCCCCTGTGTTCTGGGCCCCTGTGTCGTGGCCCTGCAGCCTGAGACAGTCAACAGTCTCTGGACTCTAATGGTCTTGATGGAGCAATCAGAGGCTGTGAGTGCAACCTTCCAATCAGGACCCTTCAGCTGTAATTAGTGGTGAAACAAGCGCAGCTGCAACCGGCAACGCAATGAGCAACGACTCGCTCACAGGCCGGCGCGCGCTAATCACTGCAATTATTGAATAGTCCCGTCGTCAATGTACAAATCCTGTTAGATGAAGTCTTTGTCTGGTTTTACGCCACGTTAGTGTCTTCACGTGAATGTTTAATGTTTAATGTTTAATGTTGCATAAGAAACATGATTCCACATTATACTCATTGTCTTTCATAACGTGTGTAAAGTCTTTGAGACGTTTTAATGGCAGTACGTGACGTCATGTCCACGCGTCCTTGTGTTTTTCATCTGGAACACAGATGAATAAATAATTATTCTACCTCTCCAGGAACGTATGAATATTATTAGAAAAACATCCAGAATCCCTCGAGGAGCTTCATGAACGACTCGTCTTCACGGTCATCTTCAGCGACTCTTGTGACGTTCAGAGGGGGCGGAGCTACCGAGAGGTCGACGTCCTCACCGGTGATGTCACTCGAGTCAGACTCGGGTGAAGTGGACTCAGGTATAAAGGGGCGGAGTCTAGCCGGATCCCGGTCCTCATTGGACCAGAGGAGTTTATTACCTTTAAAGTACTGTCCCTTTAAATGTCGTTTGTTGACATGGGTTCACGTTTCACTGCGTCACAGCTTCAGGACGCTGGAGGCTTAGAACCCAGGATTTTTATTTCAGGCCAGAAGACAACGAGTCCAAGTAATGAGGGCGAACATGTGTTGAGGGGAAACGTTTTAATTAGCGATGAGACACACGCACACACACACACACACACACACACACACACACACACACACACACAGACACACAGACACACACACACACACACACACGTCCGCGGTCGAGCTCTCGTCATGTTTAATTCATCACAAGAACACGGAACCAACATCAACCCGACTTCCTGGAATAGTTACCAACGAGGCTGTCAGTGTGTGTGTGTGTGTGTGTGTGTGTGTGTGTGTGTGTGTGTGTGTGTGTGTGTGTGTGTGTTACTATGTATTTCTGGATGGAGGGATGTGTTTTACTTGGTTCTGGACCTCATGAATGTAATTGCAGGAAACAAATGTGCTTTTTCTGCAGAAGCAAACTCCAACAGTTCATAATCCATAATCCATAATCCATAGGCAGCCGTGGAGAGAGCAGCTATGAATCAATAACCCGGTCATGAAAGAGGAAGTAGAGATATTTACAGTTAGTCTGAGGCGGCTTCAGACCGTCAGAAGGTTTAACTGGTTGAGGTTCAACATCAATGTGACCACTTTGTGTTCAGTAGCTTTATAGTTATGTTAAAGCGTCTACGTTGGTTTCCTTCAAAATATATTTGTGTTCTAACTTTTGGAAAAACAACAACAACTGAAGTAATCCTTTGTTTTTGTTTTATATATTCAGATATTTATATTTTAAAACGCGTTCTCATCAACAGATATTATGAGTCTGAATGTTTCCACAGTAACGATGCTTTCCTTGTCCTCTCTGGCACACACACACACACACACACACACACACACACACACACACACACACACACACACACACACACACACACACACACACACACACACACACACACACACACACGTTAATAGCTGCTTCCTAAAATTAACAAAATGTATTTCGAGTATTTTACTGTCTGACGTGTTTATTTGACAACCTGTTCCCTCCTCTTCCTCCTCTTCCTCTTCCTCTTCCTCTTCCTCTTCAGAAGAGCTCACAGTGAGGCGCGTGCACGTAGCTCACAGTGAGGAGCGTGCACGTAGCTCACAGTGAGGAGCGTGCACGTAGCTCACAGTGAGGAGCGTGCACGTAGCTCACAGTGAGGAGCGTGCACGTAGCTCACAGTGAGGAGCGTGCACGTGTTGTGAGTTCTCATCCCGGAGGTTTCTGTGTGTTACTGAAAGAAAAAGAAAAAGAAACTTTGGTCTCTCGAGAGAATGAAGTGTATACTACATGTACCACACACTACATGTACCGCACATATACTACTCATTATATGTACTATGTGTATACTACATGTACCACACATATACTACTCATTATATGTACTATGTGTATACTACATGTACCACACACTACATGTACCACACATATACTACTCACTATATGTACTATGTGTATACTACATGTACCACTCACTACATGTACCACACATATACTACTCACTATATGTACTATGTGTATACTACATGTACCACTCACTACATGTACCACACATATACTTCTCACTATATGTACTAGGTGTATACTACTCACTACATGTACCACACATATACTACTCACTATATGTACTATGTGTATACTACATGTACCGCACATATACTACTCACTATATGTACTATGTGTATACTACATGTACCACACATATACTACTCATTATATGCACTATGTGTCCACATGAGGATGATGAAGAACATGAGGATGAGGATGAAGTGAGGAAGGCAGCTGGTGGGCGTGGTCGTGTGGCGTGATGTTTGCTGTGCAGCGTGACAACAGGACCATGAATGAAAGAGGTGAAGAAACGGAGAGGCAGAGCTGGTTATCTTCAGCGGGTCCAGCTGAGTCGGGATCAGAGTTTCTTTCCTCCGTCTTCCAGTTTGAAGACAATTCATCTCTCGTTTTAAAGAACATGTCAGAGCTCTGAGCAGAGACGTCCAGAGACATCCTCCTGTTCAAGTGACGCCAGGAAGCGCTTCAGGCGGGAGCTCATCACCTGCTGTGTGTGTGTGTGTGTGTGTGTGTGTGTGTGTGTGTGTGTGTGTGTCGGCTTTTTAAAAAGAATTTATTCAAGCAGAGCTCACAAAACCCCAAAACCAGAGCGCCAGCTGCTCGCTGACCTTCTGCGAGCAGCAGCTCCAGTTCCTCAGTGACTGCGTCTGCAGAGTGGAGCTGGAGGTTGAAACAGAGAAACCTTCCTTCACTTCAGTCGAGCGTGAAGCGTCACGACTCTGCAGCTGACCGCTCACGGCACGGAGCAGGAAACCCCTGCAGCTCCGCTCTGATGGAGTCACGCTGGGAGGCGACGGGCGACGCTCTGGCTTCAGAAAGAGCGTCACGCGAGTCAAACGTGACGTCGTCTATTGTGGCGGCGGAAGCGTTCAAGAGCCGCTGCTCTGCAGCCGCTGCTGGGGCTCAATGAAGTTAACCAACGATGTGGCTGCACAGATAACTGAGTTCACCTTTTTAAAACCAGATTTGAAAAGAGAAAATCTGGCTTTGGGCTTGAACAGGTGACGTCTTCCTGCTCTTTGCAAAGGAGACGACGACAACGCTGTTTCATTTTTACACCGACAAACAAATAAACCCAGAAATACACGAAGAGGACGAGTTCATCCAAACGAGCCTCTGTTCATGACGCGGCCCTCTGACTCTCCTCCAGCTCGTGACTCAGTGGAAACAACGAGGACTGAAGCTGAACTCAGCTGATCCCCTGCTGAGCCTGGACCCACCATCAAGCTGCTGCCGCCTCCAGGTGGGCGGCCATCGCCTCCAGGTGTTGGAGAGCAGAGCTCATGAGGAGTACGTACTCCTCATGAGGAGTACGTACTCCTCATGTATGTACTCCTCATGAGGAGTATGTACTCCTCATGTATGTACTCCTCATGTATGTACTCCTCATGAGTAGTACGTACTCCTCATGAGTAGTATGTACTGCTGGATAGTTTGAAAGATGCTTCCACAGGTGGAGATCTGACGTCCATCTGCTGCTCACCTGTGTTATGAAATCAGAGAACAGGTGTAAATATAGAACACAGAAACATGTTGACTGATCGTCTGAATCCAAACTGCAGCGTGCTTCATCTCCATCCCATAATAACTCTATTTGTTGCAGCGCCGTTCAAACGTGACATAGCATGTTGCATTGTGGGTAATCTGTGCTGCAACGAGCCGATGAAACAAACTCATTTTATTGAGACTTTTTCAACACTAAATACTTTATGGATTAATAGAAAAGCCCCACGAGGGCGTTGACAACTGATTGTGTTGTGTTGTGTGTTGTGTTGTGTGTCTGTGTTGTGTGTGTGTTGTGTTGTGCACTGGAACACTTCCTCTGCTAGAGTTAGTGACCGGTTGCCCAGTTCTTCCCTCAGGGGTTCGTCTGGCTGCTGTTGTGTATTTCACTGCCAGAGAGCAAAACTAATGAATCTGTCAAACGGAGTCGCACAAAGTCGCACAACCAAAAAGAACAAAGTGACGTCAGGTAACGGCCGTGACCACAGCCCCACACAACACCTGCTGATGCCCAGACCAGCGGTGTCAAACACACGGCCCGAGGGCCTGAAATGTCCTCAACGAGGGTCCGATCCCAACACGAGGCTGTGCCGTGCTCTGTGCCCACTAGGGGCGCTGCTGCGGCCCCGCCCACTGGTTCTCCTGGCCCCGCCCACTTCAGATCAAAGGGGGATATATCCGGTCTAATTCTTAAAAAAGCAATCTGTTTTATCTGTGTTGGAATGAGAAGGAGCTTCAGTTCCTCTGGATGTGGAAGTAGATATTATTAGTAGAGAGAGCAACAGCATATTCATACTCATCAGCATACGACTGCCGACCTGTCGGATGATTGACAGGTGAGTTGTGTCAGAGTGCACTTGAGTGAAGCGTCTCCTGCAGACGAGCCGCTTGCATCCGATCCGCCGGGCCGCTGGCAGAGTACAGGACTTTGTTTGCCTCCCATCAGCGCGCCGGCGCTCCTTAGTAACCAGCAAACAGCGGCGTGACCTTTGGCGCCGGCAGCCGAGCGGGCCGAGGCGTCCATTACGCCGCCGCTGACAGGCGGGAATCATTAGCTTTGACGAATGACGGTTATTATGTCACCTCGACTTACACGGGTTATTACGGCGCCGCGCGGTTATCAAACGCCTCGTGATGGATGCGCGTGTGCGCGCGGACGAACCGCGAGTCCTGCGATAATCCAGCTGCATCTCCTCAGCCAATCAGCAGCCAGCGGCGCCTTCTGCCCGTCTTTCATTACATGAAGGAATCCATCTTTATTAGAGGATCCAGAGGCCGCTTCATCACACACGTCAGCTTAAAGCAGCGCCGCCTGAAGCTCGCCACGCCGACCATCAGGTGCGTGACGAGCTTCCAATAAGAACCTTCGTTTGTTCACAAAACTGATTTTATCATTTCCACCTGGAACGAGATCTCAACACATCCAACGTGTGGTTATTAAAAACCAAACCAGAAGACGTTGACCTCAATAAAGGTCAAACAATTCCACTCAATCATGTAGTACGACAGCATGGTGGAAGTAGCAAGCAGCTAGGTGGTGAGATAGCGAGGTAGCGATGTAGCTAGGTAGATAGGTAGTAGCTTCCTCACGCGGCTCTTGCTAGCTAGCAAGGTATCAATGTAGCTAGGTAGATAGGTAGCGATGCAGATAGCTAGCGCTGCAGCTAGGTAATGAGGTAACGGTGTAGCTAGGTAGTGATGTAGTGCTCTAGCTAGATAGCGAGGTAGCTAGTTAGCTCGCCAGTCATTAAATGAGTACATTTCAATAGTGTACTACTTCATCCTCTCAGTGTATTAAAGCACAATCATGGGCTCAACGACAATTTAGCAAGTCATCAACTCGTAGAAGACGTGTCAGTGGCCAGTTGTCTGCTAGCTGCATTGCTAAATCCACCATGTTGTAGCGCTACACTGGCTGCGTGTCCAGTGGCGGTAAAAGAGACGATGAGGACGTGTTGATCTGTCGTCCAGAGAAGTCTTTTGAAAAGAGAACATGTTGCTGCTGCTGTGCAGCCGCCATGACGGCGCAGAGGTTAGCAGAAGGCTACGCTAAACTATTGGCGACACGTTCAGCCCGCTGCTGTGAGGCGGCCCGCGTTAGCCTCCAGCTAACTCTGCGACGTGACCAACAGCTTCTTCCAAACCAAGTGAACCTTCGTGACAGAGCGGTCGGCGCCTCTGACCCTCCTCAGCGGCTCCCGTGAGGTTCTGCTGTCGACGCCCCGCCGCTCTGCTTGAGCGGCGTGCGGCGCGACGGCGTGAAAGGTCGCCGCTCAGTCGTGAGGTTGAGCAGCTGCAGGACGCCGCTCCACACGAGCCGCTGGATGCTTTATCCGCTTTAGTGGCCAAAAGGGATTTTATTTTGACGTCCTCGTCCATCACAGGACTCGAGCCGCCGGCGCCGCGCAGCTTTACGGTCGTGAAAGAGTGGAGAAATCAAACAATAACAGCGACGACGGGTTTCTTTTTTTTATTATTTGGACAATTAATCTGTTGATCATTTCACTTCAAAAACTGAGAGACGAGGAAAAGAGCTCAAAGTGACGTCTGTTAAGATGAATTGTCCAAACAAAAACATATTCAATGAATAATTATGTAAAACTCAAAAGATTTTGCATTATTTCAAGATAAATAAATCAAAAACGTTTCCATCAGAGCGACAGATATTTCACTCTTATTTTATTTTTACCCGCCAAAAGAAATCCTCTCACCGTGGGAGGAGAGAGAGCAACTCATGTGGAGCTGCAACTTTAGCGTGGAGCAACGAGTTGCTCTGCAGGTCGTCTCCATGACTGGAAGACGTTTGCATCGCTGCTCTCAGCCGACTGGAGGTGAGCGGAGACGCCCGGAGCTCTGCACCGCCCAATGAATGCTGGCAGTGCAGACTGAGAGCTGCTTCAGTAATTACACACTACTGTGAGTGTGTGTGTGTGTGTGTGTGTGTGTGAGTGTGAGTGTGAGTGTGTGTGTGTGTGTGTGTGTGTGTGTGTGTGTGTGTGTGTGTGTGTGTGTTTCATCCCCCGGGGAGCCGGTCATCCAGTCTCACATTTCCTCGAGTCAATCGACGATGACAACCGGAACATTTAACCGTCCTCCTCTCAGTTTAAGGCCGGCGCCGTGCGGTCACACCGAGAACGATTAACCTCAGACCCACCACTACACACACACACACACACACACACACACACACACACACACACACACACATATATATGCTTCATTCAGTCACCTTAACAAATGTGGAGGGGAGGAGCTTAACGTGCAGCTGCAGCCGTGTTGATCTGTGTGTGTGTGTGTGTGTGTGTGTGTGTGTGTGTGTGTGTGCGTGTGTGTGTGTGTGTGTGTGCGTGTGTGTGTGTGTGTGTGTGTGTGGAGGGGGGAGGGGCTGCTGCTCACCTGTCTCCTCGCTCGTCACCTTCAGCAGGTGGTCAGGTTTACTCGTTTGGAGCTAATTCTCACACTCTGTTGTTTCCTTAACGCTAACAACAAAATGTCTGTCTTTCTCTTCTCGGTGCTGCTCGGACCTCTTCGTCCTCCTCCTCTTCGTCCTCTTCCTCCTCCTCTTCCTCCCGTACTAAAGGTAAGCAAAGCGCTGCTCTCCTTGTTTCTGTGCTCGTTGTCAGTCATGGGCGCTGCATCCCAGATCGCTGCAGTGTGTCTTGGCTCGGCGGCGGCGGCCCGAATGCGGCGCCGGCCGGCCGGAGGGCGTGATGAACGATGCCACAACTTTGGGCCGGCGCCATGGCTCCAACGGCGGCCCGGAGCTGGCCGAGTCGCTCTGTTGGCTCCAGCCGTGTCCTCTGGTGCAGGAACGGCTCCAACTGCACATACGCTGCAGTTTCAGGATCAGCTTTTTACTCGCAGGCTGAAACTCGTATGAAACGTCACAAAGTCAATTTACTGAGTTAGCAGGTCATCGAGTTCAGGAGTTTGTGACCAGCGAACAGGAAACTATGGACTGAGCAGGAGTCTGCCTGTCAATCACCCTGTAGCCCCGCCCCTAAAGCGCCCCCTCTTCCTGGTCTGTTTGACTCTAACGGACCATAATGTCCTGAATGAACATCATGCTGTATAGAAGAAGACTAGAAACTAGAGATTGAGACATAAACTCATGTTTACAATGTTTACTGAGGGAATACATCAAGAGAGAAGTAGAGTCACTTATATAGACTTCTATACAACCAGAGGAGTCGCCCCTGGTGGTCAGGAGAGAGAATGCAGCTTTAACACATGAAGCATAGACTTCTATACAACCAGAGGAGTCGCCCCCTGGTGGTCAGGAGAGAGAATGCAGCTTTAACACATGAAGCATAGACTTCTATACAACCGGAGGAGTCGCCCCCTGGTGGTCAGGAGAGAGAATGCAGCTTCAACACATGAAGCAGAGACTTCTATACAACCAGAGGAGTCGCCCCCTGGTGGTCAGGAGAGAGAATGCAGCTTTAACACATGAAGCATAGACTTCTATACAACCGGAGGAGTCGCCCCCTGGTGGTCAGGAGAGAGAATGCAGCTTCAACACATGAAGCAGAGACTTCTATACAACCAGAGGAGTCGCCCCCTGGTGGTCAGGAGAGAGAATGCAGCTTTAACACATGAAGCATAGACTTCTATACAACCAGAGGAGTCGCCCCCTGGTGGTCAGGAGAGAGAATGCAGCTTTAACACATGAAGCATAGACTTCTATACAACCGGAGGAGTCTAAATGAAGATGATGTTGGATGTCCTGGTTGTCACTTCCTCTTCCATCTCGTCTTGAATCCACATTCTGAATGAGACGCTCGGCGGCCGCTGAGCTGAACTCTTCCCTCCTCTTTGTCTCCTCCTTCCATTAGCAGGAAGTGATTGTTTCTGTGTGAATTATCCTTATACCCGTTTAATAGCGTGGAAATTGATTAAGCAATTAGTGGGGAGCCACTGTATTTAGATCAAAGGCGATCATCACATTAAATTGGAAGAGATTAACTCGCCCAGAGCCAAATCGGAAGTAATGGTTTCAATAATGGCTTCGCAGAAATAATGCTGTGGATTCCTGCGCTTTATCTCTGAAGCTGAGGTTTTTTTAGTATTATTCTTTATGACCGGCTCTGGCTTCAGTGCACTATTTTTATTTCATGCCCACAACAAGTTATATGTGAGTAATAACCCGGACCCCTTGTCCTGCGCTAACAGACTCCAGTTTATAGTCAGGGTCACTGCTTCGGGTTCAGAGGCCCCACAGACTGGAGACAGGAAGTAGACGACGTCGTGGTGACTCGTTGGTTTGAGGACGTTTTGACCGTCGCCATCTTAGCTTTTACACAACCAGTGAACAGGAAGTGACCATTTATATAGCAGGAGAGAGAATGTAGATGAAGCATAGACTTCTATACAACCAGAGGAGTCGCCCCCTGGTGGTCAGGAGAGAGAATGTAGATGAAGCATAGACTTCTATACAACCAGAGGAGTCGCCCCCTGGTGGTCAGGAGAGAGAACGTAGATGAAGCATAGACTTCTATACAACCGGAGTCTGGAGTCTTTCTCTGGTCCTCTGAGTGACTTCAGTGTTTCTTTGGTCATAAGATGTGAAACCGGTGGTTTGATATCAAAACTTTTCTTCCCCGACTCGTCTTGGAGTCCATCGTCTGGTTTCTGTTGTTATCGAAGGCTTCTCCTCTTCCTCTCTGCTCCTCTTCATCAACCTCATGCCGTGAAGAAGAGGAGCTCCGTGCTCTTTGAAGACTAGGTTTCATCAACGTTCTCCAGATCTGAGTGTTTTCTCTGATGATTCATATCTCTGCAACCAAAACAAGACTCACGAGTCCAGACACAACTCCTCTTTCATATTTCATCACTTCGTTTCTGCTGTTTCTCTCCGTCTTTCATCTTTTAAAAATAGAGACACCAGTTCCCTCTGCAGATAAAACCACTGGACGCTCCTTCATGTATTTTAAGATATGAAGATATTTAAAGGTTTCATCTGAAGTTCAACACTTCGGTAAAGTTGAGAGATCGTGTTTGTCTTTTTGTCAACTTCCTGTTTTCTGAGGAGGATGAAGAGGAAGGAAAGGGCGAGAGGAAGAGGAGAAGCATGAACTAGGGAAGATAAGGACAGAAAGGAATGTTGGGAGGAGGTGAAGAAGGAGACGAGGAGAGGAAACAAGAATTCATTCCTCTTTCCTTCACTCACTCTCTTGATTCTTTATTTCTTCACATCTCTTGTGAAAACATAACTTTACGAACATTTTTATTACTTTTCATTTGTGTCGGTCAGTAACGAGACAAACGCTCTCACATCAAACCTCCATGTTTCATGAACATCTGAAGGAGTTCTGTGTTCTTTGTTTTGTTCTCCACTTTTTAAAATGAAACGTTCTCGCGTCTTCAACTGAGATTGAACTTCATTTGTTCTGGAACGTTTCCAGAGTTGGATTAGTTTATTTTGGTGTGATATTGTCCTGTAACGTCCGGCGTCCACATACTTCTG
>NW_027176238.1:67695-75195 GCF_023055335.1 Clinocottus analis | reverse complement strand
TGTGTGTGTGGGTGTGTGTGGGTGTGTGTTGCAGACACATGAAGGTTGTGTAAAGTCGGAGATAAACAAGTAAAAGTGTCCTCCTCCTCACCTGCATGACCTCTGACCCCTCCCCCACACGGTATTGTGTTTGAGCTGAAGGCATGACAGCAGACAGGTGTGTGTGTGTGTGTGTGTGTGTGTGCCAGCCAATATTTGCTTTCAATACACTGTGTGTGTGTCAACAGCGAGTGTTTGGTTTGACCTTGGTGACTGTGTGTGTGTGTGTGTGTGTGTGTGTGTGTGTGTGTGTGTGTGTGTGTGTGTGTGTGTGTGTGTGTGTGTGTGTGTGTTGTCCCATATTTTTCAAAGATGGAGATGATTGACAGCTCGGAGAGCTAGTGATGGCTAACGCTAACCCTTCTAGTGTACTTGCCTTTGGGCATGAAATGTGTGTGTGTGTGTGTGTGTGTGTGTGTGTGTGTGTGTGTGTGTGTGTGTGAAATAGAGCTATCTCTCTGCAGCTCTTCTCATCTCTCTGGTCCCCTGAAGAGTTGGAGCCCTGAGGCCTTAATGTGTCACTTCATTTCTCTTTATATCGACCGGCAGAGACCCAAAGACCCCCCCCCCCCCTCCACACACACACACATACACACCCCCCCCCCCCACACACACACACACACATCCCCGTTACAGACACTTCATCAGGTATTGAACCACCAGATTCAGAATCCAGACGAGTGCCAGGAATACAGAATATAATATTAATAACAGATGATAATGATGTGATCACATGACGACAGGAGGAGAGCAGACCTGTGTGTGTGTGTGTGTGTGTGTGTGTGTGTGTGTGTGTGTGTGTGGGCGCAGTGCTTTTTGCTGTCCTCTGATTGGTTCAGATCAGAAGATGGATTCATGTTTGATCGTTTCCCGTGTCACTGATTAATATTCTAACTGTGAATTTATCTCTCCTCCTCTTCCTCTTCCTCCTCCCCTTCCTCTTCCTCCTCCTCTTCCTCCTCCTCTTCCTCCTCTCCCTTACAAATTTTTAGCTTTTTGTTCTCTGGTTGCCGGGTAACTTCTTCCAGAAAACCTCATTCATAGTCACACACACACACACACACACACACACACACACACACACACACACACACACACACACACACACTGTGTTAATGATTTTCTTCATTCTTCAGATCTGACATAATATTTACATAAAGCATAAAGCTCACATCTCCAGATGATTACAAGACCCAATCCTCCTCTTCCTCCTTCTGCTCTTCCTCCTCCTTCTCTTCCTCCTTCTCCTTTTCCTTTTCCTCCTCTTCCTCCTCGTCTTCCTCCTCCTCTTCCTTCTCCTCTTCCTCCTTCTCCTCTTCCTTCTCTTCTTCCTCCTTCTCTTCTTCATTCTTCACGTCAAGCTGATTGCGTTCTTACAAATGAAGGGAGAGTAAATGAGTGTGTGTGTGTGTGAGTGTGTGTGTGTGTGTGTGAGTGTGTGTGTGTGAGTGTGTGTGAGTGTGTGTGTGCCTGCAGCGTGACACACTAATGTGATTTTGACAAAGGAATATGATAACAAGCTGATTACTCCGCCTCCTAATTATATCAACGAGTTCATGAAGGAGAGAGAAGGAGGAGAGGAGAGAGGAGAGGGGAGAGGGGAGGAAAGGAGAGAGGAGAGGAGGGAGGAGAGGAGAGAGGAGGAGAGAGGAGGAGAGAGGGGAGGAAAGGAGAGAGGAGAGAAGAGAGGAGAGGGGAGAGGAGAGAGGAGAGAGAGGAGAGGAGGGAGGAGAGAGAGCGAGAGGAGAGGAGGAGAGAGGAGAGGAGAGAGGAGAGAGGAGAGGAGAGAGGAGAGGAGGGGAGAGAGGAGGAGAGGAGGAGAGAGAGCGAGAGGAGAGGAGGAAAGGAGAGAGGAGGAGAGAGAGAAGGACACATTTTGAACCCATGAAGTAAATAATTTAAACAATGACATCGTCCTCGAGGATAATGATGTCATCATCTACAGAAACGATCGATTCATAATTTAAAAAGACTTCATGTGACGAGTGTAAACTTTAACTTTTCTTCATGCTGTGACTGGCCCCTGAGTGGGCGGAGCTACGTGGCTGACTCTTTCCTCAGGGGGCGGGGCTAGGTGGCTGACTCTTTCCTCAGGGGGCGGGGCTAGGTGGCTGACTCTTTCCTCAGGGGGCGGGGCTAAGTGGCTGACTCTTTCCTCAGGGGGCGGGGCTACGTGGCTGACTCTTTCCTCAGGGGGCGGGGCTAGGTGGCTGACTCTTTCCTCAGTGGGCGGGGCTACGTGGCTGACTCTTTCCTCAGGGGGCGGGGCTAAGTGGCTGACTCTTTCCTCAGGGGGCGGGGCTACGTGGCTGACTCTTTCCTCAGGGGGCGGGGCTAGGTGCCGTCAGCAGGTTGTCTCCAGGTGAGGCCTGAGGACACGTCACTAAAGTCAGAAGTAAAGTTGATGAATTACATCACAATTTATTGAAGTGAAGCACTAAAATAATCCAGATGAATTATGGAGGATGTTCCCTCCTCGTGTCCATTAATGAAGAGGACGATGAAGATTTGATGTCCACCGCGTCTAAAAGGGTTGAAGTCACGTAACCTGATGAAGAGGAGGAGGAGGAAGAGGAGGAACTTTCTGACTTTAACTTCATGGCAGACGGAGAACCTTCCTCCTCTTCCTCCTCCTCCTCCTCACTTAATCTTCTCTTAACTATTCCTCCACCTCGTCTGCCTCATGTTTTATGTTCGCGTCCCGGTTCTCCGGTTCTCTGAGGAACCGAAGCGTGAAGTGAAGTAAAAGTTTGTTTCAGGTTGTTGAGCCTCTGAGGCCACGCCCACTTCTCAGTTTCTGTAAGTCTGAATGCACGACAGCCCATCCCATAATATATATATATATATATATATATATATATATATATATATATATATATATATATATATATAATCATATAGTACATGTCATGAGATCAGAACTTCTGCTTCAGACTTTTTGTTTGAGAAACGTCGGCTTTGAATATTCTGTCTTTGCAAACATCTTCAGTGAGATGTTATGAAGCTCCTGCGATGTTCCCCATCACACACACACACACACACACACACACATATACACGTATGTGTGTGTGTGTGTGTGTGTGTGTGTGTGTGTGTGTGTGTGTTGTAAACAGATCATGTTGCGTTCTGTCAAACATTTCACGCCCGATATTCATCTTTAATATTTACCTTGAAAATTACTTATTTTCAACTGCTGGAGATTGTGTGTGTGTGTGTGTGTGTGTGTGTGTGTGTGTGTGTGTGTGTGTGATAACAAGGTTTCATGTATCTGAAGAACAGTGTGTATGTTTCCCTCTCAGCAGCTGTGTGGAAAGTAGAGAGATACTGGGAACACACCAGTGCTCCCAGTATCACACACACACACACACACACACACACACTCACACACACACACACACACACACTCACACACACACACACACTGTGTGCTCTCTTGATAACAAGGGAGACGGCGGTGAAGGAGAATAAATAATAAGGGAGGACGAGGAGGAAGGAGAACAAAGATACAGGAAGGAGAAGAGGTCGAGTGAAAAGGAGGTGAAGATTAGAGAGAGAGAGAGAGAGAGGGAGAGAGAGACAGAGAGAGAGGGGGAAGGAGGGGAGAGAGAGAGAGAGAGAGAGAGAGAGAGAGAGAGAGAGAGAGAGGAGAGAGAGAGAGAGAGAGAGAGAGAGAGAGAGAGAGAGAGAGAGAGAGAGAGAGGGAGGGAGGGAGGGAGGGAGGGAGGGAGGGAGGGAGGGAGGGAGAGAGAGAGAGAGGAAAGAACAGGAAGAGGAGGAAGAACAGAGCGAAGGAGAGAAAGTGACAACAAAAAAAGTGACAAGAGAATCTGGAAGAGGGGGATGAATAAAAGAAAGAGGAGAACAGTGAGTTGAGTTATAAAAACAATCTCCTCCGAGAGAAGAGAACATCTATATTAGTCACATGAAGAATACATGAATATAAAACACTTCAAATCATAGCACTCTGCTAGGAAATACACCTCTCTCTCTCTCTCTCTCTCTCTCTCTCTCTCTCTCTCTCTCTCTCTCTCTCTGTCTCTCTCTCTCTCTCTCTCTCTCTCTCTGTCTCTCTCTCTCTCTCTCTCTCTCTCCTCTCTCTCTGGATGAAGGGATGATGGAGAGGATGAAGGGATGAAGGTGGAGAGGATGAAGGGATGAAGAGGATGAAGGGATGAAGGAGAGATGAAGGGATGAAGGAGAGAATGAAGGGATGAAGGAGAGATGATGGAGAGGATGAAGGGATAAAGGAGAGAATGAGGGATGAAGGAAGGATGATGAGGAGAGATGATGGAGAGATGAAGGATGAAGGAGAGGATGAAGGGATGAAGGAGAGGATGAAGGGATGAAGGAGAGGATGAAGTGATGATGGAGAGGATGAAGGGATGAAGGGGTGGAGGAGGGCTCATTGCGGGGTGGAGATGGAGGACACATGGTCATGATTAGACAAGACGCATTTATAATATCGGCTCATTAGGGTATGAGGAAGGAAGGAAGGAAGGAAGGAAGGAAGGCATGAGGAATACGGTCGACAGCAGAAAAGAGCCGATGGAGGCTGATGGAGGGAGTACCTTAAAGGACCAATCAGAGGGCTGAAGGCCCAGAACGGACAGAATCCAGTAAATGAAGAGAAAGAAAACCCTGAGCTGGACGTGTCGCTCGTTTTGAAAAAGTTTGTGTAACGAGATGAAATTTGTGGAACTTCTGGAGGAAAACGCATGAAAAATGAAAAGTACCTTTTAATATTTGTGTCAGAAATCTCATGAAGATGAAGACACAAGTGTTTTATTTTCATGTAACTTGTGTAACATGTCGTTAAACACACACACAGAGAGAGACACACACACACACACACACACACACACACACACACACACACACAGAAAGAGGAACAAAGCAATTTTTGGTTGTTAAACACTCCAATTATGTTCCTCCGTCTATAGGCGCTCTGCCTGACTGTGAGATTCAGCAACTAGGCCAGAAAACACACTAATATTAACAATTACTGTGTGTGTGTGTGTGTGTGTGTGTGTGTGTGTGTGTGTGTGTGTGTGTTGGGGTGAGCATGAGTTCATCTCCACTGATAGCTTATTTAAGGTTTGGCCTCAGACTGAGTCAGCAGGGTGCTGTTCATTTACAGAGAGACGAGTGAGCTCATTAAAAACACTAGAGAGAGAGAGAGAGAGAGAGAGAGAGAGAGGGAGAGAGGGAGAGAGAGAGAGAGAGAGAGGTGGGGGGGAGGGAGGGAGGGAGGGAGGAGAAAGAGAGAGAGAGATAGAGAGAGAGAGAGAGAGAGAGAGAGAGAGAGAGAGAGAGAGAGAGAGAGAGGTGGGGGGGAGGGAGAGAGAGAGGTGGGGGGGAGGGAGGGAGGGAGGGAGAGAAAGAGAGAGAGATAGAGAGAGAGAGAGAGAGAGAGAGAGAGAGAGAGAGAGAGAGAGAGAGAGAGAGGTGGGGGGAGGGAGGGGAGGAGAGAAAGAGAGAGAGATAGAGAGAGAGAGAGAGAGAGAGAGAGAGAGAGAGAGAGCAAGAGAGAGAGAGAGAGAGAGAGAGGGAGAGAGAGAGAGAGAGAGAGAGAGGAGAGAGAGAGAGGGTGTGACGGGGGAAAAAACAAAAAATGTTGCCGGAGGAAGAGAAAAGAATGTGGAGCAAGAAATAAAGAAAAAGATTCAACAAAATGTCTTCATCGTCTTTTAGAAACTAGAAAACAAAGAGAGTCACCTCCACTTCCTGTCTCTGTTGACCAAACACCTCCACTTCCTGTCTCTGGTGACCAAACGCCTCCACTTCCTGTCTCTGGTGACCAAACGCCTCCACTTCCTGTCTCTGGTGACCAAACGCCTCCACTTCCTGTCTCTGGTGACCAAACGCCTCCACTTCCTGTCTCTGGTGACCAAACGCCTCCACTTCCTGTCTCTGGTGACCAAACGCCTCCACTTCCTGTCTCTGGTGACCAAACGCCTCCACTTCCTGTCTCTGGTGACCAAACGCCTCCACTTCCTGTCTCTTAACGGGCGCTCTCGTCTCGCAGCCGGCGTGACGATGCTCTTCTTAAAGGAACAGCGTCGACATAAGAGGCCGGACGCGTCGCTGGCGGCGGGGTCAAAGGTCGCCTCCCCCTGAGTGGCAGCTCTCTGGTGGCCGTCCTTCTGGAAGCCGGCGGTTGGAGCGCCGCTCACAGAGACTCCATGTTGTGTTCCACAGTAACAACAAAACCATCACGTTTGACCTGTTTCACACTGAGAGGCCCGACAGCTGCACCTGCACAACGCTGTGTGTGTGTGTGTGTGTGTGTGTGTGTGTGTGTGTGTGTGTGTGTGTGTGTGTGTGTGTGTGTGTGTGTGTGTGTGTGTGTGTGTGTGTGTGTGTGTGTTAATACGACAGGTCGCTGTTTACAACAGAGCAAACACAAATGTTTTTCCCTCCCTCCTCTCGCGGCTGACGGGTCGTGATGAAGAACGCGTCCTCTTCGTCGTTCAAACACAACGATAGCCGGGGCGGCGGCGGCGGCGGCGGCGGCGGCGGCTGAAGGGGCTGCGACCCCGCCAGACGAGGGCGAGCAGAGTGCTGTCACGTCCCAGCGAGGCGCGCTGGAGGAGACGCTGCTGTAATTATCCTAATGGCTCCTGTAATGGAATATTTAAAGCGCAGCCAGGAGCTCTTTGTGCTTTCGACACCCCGAGCGCGGGCTGCAGGCTGCAGGCGCCTGGCGAGGGGAGCGCTTGTCATGACGGTCTGGAGTGGCTCATTTTCATTTCATCCACGACACACGGGGGAAATAAAAAAGGCTTTTTTATTGAAACAGTGCAAAACAAAAGAGCAGAAGCAGCTGGTCCTCCTGGACTCATTCATTCACTCACTAATCATCTCATCGGCTCACTTCTTCACGGCCTGCGCCGGGCGGGAGGCTCTTCATTTACTTGTTGTGATGAACTGCAGACCGGTCGTCCATCTTGAGGATCTCCGTTGACCTTCATCCGTTCATTCTGGCGGGCGGCGGCGGCTCCGGCCGACCGTGACCGGACGCGGCGCGCCGGCCCTTTAAGGAGCTCCTCTGAGCCGTAATGGATGGAAATGAGGCGCGAAGCCACGAGAGCGGTCCGACCTCATCTGGCTGTCTGACACCTCGGCCAGCACCTAGCACTCTGCTAATGGCCGCGCGTGTGTGTGTCTGTGTGTGCGTGTGTGTGTGTGTGTGTGTGTGTGTGTGTGTGTGTGTGTGTGTGTGTGTCTGTGTGTGTGTGTGTGAAATACTCACTGTGGCAGTTTTGTTTCTGCAGCTTCTGGAGGCAGATATGCAGATGCACCTTCACACATTTATTCTCCTCTTTGCATTAGACCGCTCACTTCCTGGGCTTGAAACAAACACCCCTCTGCGTCTGAGACCCAACGCGCTGCTGAGGTTCATTTAAAAACACTGTAATGAGGGAAAAGTGACGGGAAAAAAGTATAATTGGGGTTCAAGTT
>NW_027176238.1:40195-65195 GCF_023055335.1 Clinocottus analis | reverse complement strand
TCCTCCACTGTTATCTCCGTTCTTTCCTTCCCTCCTTCTTAGATTCCTTGTTTTCTCCCACTCTTCCTCCTCGTCTATTCTCTTCATCTTTCCTCTTCTCCTTTCATATATTTCTCTCTCATCTTTCCTCTCCTCATATTTTATTCACTCCTTTCCTCTCCTTATCTCATCTTCTTTCCTGCCTCCTCCCTGCTGGTGAGCGTGTCCTTCATCTCCAGGCTCTCCGCGGGCCGCTCTCTCCCCCAAACGCTGCAGCGTCTCTGGGATGAGGCGCTGACCTCTGACCCCCCAGCTGGTGGAGCTGACAGCAGCACCGCCCACTTCAGAGGCTTCACACTCGTGTTGGAACGCGTCCCCTCGGTCAGAGGCTTCACACTCGTGTTGGAACGCGTCCCCTCGGTCAGAGGCTTCACACTCGTGTTGGAACGCGTCCCCTCGGTCAGAGGGTTCACACTCGTGTTGGAACGCGTCCCCTCGGGCTCAGCTTGAGGTCTGGACCTCTGGTCCGCTCTGAGAGGGATGAACTGATGACATCACATCCTGCGTTGATGAGGTCACCTGACGCGGCTCCTTGGAGACTCAGATCCTCAGCGATGAGACGAGATGTTAAAACCAGGCATTCTGGGTAATGTAGTAAATCGGTAGAAGACGAGTTCAGCGGCGCTGAGGTTTACCTTGTTCTCTCACAACACGCTAACAGACTCACAGCTAGCTGGAGCGCTAACAGGCGCTAGCTGGAGCGCTAACAGGCGCAAGCTGGAGTGCTAACAGGCGCTAGCTGGAGTGCTAACAGACGCTAGCTGGAGCGCTATCAGGCGCTAGCTGGAGCGCTAACAGGCGCTAGCTGGAGCGCTAACAGCTTGCAGCCTGAGACCGGTTCAGGAACAGCAGCAGCTGATGAAGCGATGATGTCATCACTCTTCCACATCATTACATGAAGGAGATGTGAGCCGGTCATCTGGACCGGTCTCTGCTGGATCCGGGTCTCCTGGCAGGGAGAAAGGTCGACACGAGGACCCACACACACACACACACACACACACACACACACACACACACACACACACACACTCCACAGGGCGCTGCTTGTTTGGGGCCTGGAGGGGATGTCGACCATAATAAGTCTGTACTCGGCCCCGTTATTGGACCTACAGGTCATTCATTTCACCTCCTTATTAACGGAGACGTTGTGGAGCGGCGGCCCTGGGAGGCGGGAGCAGGGGGTTATGGGTAATGGGGCCGCAGAGCCATGAGATAGATAGTTTAATTAAGCTTGAGAGAATTTAAACCCCCGTCGGCCCGAAATGAGAAATGAGCTCTAAAGGAGAAGAGAGCTAGAGGGAGGTGTGTGTGTGTGTGTGTGTGTGTGTGTGTGTGGATGGAGATGAAGATGGTAAAGATGCAAGGTTTATTAATAATTAATAAATTAATACAAATTAAATTAATACAAATACAAATTACATAGCGAAGAGCAATGTTCAAAACTATGTATTATGTAGAATATATATATATATATATATATATATATATATATATATATATATATATAATGTCCAGTTCATACTTATAACGATGAATTCATATTTCTCTGTTTTACTGACTTCATGTTTTCGTTCTGCAGCGTTTGTAACAATACATATGAAATATAATAACACACTTCAACTTTGTAGATTTCCTACAAAATAATTTCATTCGAACGAAATCATAACTGAGGAATCATGAAGGTTCAAACAAAACAATCCTTCAGTCAGGAGACGCGTTTCTTCACTTCTCTTCTCATTCTGACGCAAAACGACGAGATTACCTTTATTTTGAAAAGCCATGAAGTCTGATGGTAGGAAGTCCACGTGAACAATGAGGAGTCCTCTTCCTGCTGGACCTCGAGCTTCACGACATGACTCATGATTCATTCTGCTACACTTCCTGGTTGTCTGGTCATCGTTCCCTGGACACGCCCCCTTTGACCACGCCCCCTTTGACGATGGCGTCATGGAGGAAACCAGCGGTCAGATGATGAACTTGACCTCTGGTTGTAGTCCAGACGCCGTCAGCTGTTCGTCTCGTTTATTTCACTCAGCAGAATATTCACCAACAACTGAAAAACGATTATTGTTTCACTGAAAACAGCAAAAAGTTTGTTCGTCTCGTCCGTCGCGCTTCATATCTTTTGATTGATCAGCATAAACCCTCGTCTCCATGCACATATTGTGGATTAATACTGTAATGATGCGTCTGCAGATGCCAGGGACTTAAAGCCAGCGGAGGACAAAGAGGGAAGCGGAGGATTCCCTCTTTGTCTCGTGCCGCTGATCCGCCGCTCGCTAATCCTTTTGTTTTGCTCTCGTCTCCGATCGATTACCTGATCCTCGCGGCCTCGCGGCCTCCACGCCGCCGACTCTCATTTCCTTCTCATTGTGTCGCCGACTTAAGGAAGCAGCCAGCCGTCGACTTAATTCATGGAGTCGGGAGGCGTGAACGGAAAAGAAGTTTTGGGGTGAGATTAAAAACAGGACGAGCAGAGGATGAGATGATCTGATGAGAGAGGCTCAGAAACCAGCTCACGTCCAACCGGAGGACGCCGCACGCTTAAACTAAAGTTTAGGTTCAGAAACTAAACCTTCAGTTAAGTTTAAGTATTCAAACCTTCAGTTGGGTTTAGAAACTAAACCTTCAGTTGGGTTTAGAAACTAAACCTTCAGTTGGGTTTAGAAACTAAACCTTCAGTTGGGTTTAGAAACTAAACCTTCAGTTGGGTTTAGTGACTAAACCTTCAGTTGGGTTTAGAGACTAAACCTTCAGTTGGGTTTAGAGACTAAACCTTCAGTTGGGTTTAGTGACTAAACCTTCAGTTGGGTTTAGTGACTAAACCTTCAGTTGGGTTTAGAAACTAAACCTTCAGTTGGGTTTAGAGACTAAACCTTCAGTTGGGTTTAGTGACTAAACCTTCAGTTGGGTTTAGAGACTAAACCTTCAGTTGGGTTTAGAGACTAAACCTTCAGTTGGGTTTAGAGACTAAACCTTCAGTTGGGTTTAGTGACTAAACCTTCAGTTGGGTTTAGTGACTAAACCTTGGCGTCCTCGGCTGCGGTGCAGTGAACTTCCTCGGCGTCTAACGGCATGGCCAGACCTCCTCATGAGTCCATTAGTTCTCACGTGGTGTTTTCTTCATGCCAGGTTTTGCATAACTGCCTCTTTTCACTGGCGGGCAGATATTTGTCTCTCATTTATGGAAAGCATCTGTTTACTCTGAGAAGTCGCACGCAGCCGTGAAGGAGTTTAACTCCTCGACAAATCAAATCTCCAGTCCCGACCGAGAGCTCCTGGATGTGGCGTTCGGCCGCCGTGTCGCTGCATCTCAATCACATCCAATCACGCGAGGCCTGGATGGCGTGCGCAGCGTTCTGCTCTGAACCCATAACCCCCTGCTCAAGGGTGAGCCGCCTGCTTCCTTCTGCTAATTTGGAGGTAAGATATTGAGCGCAGATGCCACTAATAAGCAGAGGCGGCAGATCTCTGTCTGGTTCCGCCTCCTGATGGCGTCGCTCTCCCGCCGGCCGGTGGAGTCGCCGTGCGGGCGTCATTAACATGCACGGGGAGTCGCCTCGGCTAAATATTGCGCAGGCTTCATTTAGCACAGACGACACCATGACTCAGGACTCGGAGCCGGAGTGAGTCACGTTCAGCCCGGATGGCTCCAGTGAGTTATTCCAGCAGCTCCCGGCGCCGTGTTGCAGAAGCCTCCCCACCGATTAGTCCCATCCCGCCGCTACGCTAATCGCTGCTCTGCGGCGGCGGCTGTGGATCTCGTGTCTGCAGCCGAGGCTCGTTAGGCGCATCGCCGTCCACGCGAGACCGAGGATCTTTGTTTTGAAACGCAGAGATTCACAGCGTTACTGGGGATGCATGCTGGGAAACGATTATCACCACATCACTTTTTCTTTGTGATCTAATTACCGACGGCATCATTATGCACCGTGCAAAACATCCACACAGAATAAGACCAGTGAGTTATGAACTCCTGTTTATTCCACTTTGAGTCCACGTGAGACTCCAGCACCACGCTGGAGCGCGAGGAAGAGGATCTCCTTAGGGAAGGAGGGACCTCCTGAGGATAGAGGGACCTCTAATAGGAGGTGAGACCTCTGAGGGAAGGTAGGACCTCTAAGGATAGAGGAACCTCCCTAGGGAAGGTGGGACCTCTGGGGATAGAGGGACCTTCCTAGGGAAGGTAGGACCCCCTAAGGGAAGGTGGGACCTCCTGAGGAAAGGTGGGACCTCTAAGGATAGAAGAACCTCCTTAAGGAAGGTAGGACCTCCTGAGGGAAGGTGGGACCTCCTGAGGGAAGGTGGGACCTCTAAGGATAGAAGAACCTCCTTAGGGAAGGTAGGACATCCTGAGGGAAGGTGGGACCTCCTTATGGAAGGTCAGTCCTCCTTAAGGAAGGGTGGACCTCTGGGGATAGAGGGACCGCCTGAGGAAAGGTGGGACCTCCTAAGGGAAGGTGGGACCTCCTGAGGAAAGGTGGGACCTCCTAAGGGAAGGTGGGACCTCCTGAGGAAAGGTGGGACCTCTAAGGATAGAAGAACCTCCTTAAGGAAGGTAGGACCTCCTGAGGAAAGGTGGGACCTCTAAGGGAAGGTGAGAACTCTGAGGGAGGTCACACCTCTAATGATAGAGGGATTGACTTTGATGAAATTGACCCGATGAGTCAGACTCCAGTATAATCTGGTGGGCTGTTAGCAAAAGAAAACATTTTAAAAAGCACATTTGCTAATTGAAGACAGGATTGCTCTCTCGCTGCATCGGTGCATGCTCATTAGCTCCACTGAGGCGTTCCTCTCATTATGCTAAGACAACGTTGCTCTCCTCCCTTCCCTCCTCGCTGAACTCTGAGTAAAGAAGAGAGCAGCTGAGCGATTGTTTGGAGAGATTCAGCCGAGTTGAACTCATCACACATTAGGCTGCGGGGATGCCGCGACCGGCCAGCTGCTCTCCTTTCCCTGGAAGACGACCTGGCTTTATGCTCCTCTGCCTCTGCATGAACCTGTTTGTATATTTATTCATGTATTCATTTCCCTGGTGGGAGCTTCAGTCACAACACGGCCGCTGCCCTTTGGAGCATCTCCTGACCTTAAAGTCTGGACACATCTTCTCCTGCACAGGAAGTGAGGCTCTAACCAGAAATGAAAAGGTTTGCTGGCTTAAACTGTGTCTGCCTGCCTGTCAGGCAGAACCCAGGGGGTAAGCGCTCCATGTGGCTTTGAAGCGTTATGGAAGTAGAGGACTTTAACATCAAAGTAAAGGTGTGTTGGTTTGGTTGAACAACAGCCGGCTGTTCACTGCCAGCGGTCACATTCACTTCTCTGCAGAGCGGTTAGCATCCAGAAAGGTGCTAATCAAGTGTAGCATCAAGCTAACGATATGAACATTATGAACATGTTCTTATATACAGAGGACAGTAGTACTGTGTAGTATTCCAGTAGCAGTAGTAGTACTGTGTAGTATTCCAGTAGCAGTAGGAGTACTGTGTAGTATTCCAGTAGCAGTAGGAGTACTGTGTAGTATTCCAGTAGCAGTAGTAGTACAGTAGCAGTAGTAGTACAGTAGCAGTAGTAGTACAGTAGCAGTAGTAGTACTGTGTAGTAGTACAGTAGCAGGTCTCTTGTCAGCAGAAATCAAACTCAGTGTTTGAACACACGACTAAAAAGTCATATTTTGTCAAAGCTCTTGTGGAGACGAGATGATGGTCTCAGCATGAGCCGTCTGCACTATTAGAATGTGTGTATTAAAACGTGTGTATTAGAATGTGTGTATTAGAATGTGTGTAATGAAGCGGAGGAGTCGGCTTGCAGGGGAACTTAAACTGGCGTCTGCAGTCAGATGCTCTATGAGGAGTCAGACGCTCTAGAAGGAGCCTCTGCTCCTGGAGGAAGAGGCCACAACCCAAACTTCCCTTCATTACCTTTAAAGTAGGCCTCCATCAGGACCTCCTTACAGCTCGACTGCTGCACCGTCAGACCTCTCACGTCTCTGCTGTGCGTGGAGGTTTTGTGCGACGTTCCTCTACACAAACGGCGTGACAGCGCTCAGAGGGATCGGGCCGCCGGCTGCATCTCGACCTTTAGCTCGGCCTCCGCAGACCGGACACACGGCCGTTAAATCATCCGAGGACGCGCTCTCTTTAAGTGCAGGTTTGGAGGTTTCAGAAGGAGGTCAGAGATATATTAAAAAAGCGGCTGTTACCTGTCAAGCTGCAGTAGATTTACGATAACGCAGCGTAATATCTGTAATGAGAGGTCAAGACACCGTTTAGCATCAGAACCTCTGGCGCTGCTCTCTGCTCGGGTGTGTTCTTCTGAAACAGAGCAGTTATCCAGCAGAAACACTACTTCAGTCTCCTGAGAGATGTTTGTGTCTCTGTGTCCTCATTTATAAACATAACAGGGTTCTTACGGTCGTGGAAACCTGGAAAAGTCCTGGAATGTTAAAATTGTTATTTAAGACCTGGAAAGGTCTTTGAAAGAAATGCAAATGTGGTTTAAAGTCATGGGAATGTGGTCATGGAAAACTTTGAAAGGTCATGGAATGTTAAAATGGTTATTTCCAGGCCTGGAAAGGTAATTGAAAGCAATGCAAATGTGGTTTAAAGTCATGGGAATGTGGTCATGGAAAAGTCCTGGAATGTTAAAATGGTTATTTCCAGGCCTGGAAAAGTCGTTGAAAGCAATGAAAATGTGGTCATGGAAAACCTGGAAAAGTCCTGGAATGTGAAAATGGTTACTTCCAGGCCTGGAAAGGTAATTGAAAGCAATGAAAATGTGGTCATGGAAAACCTGGAAAAGTCCTGGAATGTGAAAATGGTTATTTCCAGGCTTGGAAAACTCCTTGAAAACAATGAAATTGTGGTATAAAGTCATGAAAATGTGTCTTCCAGTCATAAGTCATTGGTGAACATGTGCGCGCCCCCTGTGGTGCGAGTGCTCTGGTGACCTGGCCCTCCCTGTCTCCCGTGCAGCCTGCGAGCTGATGAACCAGGGCATCCTGGCGCTGGTCACCTCCACGGGCTGCGCCTCGGCCAGCGCGCTGCAGTCGCTGACGGACGCCATGCACATCCCTCACCTGTACATCCAGAGGAGCAGCGAGGGCTCGCCGCGCACCGCCTGCCCCTTCACCGCGAGCCCCGCCGGCCAGCGCTACACGCTCGCCGCGCGGCCGCCGGTCCGCCTCAACGACGTCATGCTGACGCTGGTGGAGGAGCTGCGCTGGCAGAAGTTCATCGTGTTCTACGACGTCGAGTACGGTGAGTGATGCTGAGCTCTTCAGGGTCGGGGTTGGGGTTAGGCTTGGGGTTGGGTTGGACTGAGCTCTGGCCCTGCAGCGTCTCCATGACCAGGGTTGGGTTAGGTGTTTGGGGTTGGGTTAGGTTTGGGGTTGGGGCCCTGCAGCGTCTCCAGGACCAGGTGCTGCAGCAGAGCCTCAGACCTGCTGCCGCGTGTCAGTCTGGACTCTAATGAAACCACATCGAGCTCCATGAAGCTCAGAGTCGATACAGGATGGCGGCAATTACAATGTAGACAGATGCAGCATTTAGCCTCACAGATGAGATCCAGAGGGATTTAGAGTAAGTGCATCTGTGGCGGTTGGGGCACACACACGCACACGCACACGCACACACGCACGCACGCACGCACGCACGCACGCACACACACACACACTCAGTCCAACAAAACTCTTATTTTTAAAATGCATCAGCACATTTATTTGGAACACTTTGACAATCAAAAAACTCTCTAGTTCCGGTCTAATAGCTTCTGAACTTACACACACACACACACACACACACACACACACACACACACACACACACACACACACACACACACACACACACACACACACACACACCATTCCAACAATGGGTTGGAGGACCTTCTGTCCAATCTCTTCTTGTCGTTCTGATCTCTGAAACGTTAATGAACCCTCAGTGTGTTTTTTCTTAAATCTCATGCATCAACGTCAGTGAGATTAATTGTCCAATTATGTGGGAATTATGACGGCTAATTATTACATTTAAGATGTCATGCGGCTAATGGAGAAAGGAGAAGGACCGGACTGCTGGTGTGAGTTACACGTCACACAGACGCTGGTTTGGTCGTGTTCAGTCTCACATGGTTGATGCTCCTTCAGGGTCAGCGTGTTGGGCACTTTGAGAGGATGTTGACACGTCTGTGGGAGATCTTTGAGGCTCCCCTTCAATATTTTGATAACATTTTTTGACTTGCAGTCAAAGTTTCATGATGATCTGAATCCTTCTGAATCTGATGTGGAAACCAGAAGTAAAGGATCACATTTACAAAGCCTGGAATCATCCGTTTAGTGGATTCTGTTGATTCTACGTTAGCTAAAACACACGCTAGCTAAAAACACACGTCAGCTAAAACACACGTCAGCTAAAACACACATTAGCTAAAAACGTTAGCTAAAAACATTAGCTAAAAACACATGCTACCTAAAAATGTTAGCTAAAATGTAAGCTAAAAAGACACGTTAGCGAAAAACGTGAGCTAAACACGTTACCTAAAAACACACGCTAGCTAAAAACATGAGCTAAAAAAACGTTAGCTAAAACACACGCTTTCTAAAATTGTTAACTTAAAAACGTTAGCTAAAAACACACGCAAGCTAAAAACATTAGCTAAAAACACACGTTAGCTAAAAACACACGCAAGCTAAAAACATTAGCTAAAAACACACGTTAGCTAAAAACACACAATGCTTCCAGTCTTTCTTCATCCATTCACCTGCATTGCATCGAGTTTAAGCCCCGCCCATCTCCTTCCTGTCACAAGAGAAAAGAGGAAAACAAATGAAAAGCAGAACTCGTTATCTGAAATGACCAAACGTGTTTATCTTCAGGAGGAAACGGTGTTTGTGTGCAGGATGAAGTCATTATTAATCCTCACATCGTGTTATCTATAACTGTTCTGCAGCACAGTCACTTATTATATTTATATTTACTGCTCAGGCTTTCATTCTGTAGTTTTTCAGCATTATTCAGCCGAGTCGTCCGACACGTCGCCGTGCGGTCGGAAGGAAATGTTCCCACAGCTGAAGTGCAGCTTTCATAATAATGATATTCCTCGTCTCCTCTCCTCCGTCCTCGTCTCCTCTCCTCCCTCATCATCTCCTCTCATCGTCTCCTCTCCTCCTTCATCATCTCCTCTCATCCTCTCCTCCCTCCTCCTCTCCCTCTTCCTCTTCCTCTCCTCTCCTCCCTGATGACTGCAGCCATTATGAGTGTGAGGTCGTTAATCCAGATTACTGGGTGTTGAGGGGTGTGAGGGCCAGATGGGCCCTTTGCTTTGTCTGTCAGGCTGCGTCCGTACCAGCTGATGATGATTAAAGGAGCTCCTCTCATCACCTCCCTGCTCTTTCCGGGTTTCTTTAAGAAGAGCAATAAGTAGCTCCACATGACTGTAACATAAATATATGAATATAAATATATAAATATATTAATATAAATATATAAATATGGGTATTTGTTTTAAACTTTAAGGATTAATAAAGCAGCTCTAGCGTTCTACATTTTGCTGTTGAATCATTGGGAGGTTTTTTCATTATGTTTTAGGGTGGATGTTTATGCTACTGGAGCTATACTGTGTGTGTGTGTGTGTGTGTGTGTGTGTGTGTGTGTGTGTGTGTGTGTGTGTGTGTGTGTGTGTGTAAGGGCTCTTTGTTTTGGGACCTAGCAAAGCAGCTTGTTGTTGATGACGGAAAACTGACCGACAACTTTTCTGAAGCCATGTGGCAGGAGGCACACACACACACACAGACACACACACACACACACACACACACACACACACACACACACACACACACACACACACACAAAGGATTGATTCCTGCCCCTCCATGACGATATCAATATGGCCGCCGCCATGCGCGGCTCCACTGAGCGTGACGCAGCAACTCAGCCATCAAAGCTGCAGACCCACACACACGCACGCACACACACACACACACACACACACACACACACACACACAGGGTTGACCGCGCGGGCGGACAGACGGCTGTGCAGTGCGCTCTGGGAAACTGTGTTTTTCATCAACACCCAATCAGAGGCAGCTGTCAGGTGGAACAGAAGGAGAAGAACGCTGATAAAGACATCGACACGGAGTGTGTGTGTGTGTGTGTGTCTGAGTGTGTGTGTGTGTGTGTGTCTGAGTGTGTGTGTGTGTGTTGTGGGTAAACAAAGAAACACCTCTTTCTCTGCCAATCTGTTTGTAAGACAAACACACACACACACACACACGCACACACACACACACACACACACACACACACACACACACACACACACACACACACACACACACACGCAGCAGATGTCCTCACCTGACCTTCTTAAAGGGAAAGTGAGGAATAAAGAATCTCTTCAGCTGTTTGTGATTCACACAAACGACTCAGAGTGAAAAAGCTTCTGATGACGTTTAAAACCGCCTCGCCCAGGAAGCTGCTGGTCATTACCCAGCATGCACCAGTCAGACAATGTTTTGCCATAAAGTTCTTTGACTGAAACTTCTTCCTGACAGGCTGATGCTTTGATTCACTGGGAACCGTCACATCCTGAAGGCCAAGATGGCGCGCTAGCTCTCATCTCGCTAGCTCTCATCCCGCTAGCTCTCTTTCCGCTAGCTCTCAGCCCGTTAACTCAGCTGTTAGCTCTCAGCCCGTTAGCTCTCAGCCCGTTAGCTCTCAGCCCGTTAGCTCTCAGCCCGTTAGCTCAGCTGTTAGCTCTCAGCCGGTTGTGTCTGTTCGTTTCCCTCTGCGATTACAAAAACATTGTTAGCCGTCGCACATCTCCGTGGTGCGTTCAGGGAGCCGGCCGTGACCCGTAGACGGAGGCGCTGCTGCTGCTGCAGTCAGCTGACCTCCACCTCGTGCCTGCAGCTCTTCAAGGCCGTCTCCTCCGGACCGGTCAGCTCTCCAGTCGGGCCTCAGGATTCAAACACAGAAGTGAGAACGTTTCATTCCAGCAGCGACGAGAATATGAAATAGTTGTGAGACGTTTTCAGTGAAATGTTGTAAAATATTCCTGCAAGCCAGAGGAACAATCAGCCTGAAGCTGCTACGTGACACAGCACTGAGTGTCCTTTGTAGAGGATATGCTTTTATTGTGAAAGGTAAGGACAGAAGGAGTCTTTGTCAACGTTGAAAGAGTAATGCAGTTTGTCGTCTAGAGAAGTGCTGCTGGGAGAGCTTCAGGGAGCCGGAGACTCACAACGTCAGGATGAGTTAAGCATCTACTTCCTGCCCGAAGCTGCTGCTCTTCCTCTGAAGAGGTTTAGAGCTGCAGTCTCTCTCCTGACCACCAGGGGGCGACTCCTCTGGTTGTATAGAAGTCTTCATGTCTTGAAGCTGTACTTCAGTAATTCTCTCTTCTTGCTGCTCGAGGTCTTGGCTGCTTTAACCTCTCGTGACAGACCCCGCCACAATAAAGGCCTTTCGGTCTCTTCCTCTGAGCCGTAAACACACTCTGGCTCTTTGAGGCAAAGCCAGGACAATTTATTTTATAACATTTCAACAACGAGGAGATTCAAAGTTCTTCACATGAAAACATGAAAACAGAAGAAGAAAACAACAATTAAGAAAATTTATTAAAACATAAAAAATATAAAAGTTGCAGTTTTCTAAATAAAGTGTGTGTGTGTGTGTGTGTGTGTGTGTGTCTCTGTGTGTGTGTGTGTCTCTGTGTGAATTTGCATGAATGATGTAAATGTTGATTTGGCGTCTGAGAGTTCACGTGAATCTCTTCTTCTTTTGTGGTGTCTTGTGGTCGTAACCTGATGCTTCCGTTTGTTCTCCTCTCAGACGTCACACACACACACACACACACACACACACACACACACACACACACACACACACACATTGTCTGTGTTTTTGTCCTCTTGTGACATTCATACTTTTCTCTCTGGAGGTAAAGACTTTAAGAGAAGCTCTTCTCTCCTTCTGGAAATCAGCTCCGCCGTCTCTTTGATTGAAGAACTCACTTTTTTTTCTGCTCGTCTTCCTCTTCTCTCGTCTTCCTCTTCTCTCGTCTTCCTCTTCTCTCCACTCGTCTTCCTCTCGTGAAGTCGTGTCGTCGCTGTGTGGAGCTCTCATATCCATGTTCAGGGTAATATGGGGTAATAATTTTGATGTGTGTCGTTGTAGCAGGCTAACTTCAATACGAACTAAACTGACCACTGTCATCAGTGTAGCATGGAAGCATGCTGGAATTAGCACGCTAGTTAGCAATCTATCTGGCAGCTAGCTGGTTAGCTTCCCGGCTAGCTATTCCCACCATGCTCTAACGGGACACTTCTGCAGAAGATGAGCCAAAGAGTGAGCTGTGGACCGCATCCCTCCACCTCACTCCACCTCACTCCACCTCACTCCACCTCACTCTACCTCACTCCACCTCACTCCACCTCACTCCACCTCACTCTACCTCACTCTACCTCACTCCACCTCACTCCACCTCACTATATCTCACTATATCTCACTCCACCTCACTCCACCTCACTCTACCTCACTCTATCTCACTCCACCTCACTCTACCTCACTCTACCTCACTCCACCTCACTCCACCTCACTCTACCTCACTCCACCTCACTCCACCTCACTATATCTCACTCTATCTCACTCCACCTCACTCTACCTCACTCCACCTCACTCCACCTCACTATATCTCACTCTATCTCACTCCACCTCACTCCACCTCACTCTACCTCACTCCACCTCACTCTACCTCACTCCACCTCACTCTACCTCACTCCACCTCACTCTACCTCACTCCACCTCACTCTACCTCACTCTATCTCACTCCACCTCACTCTACCTCACTCCACCTCACTCCACCTCACTATATCTCACTCTACCTCACTCCACCTCACTCCACCTCACTATATCTCACTCCACCTCACTCCACCTCACTCCACCTCACTCTACCTCACTATATCTCACTCCACCTCACTATATCTCACTCCACCTCACTCTACCTCACTCCACCTCACTCCACCTCACTCCACCTCACTATATCTCACTCCACCTCACTCTACCTCACTCCACCTCACTCCACCTCACTATATCTCACTCCACCTCACTCCACCTCACTCCACCTCACTCTACCTCACTCCACCTCACTATATCTCACTCCACCTCACTCCACCTCACTCCACCTCACTCTACCTCACTCCACCTCACTCCACCTCACTATATCTCACTCCACCTCACTCCACCTCACTATATCTCACTCCACCTCACTCCACCTCACTCCACCTCACTATATCTCACTCCACCTCACTCCACCTCACTCCACCTCACTCTACCTCACTCCACCTCACTCCACCTCACTATATCTCACTCCACCTCACTCTACCTCACTCCACCTCACTCTACCTCACTCTACCTCACTCCACCTCACTATATCTCACTCCACCTCACTCCACCTCACTCTACCTCACTCCACCTCACTCTACCTCACTCCACCTCACTCTACCTCACTCTATCTCACTCCACCTCACTCTACCTCACTCCACCTCACTCCACCTCACTATATCTCACTCCACCTCACTCCACCTCACTCCACCTCACTCTACCTCACTCCACCTCACTATATCTCACTCCACCTCACTCCACCTCACTCTACCTCACTCCACCTCACTCCACCTCACTATATCTCACTCCACCTCACTCCACCTCACTCTACCTCACTCCACCTCACTATATCTCACTCCACCTCACTATATCTCACTCCACCTCACTCTACCTCACTCCACCTCACTCCACCTCACTCCACCTCACTCCACCTCACTCTACCTCACTCCACCTCACTCCACCTCACTCCACCTCACTCCACCTCACTATATCTCACTCCGGTCCGTTGATCCCACGGCAGCGATGGTGGAGAAGAGCTGGAGCTCAGTGGTTGGGTTCCTCTCAGGAGGCCTCTGTGGAGCTGGACCCTCCTGTCAGACCTTCAGCCTCCTCAGGGTGGCGCTGCAGTGAGCAAACAGAAGCAGCTCTGGTGTACGGAGGCTCGCTGGGATCATTATTTGTAGAATGCAGCTCGTCAACAATCTGTTAGTTTGGAGGACGGCCAGGTGACGCAGAGCGGCCGCGTAGAAACAGGAAGTACATTTCAAACTGTGGAAGTATGACGGCTTATTAATGAAGTGTTGATGTTTCATCAGGAGACAAAGAGCTTGTTTTGGTGCAGTTATGAAGGGTAGAAACAAAGATAATGAACGATTCCTCTGTGTTGCTCCACCGAGCCGTCAGAGTTTCATATCTGAAACACTTCATGTCGCTCTAGTTCACGTCCTCTTCCTCTCCTCTTCCTCTCCTCTTCCTCTCCTCTTCTTCTCCATCTCCTCTTCCTCTCTTCTTCCTCTTCTCTTCCTCTCCTCTTCCTCTCTTCTTCCTCTCCTCTTCCTCTCCTCTTTCTCTCCTCTTCCTCTCCTCTTCCTCTTCTCTTCCTCTTCTCTTCCTCTCCTCTTCATCTTCTCTTCCTCTCCTCTTCCTCTTCTCTTCCTCTCTTCTTCCTCTTCTCTTCCTCTCCCCTTCATCTTCTCTTCCTCTCCTCTTCCTCTCCTCTTCCTCTCCTCTTCCTCTCCTCTTCCACTTCTCTTCCTCTCCTCTTCATCTCCTCTTCATCTCCTCTTCACTTTGTTTCTGCAGAGTTTAGAGACTGAATCACACAAAGAGACAAACGTGAGATGAAGAGAAATAATTACACACAGCGTCCATCAGACAGGTAGAAGTAAACTGTGTGTGTGTGTGTCTGTGTGTGCGTGTGTGTGTGTGTGTGTGTGTGTGTGTGAGTGTGTGTGTGAGTGTGTGTGTGTGTGTGTGTGAGGGGTAAAGCAGGACAGTTATTCGGAGCTTACGCAGCATTACTCGGCTTATGTTCTCAGGAAAAATGAATATAGAAGCAGATATGATGCTGAGAACATGCTCACAATCCAATATTTAATATTCTGAGCTGGAGACTGTAAACGCTGCCGGGAGACGAGCCGAGCAGCGCGGATAATCAGGGATATTATATATAAAAGTACATATATATATATGTATATATATATATATATATATATATATATATATATATATATATATATATATGTACTTTTATATATATATACATATATATATATACAGATATATATATATATATATATATATATATATATATATATATATATATATATATATATCTGTGTATATATATGACGTTGTGTGTCTTTGTGGTGACGTTGTGTGTCTTTGTGGTGACGTTGTGTGTCTTTGTGTGTCTTTGTGGTGGCGTTGTGTGTCTTTGTGGTGGCGTTGTGTGTCTTTGTGGTGACGTTGTGTGTCTTTGTGGTGGCGTTGTGTGTCTTTGTGGTGGCGTTGTGTGTCTTCGTGGTGACGTTGTGTGTCTTCGTGGTGACGTTGTGTGTCTTCGTGGTGACGTTGTGTGTCTTTGTGGTGACGTTGTGTGTCTTTGTGGTGGCGTTGTGTGTCTTTGTGGTGGCGTTGTGTGTCTTTGTGGTGGCGTTGTGTGTCTTCGTGGTGACGTTGTGTGTCTTCGTGGTGACGTTGTGTGTCTTCGTGGTGACGTTGTGTGTCTTCGTGGTGACGTTGTGTGTCTTTGTGGTGACGTTGTGTGTCTTTGTGGTGGCGTTGTGTGTCTTTGTGGTGGCGTTGTGTGTCTTTGTGGTTCTGCTGGTTCCTCTCAGGAGTCCACAGACATCAGGAGCGGTGCGGCGTCCTCAGGAGGAGGCGGGGCATGTTGCCGTGGCGCTAAGTGGTTGACTGGCAGGCCGCCGGCAGCCGAGTGGCGGCGACACGCCCCCTGAGCGGCGAGACAAAGAGCGACTCGTACTGACGTGTCCTGTTCCCTCGCTGCTCGTCATCACGCTCGCTCTTCATCGCATCGTCCTCGTTTCATCTTTGAGTTGCTTTGTATCTGAAACCCGTCATTACGTGATCTGCTGCTGCTCGGCGTGTCACCGACACCGCAGCACAACACACGCTGTTGTGTCTTTGAAGTGTGTGTGTTCCTCTGGCGTTGTTCGTGACATGCAGGCCGCTGCAATGCATGATGGGGCTTTTGCTGCCGTGACGCCGGCTGCGTTCAGCCTCGGCGAGCGAGCCGGGCGGCTGAAAAGAAGCTAATAAAAATGTTTATTAAACAATTCTCTGTGGCGGCAGCAGCCATTCATCTCTCTGTGCCTGCACCTGCCACACACACACACACACACACACACACACACACACACACACACACACGCTGTGAGTCATCTCTGCTGCATTTAAAGCAGACTTACACTCTGTCTCTGCTCCCACAACACTCAATGGAACATGGCCCGTACGGATGGAGTGCCGGGTCTCATCAGGTCTCATCGGGTCTCATCAGGTCTCATCGGGTCTCATCAGGTCTCATCGGGTCTCATCAGGTCTCATCGGGTCTCATCAGGTCTCATCGGGTCTCATCAGGTCTCATCGGGTCTCATCAGGTCTCATCGGGTCTTGCAGGGTCTCGTTGGGTCTCGTAGGGTCTTGTTGGGTCTTACAGGGTCTTGTAGGGTCTCGTGGGGTCTCGTTGGGTCTTGCAGGGTCTCGTTGGGTCTCGTTGGGTCTTGCAGGGTCTTGTAGGGTCTCGTTGGGTCTCGTTGGGTCTTGCAGGGTCTTGTAGGGTCTCGTTGGGTCTCGTTGGGTCTTGCAGGGTCTCGTTGGGTCTTGCAGGGTCTTGTAGGGTCTCGTTGGGTCTTGCAGGGTCTTGTAGGGTCTCGTTGGGTCTCGTTGGGTCTTGCAGGGTCTCGTTGGGTCTTGCAGGTCTCGGTCATGTGGCCTCCAGTCGCTGGGTTACTGATGCAGTTCCTCAGTCGGTGGCTCAGCCTCCGGTGGCTGTGATTGGCTCATCGGTCACGTTGTCGTCAGTCAGCTGTCTGTTCGCTCATCAGTTTGTGAGCGGATGAAGAACTCAAACCCACAAAGAGCAGAAGTGGAGGAGACGGCTCCTCCGGTTGTATAGAAGTATTTCCTTTGCTGAAAGTAAAGTGTTCGTGGCTCTAAACTTAAGAGGAGATCATTTTACTGGACCTCAGGTTCCCTCTGCAGAGAAATGAAGCGTCGGCAGAGGATTTATTCCTCTGAGTCAGATGTAGGACTCCAGTCAGGAGCCATGAATCTTCCAGCGGCGGCCTCCTAAATCCTCCTCCTCCTCCTCTTCCTCCCCCTCCTCCTCCTCCTCTTCCTCCCCCTCCCCTTCCTCCTCCTCCTTCTCCCCCTCCTCCTCCCCCTCCTTCTCCTCTTCCTCCCCCTCCTCCTCCTCCTCCTCCTCCTTCTCCCCCTTCCCTTCCCCCTCCCCGCTCCTCCTCCTCCTCCCCCCCTCCTCCTCCCCCCCCATCCTCCTCCTCCTCCTCCTTCTCTTCTTCCTCTTCCTCCCCCTCCTCCTCCTTCTCCTCTTCCTCCTCCTCCTCCTCCTTCTCCTCTTCCTCTTCCTCCCCCTCCTCCTCCTTCTCCTCTTCCTCCTCCTCCTCCTCCTCCTCCTCCTCAGCCTCCCGTCCCGCTCGGTGAGATCCTCAGCGGCCTCCTGATTGATGGCTGTAATGGGCTGTCGGTCCATCGCTGCTCCTCTGACCCGCTCAGAGAACACCTGCATGGCACCTGAAGCGGCCGGGAGGACAGGTAGCAGCGGAGGACAGGTAGCAGCGGAGGACAGGTAGCAGAGGAGGACAGGTAGCAGCGGAGGACAGGTAGCAGAGGAGGACAGGTAGCAGAGGAGGACAGGTAGCAGCGGAGGACAGGTAGCAGCGGAGGACAGGTAGCAGCGGAGGACAGGTAGCAGAGGAGGACAGGTAGCAGAGGAGGACAGGTAGCAGAGGAGGACAGGTAGCAGCGGAGGACAGGTAGCAGCGGAGGACAGGTAGCAGAGGAGGACAGGTAGCAGAGGAGGACAGGTAGCAGAGGAGGACAGGTAGCAGCGGAGGACAGGTAGCAGCGGAGGACAGGTAGCAGAGGAGGACAGGTAGCAGAGGAGGACAGGTAGCAGAGGAGGACAGGTAGCAGAGGAGGACAGGTAGCAGAGGAGGAGGACAGGTAGCAGCGGAAGAGGACAGGTAGCAGAGGAGGAGGACAGGTAGCAGAGGAGGAGGACAGGTAGCAGAGGACAGGTAGCAGAGGAGGAGGACAGGTAGCAGAGGACAGGTAGCAGAGGAGGAGGACAGGTAGCAGAGGAGGAGGACAGGTAGCAGAGGACAGGTAGCAGAGGAGGAGGACAGGTAGCAGAGGAGGACAGGCAGCAGAGGACAGGTAGCAGAGGAGGACAGGTAGCAGAGGAGGACAGGTAGCAGAGGACAGGTAGCAGAGGAGGACAGGTAGCAGAGGAGGACAGGTAGCAGAGGAGGACAGGTAGCAGAGGACAGGTAGCAGAGGACAGGTAGCAGCGGAGGACAGGTAGCAGCGAGAGGAGGCAGCTATAAATATCTGAATACATGAAACCCTGTTGAGGAGAACAAACCTTCATTAGCAGGTTTTCTCTGTGAGGGAACGTTCAGTGTGGCGTTCAAGGCCGTTGAGTATTTTCACATCTCATCCAGAATGAATAATGAAGCGATTCAGCATCTTTAATAAACTCCTCTCTCTCAAACACATCCATCATTCAGGGTTTCAATGTTTTTGAAGAGGACTGAAAATGTTTTTTTTATATTTTTTTAAAAGACGGCCTTGCTTTTGTTTTTTTTAATTGGTCATCTTTATTTAAACTGTGCATCAGCCGTCACCGTGGGGATGAAGCTCATTAGATATCAGCACCATGGTCTTCACTCCCAGCAGCTCCTCTGGACCCCGGAGGCCCCTGAAGAGCTCCAGTTAACCCTTCGCTCCCCACAGTCTGAAGAACGCAAGAGATGCTCATCACGCTGAAGCACGAATGTAGAAGCTCACGAGAAAACTGCTCAGAAGCTCAGGCTGAAGCCTGGAAACACACCAGCTGGTGGACTCACTGGGTCCACACAGCAGGTTGTGCATGGAGGGTTAAAGGTACACTGGGTTGTGTGTGTGGAGGGTTAAAGGTACACTGGGTTGTGTGTCTGGAGGGTTAAAGGTACACTGGGTTGTGTGTCTGGAGGGTTAAAGGTACACTGGGTTGTGTGTCTGGAGGGTTAAAGGTACACTGGGTTGTGTGTCTGGAGGGTTAAAGGTACACTGGGTTGTGTCTGGAGGGTTAAAGGTACACTGGGTTGTGTGTCTGGAGGGTTAAAGGTACACTGGGTTGTGTGTCTGGAGGGTTAAAGGTACACTGGGTTGTGTCTGGAGGGTTAAAGGTACACTGGGTTGTGTGTGTGGAGGGTTAAAGGTACACTGGGTTGTGTGTCTGGAGGGTTAAAGGTACACTGGGTTGTGTGTGGAGGGTTAAAGGTACACTGGGTTGTGTCTGGAGGGTTAAAGGTACACTGGGTTGTGTGTGGAGGGTTAAAGGTACACTGGGTTGTGTGTGTGGAGGGTTAAAGGTACACTGGGTTGTGTGTGTGGAGGGTTAAAGGTACACTGGGTTGTGTCTGGAGGGTTAAAGGTACACTGGGTTGTGTGTGGAGGGTTAAAGGTACACTGGGTTGTGTGTGTGGAGGGTTAAAGGTACACTGGGTTGTGTGTGGAGGGTTAAAGGTACACTGGGTTGTGTGTGTGGAGGGTTAAAGGTACACTGGGTTGTGTGTCTGGAGGGTTAAAGGTACACTGGGTTGTGTGCATCTGGTGAGTGGACTGCTGGTTGTGTTACTGTTTTTACATCTGCAGTCGTATTTCGTCATAAACGAGCCACAACGCTGCTGAACTGAATATTTAGGTTCAGACAACTAAACTCAGGTTCAGATTAAATCTCTCCGGTGCTGAGCGGTCTTGAGATAATCCCTCGTTCAGGGTTATGTGGGTGACACATGAACATGAATATGAATGCTGGAGCAGACGGCAGGTTTACTTTGCTACTCAAAGAGGAAAGAAGGTGCACATGAAAAGCAGCCAGCGGATACAAAGTGTTCAGGCGTCGCCCTCGTTTACGGTTCCTCTTTGACGCTTCAGCCGACTCCACTGCTGGAAGCTGCAGACGGACATTTGCTTTCTGTCACTTCATCTCAACCTTTTCTCTGCGTTTCCTTTCTCATTACAGACGACCTCGCTCTCGATTCCACGTCTCTGTATTCACACACAGACCGTCTCCTCAACCGCCTCGCACATCGCCCGACCGCTCCTCTGTAAAGGGCAGTGTGTGTGTGTGTGTGTGTGTGTGTGTGTGTGTGTGTGTGTGTGTGTGTGTGTGTGTGTGACAGACAGGAATAGCAGCTGCACCGGTGCTTTTATCTGTATCGGTGACGCTGCAGAGAGTCGGGCTGAGAACAAAAGGCGTTTGAGGCTCAGGAACATCCGGCAGGAAAAGACGCGTCAGGTCATGAGCTCCAAACTATTCTGGTGTCACGGCAACTTCTGTGGAATCAGTGATGTAGAGACAACTAAACTATTCAGGTTGAGACAACTAAACTATTCAGGTTGAGACAACTAAACTATTCAGGTTGAGACAACTAAACTATTCAGGTTGAGACAACTAAACTATTCAGGTTGAGACAACTAAACTATTCAGGTTGAGACAACTTAACTATTCAGGTTGAGACAACTTAACTCAGTCACGTTGAGACAACTTAACTATTCACGTTGAGACAACTTAACTACTCATTCAGACTCGGGACATGAACACAGGTCTCCTGGGTGAGAGTCCCGTGTGGAGCCCACTTGGACCTGTGCAGACTTTGATCTGCTTAAGAGTGTATCAGGCACTACGATCCACTTCCTGCTGCCACTCTGTCAACAAGCTCCATCCTTTAAGAATCCAGAATAACCGCTGAGAGAAGTTTGAGCTCCAGAACGGGTCGACAGCTTTAATAATTAAAAGACACTTTCACTGCATCGACCGTCATTTGCTCTGGCGGCGCCGCAGGAAGCAGCTGAAGGAAAGAGCGGCGCGCCGGCCTGCAGGAGGCAGGTGTCAGCGTTGCTCCTGTCGGCTGTGACTGCAGCTTGAAAAGGTCACGGCGCGTTCGCCGCCGCCGCCAATTACGGCGCCGCGTTCCTCCGGGTCGCTCCGCTCGGCGCCGCCGAGGCCGGCGGTCGCGGGCGAGACGCTCATCAAGCGAACGGCTGGACGGGCGGCTCGCTGGTCCCGCCCTTTAATTGCTGAGTTTCTTTTAGCCGTTTGAAGCAGGAAGCCAAGAAAAAGAAAGTAAAATCTGAAGAACGGACACGAAAACCTCCGTTTCCGTTTGAGCGGCGCGTCGGCCATGTTGTTGGTGAACTTCAGGGCTCTAAGTTAGTGTTCTAGGGTTCTAGGGTACAAGGTTAGTGTTCTAGGGTACAAGGTTAGTGTTCTAGGGTTCTAGGGTACAAGGTTAGTGTTCTAGGGTACAAGGTTAGTGTTCTAGGGTTCTAGGGTACAAGGTTAGTGTTCTAGGGTTCTAGGGTTCTAGGGTTCTAGGGTTCTAGGTTAGTGTTCTAGGATACGAGGTTAGTGTTCTAGGGTTCTAGGGTACGAGGTTATTGTTCTAGGGTTCTAGGGTTCTAGGTTAGTGTTCTAGGATACGAGGTTAGTGTTCTAGGGTTCTAGGGTACGAGGTTATTGTTCTAGGGTTCTAGGGTTCTAGGGCTCTAAGTTAGTGTTCTAGGGTTCTAGGTTAGTGTTCTAGGGTTCTAGGGTTCTAGGCTAGTGTTCTAGGGTTCTAGGTTAGAGTTCTAGGGTTCTAGGTTAGTGTTCTAGGGTTCTAGGGTTCTAGGTTAGAGTTCTAGGGTTCTAGGTTAGTGTTCTAGGGTTCTAGGGTTCTAGGCTAGAGTTCTAGGGTTCTAGGGTTCTAGGTTAGTGTTCTAGGGTTCTAGGCTAGGGTTCTAGGGTTCTAGGTTAGTGTTCTAGGGTTCTAGGGTTCTAGGTAATGTCTGGCGAGTCCTTTAAATACGGAATATTAATCTCTGGTTTGAGATTAGAATTTACAGACGAGTAATTGAAATAACTTTGTGTTTCTTTTAGCTCCTCTTTAATCCAGATGATATCGTATTTGGTGAAACCGTATGATCATGGGTTCGTTGGTATTGACCGCTATCGGCGGTTTCAAGCCCGCAGTTTCATTTCCACAGCGATACGACGGAGGAGGGAGATAAAACAGAGGATGGATGATACAAAACCCCAAATGAGATTCAAAGGACTAATTTGTGCAGATGAGATTACAGAAGGACATTCTTTCATTTTCTCAAACACGGTGAATCACAGCCGCACTATGAATAATTCAGCGTTGGGTCCTGAACCTTTTAGAGAAAGGTTCATCGCCCACTGACTCGTGTTTCTGGTTGATGTGTAATGAGGGTGAAAGGTCAGGAACTGAGCCGCCGCTGGCCCAACAGAAGAGTTGTGTTCCAGTCTCTGAAGAGGCATTGTGTTCCAGTCTCTAGATAACGAATAGATGTGCTGCGTTCAAGTCTTTGAAGAACGAACAAAGGCATTGTGTTCGAGTCTCGACAGGATGAAGAGAGCCGTTGTGTTCGAGTCTCTGAAGACCGGTTTTGCATCGTGACCTGTTAAGGTTCCTCTACAGTACAGACATTTAGTGATGTATTTATGGATGACTTAGCTTTTTGTGTACTTCTGTTGTACGATGGGAAGTTAGAGCTCGTGCTGAAACCACAGGGTCGCTGGTTCCATCCCCATGTTGTGTCCTTGAGCAGGACCTGGACCGCGCTGCTCCGAGGCGAGTAACTTAATTGACTTTAATAACTTCCAACATGTCCGCCTGCTGGTCGCCGCCTGTGTTCCTGCAGCAGCGATAACGCAGCAGAGCGATGAGCCCGAGAGGCCGACGACCACGCAGCTGCTTCTGCTGTCTGAACCTCGCTATCAGTCGTCTGCAGCGGCTCTCCAGAGGAAACTGCTGCTGCGCCGCTAACGCCGCGGAACCAGAGAACCAAACACAGAGAACCTCACGACGTTCACAACGTTCACTACACAACACGACATCACGCTCATGCTGACTGATTGACGATGTCGTCGTCGGGGAGATTTATCTCCGACAGCTTCAGCTGCTGGTGGTGAGAGACGTCCATCACCGTGAAGGCCAACATCACATTAAAGACAAATTACAGCTCCGGAATATGAATATATATATATATATATATCTATATATATATCTATATATATATCTATATATATATATATATATATATATATATATATATAGATAGATAGATAGATAGATAGATAGATAGATAGATAGATAGATAGATAGATAGGTGGTGGAAGAAGACGTCTGATGTCTTTTAATGCGCTGCGTAGACGTTCTCGACTCGATAGGTCGACGATGGAGGCGAGTGATTGAGGCGAGTGATGGAGGCGGGGTGATGGAGGCGGGGTGATGGAGGCGAGTGATGGAGGCGGGGCGATGGAGGCGGGCGATGGAGGCGAGTGATGGAGGCGGGGCGATGGAGGCGAGTGATGGAGGCGGGGCTAAAATGGCTGCTGTTCCTCCTGAAAGTCGACTCTCAGGTTGAGCCGACAGCATTTAAACAGACGGACACCTTTTTGTTCACATTTGAATTATTAATATCTGCAAATATCAGAAATGTTTAGCCGCACAGAGCAAATGTTGAAGCAACCGACCTGAATATTTACAACCGTTTTCCATGTCGAGTGAATCTAAATGGAATCCTTTCCAGAGGAGAGACTACATCTCCCACAGTGCATTGCTCCAAGGGGCTCTGAGGAGATGGATGGAAGACGATCACATGCACAAGAAGAAGATTTACTCACGTCATGTTCATACAACGTTATTATCCATCTGCATGAGGACGTTAACAAGGTTCTTTTGGTGTTAACACAGGTTCTCCAGACGTTAACAAGGTTCTTTTGGTGTTAACACAGGTTCTCTAGACGTTAACACAGGTTCTCTAGACATTAACAAGGTTCTCTAGACGTTAACAAGGTTCTATAGATGTTAACAAGGTTCTATAGACGTTAACAAGGTTCTTGAGATGTTAACACAGGTTCTCTAGACGTTAACACAGGTTCTCTAGACGTTAACAAGGTTCTATAGATGTTAACAAGGTTCTATAGACGTTAACAAGGTTCTTGAGATGTTAACAAGGTTCTTGAGATGTTAACTAGGTTCTCTAGACGATAACCATGTTCTCCAGACATTAACCAGGTTCTCCAGACCTTAACCCATGTTCTCCAGACGTTAACCATGTTCTCCAGATGTTAACCCATGTTCTCCAGACGTTAACCCATGTTCTCCAGACGTTAACCCATGTTCTCCAGATGTTAACCCATGTTCTCCAGACGTTAACCATGTTCTCCAGACCTTAACCCATGTTCTCCAGACGTTAACCATGTTCTCCAGATGTTAACCCATGTTCTCCAGACGTTAACCCATGTTCTCCAGACCTTAACCATGTTCTCCAGATGTTAACCCATGTTCTCCAGACGTTAACCGGGTTCTCCAGACGTTAACCCATGTTCTCCAGATGTTAACCCATGTTCTCCAGACGTTAACCGGGTTCTCCTCCCCAGACATCCGCGGGCTGCAGGGCTTCCTGGACCAGACGGCGCGGCGTGGCGTGGACGTGGCGCTGCAGCGCGTCGACCGCAACATCAGCAGAGTCTTCAGCGAGCTGTTCAGCACCATGAGGACGGAGGAGCTCAACCGCTACCGGGACAACGCTGCGGCGCGCCATCCTGCTGCTCAGCCCCCAGGGGGCGCACTCCTTCATCCAGCAGGTCGGTCACGGGGCGCGCGTGTGTGTGTGCGTGTGTGTGCGTGCGTGTGTGTGTGTGTGTGTGTGTGTGTGCGTGTGTGTGTGCGTGTGTGTGTGTGTGCGTGTGTGCGGTCCTGGCCTGAAGGGTCAAAGGTCATCTTGAGAGCTTGTTTGTGTTTCATGTTGAAG
>NW_027176238.1:30000-32500 GCF_023055335.1 Clinocottus analis | reverse complement strand
CCTCTGGCCTCGTGGTGCGTTCAGGCCCAACAGCACTCTGCACCCTCTGGCCTCGTGGTGCGTTCAGGGCCCAACAGCACTCTGCCCTCTGGCTGAAGTTTGTCTCCGGTGAGCTCACAGGAGACAAACTTCAGTTCCCACAAAAACTTTTAACGACCAATTTTTGGGTCAACAAGTGTTTGTTGCTGCTGCAGAATCACTTTCACTCTGAGTGATTTCTGCTTGTTCTGAACATCTCTGAAGGTCTCGTTATCTCTGTAGGACCGGAGTAAAGTACTCGTAGTAAAACTTCATGTACTCGTGCGTAGCGGTACAAATACCTGGGTTTGGCTTTAAGACCTTTGTGACGTGATTTACAGTCTGTTGTTGGTTCCATCAGCGTTTTATTAAATCTACTAAAATAAACTTTGTCTTCTGGATGAAGCGGCTCAGAGCGACGCGGCGCTTCACGTCCAGAACATCCTGAACTTTTCATAGAAGTACTTTTACTTCCACGTCAAACAGACCTGCAGGCCGCAGTGTTGCATCGTCCTCTGCAGCTCTGAAGGTCGTCAGATCGAAGCCCGACGTCCATAAAAAAGTACGAGGCGAGAATCCTGGAGGTGGAAAAACTAAACAAATAAATCAGAGTCCAGACGGATGAAGAGCGATCGCGGCTCCTCTGCTGTGGATCTATTTATCTGACAGCAAGCGGAGGATCTCACACACAAAACTTACTTTTGCATCATCAGGGACGTAAACAACAACAACAACAACAACAACAACTCTCCAGGCCGACGTCTTCACATTAAATATCAAACACGAAGAAAAAACATGTCGAGTCCAGCTGGAGAGTTTCAACCTGAAGCTCTTGGAGCTTAGAATAAGACTCCTCCCACACTCAGAGTAAGACTCCTCCCACACTCAGAATAAGACTCCTCCCACACTCAGAATAAGACTCCTCCCACACTCAGAATAAGACTCCTCCCACACTCAGAGTAAGACTCCTCCCACACTCAGAATAAGACTCCTCCCACACTCAGAATAAGACTCCTCCCACACTCAGAATAAGACTTCCCACACTCAGAGTAAGACTCCTCCCACACTCAGAATAAGACTCCTCCCACACTCAGAATAAGACTCCTCCCACACTCAGAATAAGACTCTTCCCACACTCAGAGTAAGACTCCTCCCACACTCAGAATAAGACTCCTCCCACACTCAGAGTAAGACTCCTCCCACACTCAGAATAAGACTCCTCCCACACTCAGAATAAGACGTCTTCCAAGGGCGGAGGCGTCTCCGGTCTCGCTCTACGGAGACACGTCGCACAACATGGCCGCCGTACTTTCCTCCCTCTCCTCTTGACCTCTTCCTCCTCTTCTTAACCCCTTCTCCTCCTCTTCTCCTCTTCCTCAGGGGAACATCTCTGGTCTGACGGGCACGATGGACTTTAAGGACGGCGGCTCCAACTCTCACGTCCAGTTTGAGATCCTCGGCTCCAGCTTCAGCGAGACCTTCGGCAAAGACATCAAGCGGGTGAGTTCAGGGCGAGCTGGGAGGAGGCGGGGCTAACGGACGACATGCCCGCAGCGCTAACGGCGCCCGCGGCTCATCTCTCATGGGTTCATCTCTCATGGACTCATCTCTCATGGACTCATCTCTCATGGGTTCATCTCTCATGGGTTCATCTCTCATGGGTTCATCTCTCATGGGTTCATCTCTCATGGACTCATCTCTCATGGACTCATCTCTCATGGGTTCATCTCTCATGGGTTCATCTCTCATGGACTCATCTCTCATGGGTTCATCTCTCATGGTCTCATCTCTCATGGGTTCATCTCTCATGGTCTCATCTCTCATGGTCTCATCTCTCATGGTCTCATCTCTCATGGGTTCATCTCTCATGGACTCATCTCTCATGGTCTCATCTCTCATGGACTCATCTCTCATGGACTCATCTCTCATGGTCTCATCTCTCATGGACTCATCTCTCATGGTCTCATCTCTCATGGACTCATCTCTCATGGACTCATCTCTCATGGACTCATCTCTCATGGTCTCATCTCTCATGGTCTCATCTCATGGGTTCATCTCTCATGGGCTCATCTCTCATGGGTTCATCTCTCATTGACTCATCTCTCATGGTCTCATCTCTCTTGCTGGCAGAAGAAATACAGAAAGAAGAACTTTTTATTTTGTTGTTGGAGGCAACAGAAGCGACATCGAGTCAAAGAGATGAGAAGTGAGGACGGATAGATGGAACAACACAGGAGGGGAGGAGGGGAAGAGGAGGGAGGGGGGAGGGGGGGGGGAGGAGGCGGAGGAAAAGGGGGAGAGGAGGGGGGGAGGCGCCATGAAGGGAAACGACATTTCAATCTCCATCAGATCTGGACGAGGGCATGTTGCTTTGAGAGAGGAGACCCAGAGGAGAGATGGAGGCTGTGATAACGCCAACAACAGTGTGTGTGTGTGTGTGTGTGTGTGTGTGTGTGATATCTCGCCGCCAGGCGGGCGACAT
>NW_027176238.1:5000-25000 GCF_023055335.1 Clinocottus analis | reverse complement strand
TGAAGGTATAGGATGATAGATGAAGGTATAGGAGGATAGATGAAGGTATAACAAGGTAGTGGACGCTATAGGAAGGTATGGGAATGTAGATAGAGCAAGGTATGGGAAGGTAGATGAAGGCATATGAAGATAGATGAAGGTATAGGACTGTAGAGGAAGGCAGAGAAAGGGAGATAGATGTACATATATACATTTCCATGAAAGCCCTAAGCACCTTGGACCGTCTTTGTCTCTGACTCGTTAGGACAAACATATAGAAACGTAACCGTTGGAGCACAGAGAGCATGCAGCGATGAAGACTTTCTCCTGAGCTGCGTTCTTCACATCATAATAATTAAAGCTCTTCTAACTATAAATGTAATATCAGCTCATGATGCATAATCGCTCCAGGGATTCATTTATATACTATCTGATCGTCTCAGCGTCAGCAACAAGCTCGTTATGAAGCACATCTGCTGATTGAAAACATCATTTCATTCAGCAGACGTTTAGTACGCTGTAAGGAGACGCGTCAAGGAGACATCTTAAGGAGACGCGTCAAGGAGACATCTTAAGCAGACGCGTCAAGGAGACATCTTAAGGAGACACGTCAAGGAGACATCTTAAGCAGACGCGTCAAGGAGACATCTTAAGGAGACGCGTCAAGGAGACATCTTAAGGAGACACGTCAAGGAGACATCTTAAGCAGATGCGTCAAGGAGACACTTTAAGGATCATCAGCTCCACTCGTCTCCTTCATCCCGTCTGTGCTGTTTGGTGGAAGCTGCAGTCTGTTGAGTGAAGAGATTCTGTTGGTTTCTCCTGTGGCTTCAATGTTCTCTGAAACCTCCACCTCTCTACCCTTTCCACCTCCACCTCTCTCTTCCCTCTTCACCTCCACCTCTCTCTTTCTGCAGGAGGACCCCTTCGTCATGGTGGCGGAGAACATCCTCGGGCAGCCCAAGAGGTACAAAGGCTTCTCCGTCGACGTCCTGGACGCTCTCGCCAAAATCCTGGGCTTCAAATATGAAATCTACCAGGTGAGACCGACTGACGTGTTTAGTTCAGGTTTAGGTTCAGGTTTAGTTCAGGTTTAGTTCAGGTTTAGTCCAGGTATAGGTTCAGGTTTAGTTCAGGTTTAGTTCAGGTTTAGGTTCAGGTTTAGTTCAGGTTTAGGTTCAGGTTTAGTTCAGGTTTAGGTTCAGGTTTAGTTTAGGTTCAGGTTTAGGTTCAGGTTTAGTTCAGGTTTAGGTTCAGGTTTAGTTCAGGTTTAGGTTCAGGTTTAGTTCAGGTTTAGGTTCAGGTTTAGGTTCAGGTTTAGTTCAGGTTTAGTTTCAGGTTTAGTTCAGGTTTAGTTTCAGGTTTAGGTTCAGGTTTAGTTCAGGTTTAGTTCAGGTTTAGGTTCAGGTTTAGGTTCAGGTTTAGTTCAGGTTTAGTTTTAGGTTCAGGTTTAGTTCAGGTTTAGTTTCAGGTTTAGGTTCAGGTTTAGGTTCAGGTTTAGTTTCAGGTTTAGGTTCAGGTTTAGTTCAGGTTTAGTTCATCAAACGTCTCGTTCACACACAAAACAACTACAAAGCTACAGGCAACACTTGCAGAGACAAAATGAACACCATGGTGAGACTCTGAGAAGAAGCTCATGATCACGGCCCTCATGAGCGTTGGACGACTAGCGATGCTCTTCATCTGCTGCTGAGCTTCTGCTCTGCTTCAGCTGCTTCTCCATCAACTCACTGTGAATCTTCCCTCCAGGTGGCCGACAGTAAATATGGATCTCAGCTCCCCAACGGCTCGTGGAACGGCATGATTGGTGACCTCATCAACAAGGTGAAGCTGTGACTCGCTGTGAGAACCAGTGAGCTTCGGCTGAAGAACCTCTTGTTCCCCGTGTTCCTGCAGTCGCATCCCTTTCATAGCATGTTTTGACCATAACTATGAACTTCCAGCATGATATATATTCACCAACAATGCCTCCAAACTGTCCGCTTCAGGGCCTTAACAACAGCACACATACTAATAAGACATATTTTTGGAAAGATTAGGACCTAAAGAATCAGAATCTGAAACACAATCCAACAAAGCATTGGCATGTTGGGAAGGAGTTTCAGTCAAAGAACTGGTCAGAAGAGCTGGTCCTGACATGTTCATCCATCATGTTCATCAGAGTCTTACATGTCTGATGTAAGACTCTGTTTTGGAAACTTCTTGAGGGCTTTGGCCCAAACTTATGCTCGAGTTCTTGTCACTGATTGGCTGTCACCCGCCTGCCCCTCCCTTCTCTCCCCCCAGAGAGCCGACCTGGCGGTGTCGGCCATCACCATCACGCCGGAGCGCGAGAACGTGGTGGACTTCAGCAAGCGCTACCTGGACTACAGCGTGGGCATCCTGCTGCGGAAGCCCGAGGAGAAGATCAACATCTTCTCCCTGTTCGCGCCCTTCGACCTCGCCGTCTGGGCCTGCATCGCCGCCGCCATCCCCGTGGTGGGCGTGCTCATCTTCCTGCTCAACCGGCTGCAGGCGCTGCGCTCCTCCGCCGCCCACAACGGAGCGCCGGGCCAGCCCAACGGCGGCGGCGGGTCGGGCTCCCTGAACAGCGCCGTGTGGATCGTCTACGGAGCGTTCGTCCATCAAGGTGAGCGGGAAACGACGTCTGCGGGCGTTGATGAGGACGACGTGAGTTTCACCACCTGCTCTCTTGTTGTTGTTGTTGTTGTTGTTGTGTACACAGGAGGGGGCGTGTTGACACCAGATCTGTGCCTCATCATTCTAGCATGTTAGCCACTTTAGCCACTTTAGCCAAGTTAGCCACGTTAGCCACTTTAGCCACATTAGCCAATTTAGCCACTTTAGCCATGTTAGCCACTTTAGCCACGTTAGCCACTTTAGCCACATTAGCCAATTTAGCCACTTTAGCCATGTTAGCCACTTTAGCCACGTTAGCCACTTTATCCACGTTAGCCGTCTCACGCACGTCGTGTTCGTACCGGCTAGCTGCTTCATTGCAGCAATATGAACCCCGAATAAATTCAGCTGCGATTTATTTGCAATGAACAAATCAAGAAGAGGCTGAAATCATCAGGATGCCGGTTTTGCAAAAATAAAACTCTAGATTAGTTCTCTGTCATACAAACAAAACCCTTTTAAAAAGATTATTTTCCAAATGGAGTTGAGCTCCATCGGTGCTAACGATGCTATCGTTGTAGCCGCTCCTTCAACACTGAAAACATCTCCATCACGCCAACAACACGCCAACGATGTTGTTTACAAATATGCATTCATTCACCTGCTCCCTGTGGAATAATCTGTGTGTTCATAATCCATCTCAGAGCTCTTGTGGACGATCACAAATATTATTCCTCAATTTCTGATTCTGAAGTCAAAGCTTTGAGTCTCTGCATGAACTTCTAGAACGACTTGTACTTTATTTCTGCTCACGGCCTCTCGGCTGCAGTCGCATTTAAATTGACAAAATTGAAGGAAGATGACGTCATAAATCAATGACGTTGAATGGAATCTGAGTATTGAAGACACATCTGTGTGAACCGCCGCATCGTTTAACTTTGGTGACCTTTGACCTCGGCGCTCCGACAGAAGCTTGAAGAGGAATCGGAGTCTCACGATGCCGAACCTCAGGATCGTTCTCACGGTGCGGCGGCTCAGCGTTTTGGGCTGAAACCAATCGGTCCGATCGCAGCGAGAGGAAGATTATCTGCCTCGTAAAGACGGATTTCAATTTGATTTACGGAGGGGTTTAATTTGGAGCCGTTACACGGATTACACGCCAACAGAAGAGGGAAACAATAATCACGGGAGGATTTGTAGCGTCTGAAATATTTAGCAGAGAAGCAGAAACAAGGACATCAAACTCGAAAAGTGCTTAAATGAATTAGAGGGAGGCTTACGCCGCTCAGAGCTCCAGGAAACCAAACGCCGCTTCCTCTTCACGCAGCTTCCTTGTGTGAGAATGTTGCTTTTTTTAGGACACGGGGATACTTTGTTGCACTGAAAAGAGTTGCAACACAAACAAAGGAAGATGTTTCAGGATTAAACTGAAGCTGACGTGAAGATTCTCTCACAACCAACCCCGACGCCATCGGCCCACTTCTCCATGTCTTCAAAACGTCTTCAAAACGTCTTCAAAACGTCTTTAAAACGTCTTCAAAACGTCTTCAGAACGTCTTTAAAACGTGTTAAAATAGTCTTTAAAACGTGTTAAAATAGTCTTTAAAACGTGTTAAAATAGTCTTTAAAACGTGTTAAAATAGTCTTTAAAACGTGTTAAAATAGTCTTTAAAACGTGTTAAAATAGTCTTTAAAACGTGTTAAAATAGTCTTTAAAACGTGTTAAAATAGTCTTTAAAACGTGTTAAAATAGTCTTTAAAACGTGTTAAAATAGTCTTTAAAACGTGTTAAAATAGTCTTCATTTCCTAAAGCTTCCTGTGCGTCTCCGTCTCCAGCTGACGGAGGTCGATGTGAAACTGTCCTCAGAGACCAGAAACAAAGGTCCTGTCTTGGTAATGTAGGACTGTGTGTGTGTGTGTGTGTGTGTGTGTGTGTGTGTGTGTGTGTGTGTGTGTGTGTGTGTGTGTGTGCAGGTGGAGAGGGCGTGGTGGGCTCCGTGGCCCTCAGGATCGTGATGGGCAGCTGGTGGCTCTTCACGCTCATCGTGTGCTCGTCCTACACCGCCAACCTGGCAGCGTACCTCACGGTGTCCCGCATGGACCACGCTATACGGTGAGCACACACACACACACACGCACGAACACACACTCTTGGCGAAATCAAGACCCTTAAACTCAAGCGCTCCTTACTCGTGTCCTCATATCCTGGTGTCCTCGTCTCCTCATGTCCTCATGTCCTCATGTCTTCATGTCCTGATCTCCTCATGTCCTCATGTCCTCATCTCCTCATGTCTTCATGTCCTCATGTCTTCATGTCCTCATGTCTTCATGTCCTGATCTCCTCATGTCCTCATGTCCTCGTCTCCTCATGTCCTCATGTCCTCATGTCCTCATGTCCTCATGTCCTCGTCTCCTCATGTCCTCATGTCCTCATGTCTTCATGTCCTGATCTCCTCATGTCCTCATGTCCTCATCTCCTCATGTCTTCATGTCCTCATGTCTTCATGTCCTCATCTCCTCATGTCCTCATGTCCTGGTGTCCTCCTGTCCTCAGGTCCTTCCAGGACCTGTCCCGGCAGGTGGAGGTGGACTACGGCACGGTGAGGGACTCGGCGGTCTACGACTACTTCAGGAACAAAGGGACCAACCCGCTGGAGCAGGACGGCACCTACGCCGAGCTGTGGAGGAGCCTGAGCCGGAGCCACGGGCTGGACCACTCGGTGTCCAGCCCGTCTGAGGGCATCCGCAAGGTGTGTGTGTGTGTGTGTGTGTGTGTGTGTGTGTGTGTGTGTGTGTGTGTGTGTGTGTGTGTGTGTGTGTGTGTCGTACCATACGGGTCTCAAACCGTGGCAGAAGTAGAACAAAGATGAACCAACTCAGGGAGTTTACATCCTGCCCACTGATTGGCTGATGCCTCCAGAGCAAAGTGGGCGTGGCCAACCCGAAGCAGACAGACAGCCCAGAAGAGGGCGGAGTTACTTCAGGGGGCGTGACAGTGTGTTCATTTAGAAATCTAACTCGCACATCAATCAATAAAACAAGCATGGACGTCATAAAGAAACACACACACACACACACACACACACACACACACACACATAATTATATTTGGTTTGTCATCTCTGAATCATTTGAGTTGTGAGTTAACGAGCCGGCCCGTCAGTCACAGACTGAGGAGTGTTTCACTGATTCATGATGATTTCTCAAGCTGTGTGTGTGTGTGTGTGAGTACACACACACACACACACACACACACACACACACACACACACACAGACATACACATACTCTTCTGTTTACCCATTACTTAATTGCAACAGCGGTGTCACAATACACAGATTAGTGAGACAGTGTGTTGCGGAGAGACAGAGAGAGAGAGTGTGTGTGTGTGTGTGTGTGTGTGTGTGTGTGTGTGTGTGTGTGTGTGTGTGTGTGTGTGTGTGTGTGTGTGTTGCTGCCGTGCATTATTATGCTCATAGATCTCCCAAAGAGCCGATGACAAATTAGCGTCGGAGGCGAATCAGCTCGGAGCGCATCCGTTATTCACACACACACACACATACACACACACACACACACACACACACACACACATACACACATACACACACACACACACACACACACACACACACAATCACTTGTATTGCTGATTGTCGCTCTGCTTTCCATCTTCAAACTCTTTCTGCTCATCGATCTGAAGACGGAACGATTTCACTTTGGAGCTCGTCTACTCTTTTCTTTATTATTATTATTATTATTATTATTATTATTATTATTATTAATAACCTGTTTCACAGGTTTGACCCTCAAGGCTTCCTGTAGTTTATTAACCATGATTTCATCTAGATATTAACCATCTTCGTCATCCTCGTCATCTTCATCGTCGTTCTGTTTTGTGAACGTATGAATCTGGACTCGTTTGTGTCTTTTCCTCTTCATGTGTTCATGTGTTCATGTGTTCGTGTGTTCGTGTGTTGTGTTCATGTGTTCATGTGTTCGTGTGTTTATGTGTTTGTGCGTTCATGTGTTTGTGTGTTCGTGTGTTGTGTTCATGTGTTCATGTGTTCATGTGTTCGTGTGTTTATGTGTTTGTGCGTTCATGTGTTCGTGTGTTCGTGTGTTGTGTTCATGTGTTCATGTGTTCATGTGTTCGTGTGTTTATGTGTTTGTGCGTTCATGTGTTTGTGTGTTCGTGTGTTCATGTGTTCATCTGTTCATGTGTTCATGTGTTCATGTGTTCGTGTGTTGTGTTCGTGTGTTGTGTTCATGTGTTCATGTGTTCGTGCGTTCGTGTGTTTATGTGTTTGTGCGTTCATGTGTTTGTGTGTTCATGTGTTCATCTGTTCATGTGTTCATCTGTTCATGTGTTTATGTGTTCGTGTGTTCGTGTGTTCGTGTGTTCATGTGTTTGTGTGTTCGTGTGTTCGTGTGTTCGTGTGTTGTGTTCATGTGTTCATCTGTTATGATGAGTAGACGAGGCGCTTCGCTGCTTCTCTGACTGCAGGAGCCGCTTTTTAAACGAGTCCAGTGTTTCCATAGAGACCAGAGGAATCTGAGGTGATGTCATCGTCAGAGTTTATTCATCCAGCATTTAAAGCCTCGGGTCTCAGGACCAATGTTCCAGAAGCTCCGGCGCCAGCAACACGCTACATGTTTCTATGTTTCTATGTATATTGTATGTGTATTACATGTGACACTGTGCCCTCCTCCTCGTCTCTCAGGCCAAGAAGAGCCCGTACGCCTTCCTGTGGGACATGGCGGTGCTGGAGTACGCCGCCCTGACGGATGACGACTGCACCATCACGGTGTCGGGCGGCGGCGTGAGCAGCAAAGGCTACGGCGTGGCGCTGCAGCACGGCAGCCCGTACCGAGACCTGTTCTCCCAGAAGTGAGTCTTTCAGACAGACTGCAACAACCTGCTGTCGCCTTCAAAATAAAAGCACCTCAAAACAGGAAACCAGAGACATTTTGCTTCCAGCAAAAAACTTTGCGGCTGCGCTCTTCATCTTCATCTTTGCTCTTCATCTTCATCTTTGCTCTTCATCTTCATCTTCGCTCTTCATCTTCATCTTTGCTCTTCATCTTCAGCTTCGCTCTTCATCTTCATCTTTGCTCTTCATCTTCATCTTCGCTCTTCATCGTCGGCCTGTAAAACGCGGCTTCAGGTCAGCTGCTGCTAGCGAAGCTGATCCAGCTCCATGAAGCTCCGTGACGCTAACAGCAGTCTTCATGCTGCGATGTGTAAACTATTTGATCTTGAAAGGATTTATTTAGTGAAACCGGTTGATTCCAGTCAAATTGATCCCAGAGCGACGTGAAGCTCCTGAGTCCAGTTTCCTCAGAGTTGCATCACGAGCAGCAGAGTGAGCAGAGCCAGACGTTCTCACAGCGCCAAAGACACACCTGCTGACCAGGAGCACACCTGGCCTCTCACCTGGCCTCACCTGGCCTCTCACCTGAACTCACCTGGCCTCTCACCTGGCCTCACCTGGCCTCTCACCTGGCCTCTCACCTGGCCTCTCACCTGAACTCACCTAGCCTCACCTGGCCTCTCACCTGGCCTCTCACCTGAACTCACCTAGCCTCACCTGGCCTCTCACCTGGCCTCTCACCTGGCCTCTCACCTGGCCTCACCTGGCCTCTCACCTGGCCTCACCTGGCCTCCTCAGGTGTGAGTGTGTGTGGAGCGACAGCCAGCAGCTGTGAGTCCTGTGAAGTCGTGAGGAGAGAAGCGATTACACGGCAGCCGGCAGCGGGAAGCCGTTTGATGTCCACACCCCCTTCAACACACACACACATTAACACACACACACACACACACACACACACACACACACACATTAACACACACATTAACACACACACACACACACACACACACACACACACACACATTAACACACACATTAACACACACACACACACACACACACACACACACATTAACACACACATTAACACACACACACACACACACACACACACACACACACACACGTCCTTTAACACACACCCCGCCGTGTGACAGTGGTGGCTGAGGCGTTAATAGAGATGTTAACACGGCGCATTAAGCGGCTGCTCGCTGTTATTAGAGGATCAGCCACGCTGAGGGAAGCCGCCTCTCTGGGGCCGAGCGCCCCGCGGCTGTGCCGCACACACACACACACACACACACACACACACACACACACACTCACACACACACACACACACACACACACACACACACACTCACTCACACACTCACACACACACACACACACACACACACACACACTCACACACACACACTCCAAAAATATGACAACGTCGCTTCTGACTGCCATCCTCATCCTCCTCTTCCTCTCTCTGTGGGATCCTCTCGGCCGTGTTCACAAAGCGGGACGACCCTGCTTCTCTGAGCCGCTTCAAAGCTTCAAAGCTTCAAAGCTTCAAAGCTTCAAAGCTCCTCTGGTTGTATAGAAGTCTATGCTTCATGTCTTAAAGTATGGAGGTAGATTTGTGTATTTTTTACCCAAGCAAACATATTGTTTGTAAGTAAATAAGTAAATTATATCAAAAATCTTTGCTCTCAAAAAAAAAATTGTTAAAAAAAAAAATCCTCTAAAAACTAAAATTTGCTAGAAAAAAAAATCTCCCCCCAAAAAAATTTGGTTTCCATTTTTTTTTTCTCTCTGCTCCTCACTCCTCCTCTTCCTCCCTCTGCTCCTCACTCCTCCTCTTCCTCCCTCTGCTCCTCACTCCTCCTCTTCCTCCCTCTGCTCCTCACTCCTCCTCTTCCTCCCTCTGCTCCTCACTCCTCTTCCTCCCTCTGCTCCTCACTCCTCCTCCTCCTCCCTCTGCTCCTCACTCCTCCTCTTCCTCCCTCTGCTCCTCACTCCTCCTCTTCCTCCCTCTGCTCCTCACTCCTCCTCTTCCTCCCTCTGCTCCTCACTCCTCCTCTTCCTCCCTCTGCTCCTCACTCCTCTTCCTCCTCCCTCTGCTCCTCACTCCTCCTCTTCCTCCCTCTGCTCCTCACTCCTCCTCTTCCTCCCTCTGCTCCTCACTCCTCTTCCTCCTCCCTCTGCTCCTCACTCCTCTTCCTCCCTCTGCTCCTCACTCCTCTTCCTCCCTCTGCTCCTCACTCCTCTTCCTCCCTCTGCTCCTCACTCCTCCTCCTCCTCCCTCTGCTCCTCACTCCTCCTCTTCCTCTCTCTGCTCCTCACTCCTCCTCCTCCTCCCTCTGCTCCTCACTCCTGCTCTTCCTCCCTCTCCTCCTCCCTCTGCTCCTCACTCCTCCTCTTCCTCCCTCTGCTCCTCACTCCTCCTCTTCCTCCCTCTGCTCCTCACTCCTCTTCCTCCCTCTGCTCCTCACTCCTCTTCCTCCCTCTGCTCCTCACTCCTCCTCTTCCTCCCTCTGCTCCTCACTCCTCTTCCTCCCTCTGCTCCTCACTCCTCTTCCTCCCTCTGCTCCTCACTCCTCTTCCTCCCTCTCCTCCTCACTCCTCTTCCTCCCTCTGCTCCTCACTCCTCCTCCTCCCTCTGCTCCTCACTCCTCTTCCTCCCTCTGCTCCTCACTCCTCTTCCTCCCTCTGCTCCTCACTCCTCTTCCTCCCTCTGCTCCTCACTCCTCTTCCTCCCTCTGCTCCTCACTCCTCTTCCTCCCTCTGCTCCTCACTCCTCTTCCTCCCTCTGCTCCTCACTCTTCCTCTTTAATTAAGCGCCGCTGTGTTTATTTAGGGATTAACTTGTGGCTGTGAATGGAGACAAAGCACAGGTTATTATGGGATGTCCTCGCTCTCGGCGTTCAGGGCGACTCAGAGCGTGAGAAGCTGAGGGCGGAGCTGCCGTTCAGAGAGGAAACATGTCCTGGGTTTACATCCCATAATCCCGCCGTTAACAACCAGCAGACTTTGTTGCTTCTGCTGGTTTGTGGAGCTCTGGAGCGTCAGAGCAACAGGAAGTCATGTGACCGCGTTCACTTCCTGGTTGAAGGAAAGAAAACCATCTCGTGTTCTAATTGCAGATGAAAGAAAATCTCTTTTCTAATCTCATCATGTGACTCTACAGCTGGATGAGTGACAGCTGGATGAGTGACAGCTGGATGAGTGACAGCTGGATGAGTGACAGCTGGATGATTGACAGCTCACTGGCTCCATGCTGAGCCTGAACGTCTTGTTCCCCGTGGTACAGTCGTATGAAGTATGAACACACATGACTTCTCATACTTGTGCATATGATTGTTTTCAAAATTTCGGTCATAACTCTGAACTTAAAGCATAATTATGAACCAAATTCACCAGAAAACGCCTCAGCAAGCGTCCCCCTGTTCATAAATGTCTGCTGCACATATTAATAACTAATAACCTTTATGGAAATATTTGAAGCTAAAGAATCAGAATAAATCAAAACTTCGGCCTTCAGAAAGAGTTCCAGTCGCAGAACGTTGAGCAATTCAAAAATGACTTATTTTACAGCGAAAGATTCAACACAACAGTTTATGAAAATACTTCAACTTCAGCTGAAGAGATGATGAAGAGATGATGAAGAGGTGATGAAGAGGTGATGAAGAAGTGATGAAGAGGTGATGAAGAGGTGATGAAGAGGTGATGAAGAAGTGATGAAGAGGTGATGAAGAGGTGATGTAGAGATGATGATGAGGTGATGAAGAGGTGATGAAGAAGTGATGAAGAGGTGATGAAGAAGTGATGTAGAGGTGATGAAGAAGTGATGTAGAGGTGATGTAGAGGTGATGAAGAAGTGATGAAGAGGTGATGAAGAAGTGATGAAGAGGTGATGAAGAAGTGATGTAGAGGTGATGTAGAGGTGATGAAGAAGTGATGAAGAGGTGATGAAGAAGTGATGAAGAGGTGATGAAGAAGTGATGAAGAGGTGATGAAGAGGTGATGAAGAAGTGATGTAGAGGTGATGAAGAGGTGATGATGTCACATCGTCATGTGCTGATGAACTTGATGAAACTTGCAGACTTGATGTGTTTTGTTTTATTGATAATAATCAGTTCTCATGACGTCATTGTTTTAATGGCTGTGTTTTGCCGTTATGCATAAATTATATTATATCATAAATATTCATATCCCCTGCAGGATCCTGGAGCTGCAGGCGCGCGGCGACCTGGACGTCCTGAAGCAGAAGTGGTGGCCGCGGTCGGGCCGCTGTGACCTCAGCAGCCTGGCGGGCGGCGCTCACCCTGACGGGCGCTCGCTGAAGCTGCACAGCTTCGCCGGCGTGTTCTGCATCCTGGCCGCCGGCCTGCTGCTGGCCTGCCTGGTGGCGGCGCTGGAGGCCTGGTGGAACGGCAACCGCTGCCGCCAGGAGCAGCCCAAAGAGGTGACCGAGCACCGGGCCCGGCGGACGGGCCCGCGGGGGGAGGACACTGCCACACTCTACTTTAAGGATCCGGCCGCTGACGCCAGCCCCGACTTAGTGGAGCTCCAGTACACCCAGCTGTAGCGGGGAGGGGCTAGCGGGCTAGCGGGCTAGCGGGCGCTAGCGCCGGAGAGGGCAGAGTAGCTACATGTGCTTCTGGGCCGCTGATTGAAATCAAATTTGGTCTCTTATTGTTACCCCTCCTCCATGCTTTTTCTTTTTATCCGTCCATCGCTCTCCACCCGCCAAACCTACACACTCCTGTTTCTGTTTGACGCGTCTGAACACACACACACACACACACACACACACACACACACACACACACACAGCGAGCACACACACAGCGAACATGACCTCCACTAACACTCCTGATACCTCAGCTTCTCCGTCCACTCAGGAGCTTTTCCTCACACACTCCAGGCCTTCGTCTAACTTGTTAGGTTGTTAGATCGCTCTCCAGTTAAAAGGTTCTAGAGTTAAATTGTTTGACAGTTCTCGGGTTAAACATTCATAAAGCGGCTGCAGCTGCTAGCTTGCGCTGCAGCCGCACACCTGCAGACTTTAATGATTAATCCACAGCGCCGGCTCCGTGACCGTTCAAGTGCTCGCTGTGGAGTTATTGTCACAAACTCATTTCCTCGGCGTTGGCGCTCGCCGCCTCGCGGGTTCTGAGGAGAGATTGTAATTAGCGGGCGAGAGCTCGTTCAGGCGGGAACTCTTTCTTTTACACTTTCTGAGGTTTTTTCCTCCATTTCAGTGTAAAATCTGGACGAGACGTCTGAGACATAAAAGTCTTTATCCCATCAGAGCCTTGGTGCTCGCGCTGCGCTGTGACATCAGCAGTGACATCAGCAGTGACATCAGCACAGTTGGTGCAGGCAGAGGTCAATTATCAGACCTCTTTAATGGAAGGAAAGACTCGTAGTCACGCCTGCAGGTTTCAGGAGGAAAAGCAGTTCATTAAGCATGAATTCCCTCTAATCAATATTAATGAACACTAACAATAATGACTCGATGGAAACATCTGATAATTCATGTGTTCATGCATCGTATGAAGAACCAGAGGGTTGAACTCTTATTTGTTGTTTATCGTTGTTTCCTCATCAGAAAACAACCAGAAATGATCTTGAGTCACGATCCAGTTCCACACTTTATTCTGTTATTAATATGCTCTCCAGGTGGAGATGATGGAGTCAAACTCAAGAGTCAAAGAATGAATCCTTATACAGTTAGAGTTGTATATCTATATGTTACAGAGTTAGAAGCTTCTTGAGTTAAATAGTCACATCGTTAAATTTTTAAATGACTAAATAGATTGTTAGTGTTATATAGTTAAAGAGTTATAAAGTCATACAATTAAATATTTAAAAATGTATAGAGTTCAATAATTAAATTACTTTATAGTTATAGTCAAATTGGTAAATTTGAAATGTTGTATTTGTTAATCGTCATATAGCTGTAGAGTTAAAAGGTTTTAGAGTGTTTTAGTTAAAAAGTTAAAAAGCTCCAGTTATTTAAATAGTTAAATAATCTGGAACTGAGACTCGACCTCGTTGAGGCGACACTGGAACACAAACTGACCTCAGACCAACGTTTCTACCTCCAACCACACCTGAACACAACACCTGAACACCTGAACACAACACCTGAACACCTGAACACACCACCTGAACACAACACCTGAACACAACACCTGAACACCTGAACACAACAACTGAACACACCACCTGAACACCTGAACACAACACCTGAACACCTGAACACAACAACTGAACACAACACCTGAACACCTGAACACAACACCTGAACACCTGAACACAACAACTGAACACAACACCTGAACACCTGAACACCTGAACACCTGAACACAACACCTGAACACAACACCTGAACACCTGAACACAACACCTGAACACAACACCTGAACACAACACCTGAACACAACACCTGAACACCTGAACACAACACCTGAACACAACAACTGAACACAACACCTGAACACCTGAACACCTGAACACAACACCTGAACACAACACCTGAACACCTGAACACAACACCTGAACACAACACCTGAACACCTGAACACAACACCTGAACACAACACCTGAACACCTGAACACAACAACTGAACACAACACCTGAACACCTGAACACAACACCTGAACACCTGAACACAACACCTGAACACAACAACTGAACACAACACCTGAACACCTGAACACACCACCTGAACACCTGAACACCTGAACACACCACCTGAACACCTGAACACAACACCTGAACAGCTGCAGCGCCGACACAGCAGACACACACACGGGGCGGCTCATGGATCCGTAAACTACAGTGTGTGCAGGCGGTGCAGGTTGTGGGTTCGTGGCCCTTGAGCAATGAGGCGTCTGCGGCGCCCGTCACGGCGCCCGGTTGTGTGTCTGTGTCTCGTCTTACTGCTGATGACCTGTCAATGTGGACGCGTGTTCTCTGTCTCCTCCCCTTCTCCCATCACCCCTTTATTCACACCTGTCTGTGATCTCGTGCAGGTCACTAAGGATTACAGGCTGGCCAGGGTTTCTGGCCCTTTGACATATAATGACATTACTACTGCTTCATCGGAGGGGAGGAGGGACATGTGGACAGACAGAGAGAGAGGCTGGGATGAAGCAGAAGCTATTGATCCAGGTCAGATAGACCTCTGTGCCGCCATCACACATAAAACACCAGAACCAGACATGTGTTCACGGCCCAGGTCCGTTCTCTGTTTCCACTGTAGACAAACAGCAGGAACGTGTCTTCTCCCTGATTCTGTTCTGGAAATAAATCTTGATTCGTCCTTCAGAAATGTTCCAGTAAATATAAAGACGTGTAAAACATGCAGAACGTTTGTATTTCTCCTTTTCCACCACAACAAACTGCAGCTGATGGACCATCTGAACACGGAGTCGCTCCTCGTGACAGAACGCTCCTCACGTTACACCTGCATGAAACATTTAGTGATTAAAGTTGGTGGCAGCTCATTAAAACTCCAACCGATAAAACCAATGAAGACAATCAATGAGCTTATCAGAAAATTAAACAGGAAGTTATTTCCAGAACCGAACAGGACGTTCTCTGTGATGAATGAATTTGGTCTTAATTGCAATTGATTTTTTAATTTTGAATGTTTTTTTTCTTTTGCAAACGCCGTGATGATGAAAGTGTTAATGGAAGCCGGGCCTTGGCCGCTCCACCTTCAACACTCACTAGACCCTCCTGGTTCTTATAGCCTTCCTGGTTCCCCTGGCTTTGTGTCAGTCGGCCATCTTTTAACTGTGGACACATTTCATAAGGGCTGACCTTTGACCTCACTGGGACGTGTTCCTTCACGTGTTGAAGGGAACAAACTGTGAGGGAAGTCAACAGAACCTGCACACCAGCTCAGTGCCTTCTCCTGGTTTACAAGTCAAAGTACTCAAAGACCCTCATGAGCTCTGATCAACAAGAGCTGCACTGAAACGGCTTCTAGCATGTTCATATCTGTCTCATTCAAATAGACAACCTGTCCAGAGAAAAGCTCAATCTTAAGGATCCGGATACATATATATATATATATATATATATATATATATATATATATATATATATATATATATATATAAACAGCACATAACCAGATAATTGGCTTCAATCTCGGAGCTGAACACAGAGAGAAATCTCGGCCTCTGATCAAAAGTCTTGACGTCCGTTTAGAGAGCCGGACGGCGAGCAGATCAAAGGCTTCTCTGTTCCAGAGGAACCGCCGGGATCCAAGAGGAAGCAGCAGCTCTTCTCCTCTGGTGGAGCACAGCCCACTCCTCAGCGGCGGAGGGAGAGAGGTTCAACGCCCACTGGCGGCCCTCATTAAGACAGCTGTTTGTTTCCCAAACTCAGGGCTTGTGGTCTCTTGTTCTCTGTAACGACCGCTGAGGCTTAATCCTGAGCTTTGTTTCAAGTCTCTGGCTCTGACACGTCTTCTGCTTTAATGAGACAGAACAACCTGCAGTGAGCAGCTTTAATTGGCTCTGAGAGGAGCGCGTCCCTTTAAGGAGGCTCTGCTTCCTGTTTAACAGGACGCTTCACAGGAAGTGCTTCAACTTTAGCTTCAGGTCAAGAGACGACTAATCACTGTTTTAAAATTCATTTTACATTTCAAGAAAGAAGAAAAAATCTAAACATAATAATATCGGTCGGCTGAGGACTTAAACAGCTACTCTGTCTGAAAGATTATAATATTATGACATACTATTATTTTGTTATATAATATTACGATATTAAATTATTATATTATACTGCAGCCAAACCAATCCTTCACAATAAAAGCCTGGATAATTTAAAGCAGCAGGAGGAAGTGATGCATTAAATAACAGTGTTTTCACAGTTGTATCATAAAGTGTGTTTGAAAGGATTATCACCATAAAAAACAATACATTTAAATGGAGAGGATCATATCTGTGTTATGAATATGCAGCGTAGATCATGTGCATTGTTCTACCGTGACTAATACCATCGTACCTCTTGAGTTGAAACCAATCCAATGCTGGAGCCGCGGCGTGCTGCGTTCAGGGACTCCAAGCGCACAAATTCACACGGTGAGGAAATTAATCTGCAGAGAAAAATCTCCCGAAACATAAACAAGTCTTTAACTCTCTGATGCCCATTAAAACCTCCAGCGGGATTCAAACCCACGATGTTTTATCGGAGAAGTTGTCAGAAAGAATCTGTTAGAACAAAAACTTAGAAATTATACTTCATCAAAAACATTTTAATCTTTGTGTCGGGCATAAAAACACCCTGAAACAATACATTACTGACGATACAGTACATTACTGACGATACAGTACATTATTGACGATATGGTACATTATTGACGATACAGTACATTACTGACAATACAGTACCTTATTGACGATACAGTACATTATTGACGATATGGTACATTACTGACGATACAGTACCTTATTGACAATACAGTACATTACTGACAATACAGTACCTTATTGACGATACAGTACATTATTGACGATACAGTACATTACTGACGATACAGTACCTTATTGACAATACAGTACATTACTGACAATACAGTACATTATTGACGATACAGTACATTACTGATGATACAGTACATTATTGAGAATCCAGTACATTATTGACAATACAGTACGTTATTGACGATACAGTACATTATTGACGATACAGTGCAGCCTCTCGTACCTTATTGCTCAATTAAACTCTGAGCTCCTCAGTGAAACTATGATGTCATGACTGACTCACCTGAGACTAACGTGTCATGTGACCACACAGGAGGAACCGCGTTGTGTTCAGAGGGTTAAATCTAACGTACAGTATTCACAATATCCGCCTGAGGTAAAATAAAAGTCCCTGAATGCACCACGTGGTGAAAACCCTTGCGACTTCCAGCTTTAAGCTCCGCCTCTAGCGTCTTCACAACAAAGCGCCGCTGGGCTCCAGCATTGTTTCCCTCCAGACATCAAACCTTATTATTATTATTATTAATATTAATATTCACCGGCCAAGTTTGATTTCAAGGTGCACATACAGAAGGTTTCTGTGGCCTCAGTTCCCCCCACACCCCACAGCCCGACCCCCCACAGTAGAGTCTGATAGCGGTCCATCCAGGGAACCAAGGCCCGCCCTGAAACAGAGGGACCTGAAGCAGTCTGAGAAACCGGCCCATCGCCAATCTCAGCCTCTCTGTCCCCCCCCCCCTCCCTCCCTGTCTCTCCTCTGTCCTCTCCCTCCCCTCCCCCTCCTGTAGGACAAGGAGGTGAACCTGGAGCAGGTGCACCGTCGTATGAACAGTCTTTTGGACGAGGACTTGGCCCACAAGCAGATCCCCGGCCCCTCTATCGAGATCTCTGCGCTGGACATCGGCAGCATGCGGCCCAGCCAGGCGTCTCTGATGCCGGGCCCGGAGTCCGGCCGGGAGTACCCGCCCTCGGGCCACGCTGTGACCACCTTCCTCCCCGGGGAGGCGGGGGGGCCTCCTCCTCACCATCCTCACCATCCTCACCATGGGGGGACCCTCGGCAGGACCCTGGCTCTGTCCCAGGGCCCTGGCAGCAACCCGCTCAGCATGCAGTGCAAACACAGGGCCAACGGGGGGCTCTTCCGGCAGAGCCCTGGCAAGACCCCCATGCCCATGTCCTACCAGGCAGCCTCCGCAGGACCCATACCCGAAGCCATTGAGGCCGCCCACAGCACGTCCATATAGCGGCGCGGTCTGGACTCTACGCGCTGCGAGGCGTTGAGGAAAGTTATTATTCCAGAAAAAAACATGTATGTAAAAAGTGAAGAAAAAAAAGAAGAAAAAAAAGATTTTGTATCTCACTTCCTGTTCAGAAAAAGCCGATGTAAAAAAAAAAAAGAAGAAAAAAGCGTGTTGGCGCGGTGTAATTTTTCTCTTGTACATATCTGTAAATACCAAGAGAACGACGTGAGGCTAAAGTGTATTTTGAATATTCTCAATTTTTTGAAGTTGAGTTATAAAAAACCAACAAAATGAGATAAAAAAAACACGCACACACACACATATATATATACATATATATATATATATATATATATATATATATGTATATATATATACATATATATATATGTATACATATATATATATATATGTATATATATATATACACACACATTAATGAAAAAGTTCTGACTGTTTGAATGAGTTTGTAAATTTTGTTCTTTATGAAACAATGACACAAAATTCATTGTGATTGTTTTCTAAGTGCCGAAATTAAACGATGTCTCTCCACAACTCATCGACGTAAACGACTACCCATGATGCACTGCTGTAGGGGACATTCTAGTGTTGGACACCTACTGTTATGCACCTCTGTACCAACCCTATTTTATATATATATATATATATATATATATATATATATATATATATATATATATATATATATATATATATATTTAAATATCTTTCAGCATCGGACGATCGGACGGGATTTATCACAATCTTTTTTCTTTCTTCATTTGTATTAAATATATCAGATACATGGTTTCTTTTTCAAATCAAAGGTCTACATTCATGTTCTTTGCAGCCGCCGCGTCGCTCAACAGGAAGTCACAGCTGATTGGCCGGTTCCTCCCACCTGCTCCTCCAGGTGAGCGGCCTGTTTGGGTTTCAGGTCAAAGGTCAGAAGGTGAAGTTCTCTCTCAAAGCAGCGACGCGTTTCTGTTGGGTTCCAAACTGTGAAATGACTTCTTCTATGCCAAAGCTCTGTGTGAATGGTGCATGCTGGGAGCGCCTCCGCCTGCACTTCCTGTACGGTTTCAGGAAGGTGAGCAGAGCAGGAAGCTTCGAGGACGAGGAAACACGAATACTCATCCGTTTTGTGATTTTTAGGTACAATAATGTCTGAAGCTGATATTTGCATTCAGACTTCCAGCAGCCTGAAGACGATGAGTGAGCTCTGACCTCATGTGCTCAGTGAGGAGTCAGAGGACGCTTTCGGCCCGCTGAAGGTTTTACTAGGAAGGTTTTCTGCCCGGTAACAGGCACACGGTTACCATAAAGTTAATAAACGCCACAAAAAACTCAAGATGAAAAATTATGTTCCCGTTCAAACTTTCTGCTCTGGACGAGGAATTCAACTCCTCTAATAAATAATAATAATAACTAATAAATGAAGGAAGGGAAACCTGCAGCACACACCGAGCGGTGCCGCGCGTGGAGACGAGGAAACAGGACTTTACCGTGAAGGCTGGAGCGATGAGGTCGTCTGCTTTCTGCTGTTCAACCACAAGAAGGACCGCCGGCGCCGCTCCTCCCAGATGTTCCCCTCTGATACGCTCCAGAGTTTAAAGTCAAACCTTTGCATCCGGTATGTCGTCTTCTCTCTCTCCTGCAGAGCGGTTATTTCAGTCTGAAGCCTCACGTGTTGCTAATGAGACGAGTTATCACCTGCAGGCAAGACTGAGGGCGCCATTAACCCACCAGCCGTGAAGATGATGAAGGTGGAGCTGCTGCGCACGC
>NW_027176237.1:145000-151539 GCF_023055335.1 Clinocottus analis | reverse complement strand
AGGACAACAAAGTACTTTGTGTGTACAAATATTATCTACAATTATATTTAGGCTGTAACTGTAGTTTTGACACCTGTCGTCAGTAGTGAACTTCTCATTTCTCTCCTGGAATGAAACGGGGTTTTTGCCTTTTTTAAGTCAACGCGGTTTATCCGTTTAAAAACATCATGTCATTGTTATTGATGATATTATTATGAAGTGATCAGTTTTATAGATTAAATATTGATTTATAGATGTTTACTAACAGGTAATTTATTAACTGTGTGTGTGTGTGTGTGTCAGGTTGCCTCACAGCTTGAGGTGTGTGTCGTGCACGTTTACGACCTTCGTAGGAGACAAGATGGCCGATCACCTGACTGAGAGGCCAGAACATCAGTGCATCATGATGACGCACAACGGTAACACACACAACCTAACACACACAGACACACTGTTTGTGCTTGTACTTCTACTGCAGTAAAGGATCTCCAACATAAAGATGTTCTGTTGTTTTAGATCTCGATGTTAACGGAGAGAACCAACAACCATCTCTCAGGTGAGACACACACACACAGATACACACACACAGATAAACACAGATACACACACACATAGATAAACACACTCTCAGCCCCTTCACAGTAAAAGCCTCTCGGGAGTCTGAATCTAAATCAAATGATCAGAACGTGAGGGCTTTTATTGTGAAGGGCCTCCGCGCCCGTCTCCTGCTGGTCATTACATCACTTCCTGTCCAGTTCTTGGTTTTTGTTTCCTTTTGAACTCTTGTCGTCCTCTCCAGTGTGACATCACCTGTAGGTCATGTGGGCGGAGCCTTCATCCCCCTCCACCTGCTCACCTGCAGTCAGACCGTGCTGTCCGTCAAACACCTCGCCTCGCCGCCCCCGCTCTCCTCCCCCCCCGCCATGACCATCAAGTTCCTGGGGCCCCGCCCACAACCTGAGCAGGTGAGCAAGTTCATTTCATCTTTGGTTTCGGGTTGAAAGCAAAAAATATATAATGTTCCATTTTAATCTCAAGTGTTTTAATTATTATCTCAAGTATATAGAACTTTAATCTCAGACTTTAATTTCAGATTCTAATCTCAGACTTTAATTTCAGATTCTAATCTCAGACTTTAATTTCAGATTCTAATCTCAGACTTTAATTTCAGATTCTAATCTCAGACTTTAATTTCAGATTCTAATCCCAGGCTCTAATCTCAGACTTTAATCTCAGGCTCTAATCTCAGACTTTAATTTCAGATTCTAATCTCAGACTTTAATCTCTGATTCTAAACTCTCACTTTAATCTCTGACTCTAATCTCAGAGATTGTTTGATAATCTCAGACCATCTCCCCTTCAGGTCTCCCCCCTGTCGGCCCCCCAGCTCCTGGTGGTCCTGTCCTCGCTGTGCCACGGCCTCGATCAGGCCTGCCGCCGCTTCCTGGTGACGCGCCCCACGGTGCGCTCGTGGCTCCGGCGGCAGGAGCGCCGGCTGCCGGACAGGAAGTGGGGCTGGAGCACGGAGAAGCTGGCGGAGTGGGTGCTGAGTCAGCACGAGCAGCAGCTGCGTCTGAGCGAAGCCGTCCTGCTGCAGACCGCCAGGAGCGCGCTGGGCGAGCAGGCGCCGCCGCTGGACCGCTACAGCTGGACCGTGGACTTCCTGCTGCGCCACCGGCTCGGCCTGCAGCCGGACCAGCGCCGAGGAAGACTACCGAGGAGCATCCGGGACGCCAGCCGCTCGTTCGCCCGCTCGCTCGCCAGAGAGGTCCGATAGTTCACTACGACCGTAGTACTCTGTAGTACCAGTATCTGTAGTACCAGTATCTGTTGTACCAGTATCTGTAGCACTAGTATCTGTAGCACTAGTATCTGTAGTATCTGTAGCACTAGTATCTGTAGTATCTGTAGCACTAGTATCTGTAGTATCTGTAGCACTAGTATCTGTAGTATCTGTAGCACTAGTATCTGTAGCACTAGTATCTGTAGTATCTGTAGCACTAGTATCTGTAGTATCTGTAGCACTAGTATCTGTAGTATCTGTAGCACTAGTATCTGTAGCACTAGTATCTGTAGTATCTGTAGCACTAGTATCTGTAGCACTAGTATCTGTAGTATCTGTAGCACTAGTATCTGTAGCACTAGTATCTGTAGTATCTGTAGCACTAGTATCTGCAGTATCTGTAGCACTAGTATCTGTAGTATCTGTAGCACTAGTATCTGTAGCACTAGTATCTGTAGTATCTGTAGCACTAGTATCTGTAGTATCTGTAGCACTAGTATCTGTAGTATCTGTAGCACTAGTATCTGTAGTATCTGTAGCACTAGTATCTGCAGTATCTGTAGCACTAGTATCTGTAGTATCTGTAGCACTAGTATCTGTAGCACTAGTATCTGTAGCACTAGTATCTGTAGTATCTGTAGCACTAGTATCTGTAGTATCTGTAGCACTAGTATCTGTAGTATCTGTAGTCCTAGTATCTGTAGTACTAGTAGTACTAGTATCTTGTTCTTCAGATTCAGAGCCGTGGGGTTCCGGCTCATCGCGTCGGCTCCATGGACGAGTTCTCCATCTTTCTGGACCTGGACCGGTTCTCCAAGCAGAACCCGGCGGCGCTGCAGCTGTCGGGTTCTCCTGATGAGCGGCCCGTGTTTGACGTGGTTCTCTCCGCGCTGTCCGACGGGACGTTCCTGCCGCCGCTGCTGTTCTCCAGAGGGCCCGCGCCGCGCCTCCCCGACGGGTTCCCCGACAACGTTCTGCTGGAGGCCCGACGGGAAGGGTTCTCGAACCGGGACCGCCTCCGGCTCTGGATCGACCGGGTGAGCGGACGCGTTCCTCCTCTTCCCCGTCTCTTATTGTGAAATCCGTGGCGGCGCCGGCTCGCGCGCTTCCTGCCGGTGACGTTCCCCTGTGTGCAGGTGTGGCGCCCCCGTGTGGCCGCCCGCGGCCCCGGCGAGGCCGTGCTGCTGGCGGACGTCTACCGGGGTCACCTGGCCGACGGCTTCAGGAGCGGCCTGAGCGCGCTCGCCACCGGCGCCGCCTTCATCCCGCCGGGATGCTGCTGCCGCCTGCAGCCGCTGCACGTCTGTGTGACGCCGGTGCTCACAGACTTCCTGCAGGTACCGGTCACCTGTCTGTGTGTCTCACCTGTCTGTGTGTCTCACCTGTCTGTGTGTCTCACCTGTCTGTCTGTGTGTCTGTCTGTCTGTCTGACCTGTCTGTCTCACCTGTGGGGTCTTGGTGACCTCTGGTTCTCCCCTCAGGCCCGGTGGACTCAGCTGGTCTCTGATGGCGGTCTGGAGGATCTGGATCAGCTGACTCTGACTTTGGCCTGTTGGCTCAGTGAAGTTTCCTCCACGCTGAACTCTGAGACACACACACACCTCCTGTGCAGGTGTGTGTGTGTGTGCGTGTGCGTGTGTGTGTGTGTGTGTGTAAGTAATTTATTTAGTTTTACACATTATATCTGAAGTGACTTCTTCTGTGGTTCCGTGTTGACTCCTCAGGTCGTTCACGTCGGTGTGTGACATGCAGCTGGAGGACCGAGGGGAGGAGGAGGACCGAGGGGAGGAGGAGGACCGAGGGGAGGAGGAGGACCGAGGGGAGGAGGAGGACCGAGGGGAGGAGGAGGACCGAGGGGAGGAGGAGATGATCGCAGCCCTGACGAAGGCTCTGATCCAGCTGCCAGACGCCTCCAACCCTCCAGCAGAACTACAGCTGCTGATGGAGGAGGAGGTATAGACGGAGGAAGAGGAAGAGGAGGAGGTATAGACGGAGGAAGAGGAAGAGGAGGAGGTATAGACGGAGGAGGAGGAGGAGGTATAGACGGAGGAGGAGGAGGAGGTATAGACGGAGGAGGAGGAGGTATAGACGGAGGAGGAGGAGGAGGAGGAGGAGGAGGAGGAGGAGGAGGAGGAGGAGGAGGAGGAGGAGGAGGAGGAGGAGGAGGATTTATATCCAACACAAGCGCCACGTTGTTTAATGAGTTTAAAATCTGCAGGAATGTAAATGAAGAGTTTTGACGTGACCTTTGACCTGTAAATAAATGTTTTTGTTATTTTGGACTGTAAAATGAATTGTGATGTTTTACAGAAGAATAAAGAGACTTCAGTTCATCTGTTTTATTGTTGATGTTCATGGGGACGTTAATGAAACAGTGATGTCATATATTATACATATCCACTCCGGGATTAAAGTAGACACAGACCATAATTCCCACACAGTTCATCTTCTGAAGATTATTGAACCTAAATAATACTGCACTTCCTGTGTTCAGAGGAAGTCCGTTACTGCAGTCACACGTTCAGACTTTTATTTTGAAGCTCCGGAAGCTGTGTTCTTCACTGAGGCTGACGTCACAGTGTGAGCTCAAGATGGCGCCTCTCGGTAACGCGTGTTAGCGGAGTGTCTTTGTTGTGTTGACAAAGTGTGTGTGAGCTCCATCCGGGTCTCTGTGTGTCCGGAGGAACCTGGTGGACTTTTGTCTCGATGCTTCTCTCTGACTCATCTCCCGGCGGCCTACAAAGAAACTGAAGCTAGCTTAGCGTGTTAGCAACATCGTCGTCGGGACTGTTGGATGGAGAGCAAACGGGCTTCGTGACGGAGTTTGTGTGGAGAACAAGTTGCTGTCGTCGTGTGAACATGTGTAAAGTCCAAATGCTGAGAGCGTTGGTGAAGCAGCGACTCACTGCGGCTGCGCAAGAGATATTTGGGCTGTTTGAAAGAACGATAGCAGAGTACGAGGAGGAACTTTCTGCTTCTAGAGACGAGAACGAGCGACAACGGAGACTACTGGACGCTGTTTTCAACCCGGAAGTCCGGGTCCACAGAGCAGGTTGGTCTCTACTTCTTCTCTCTCACTGCTCACAGTAGTTATTGGTCACGTGTCTTTGGAAAATGAAATGTTCTGTCAGTGGGTCTCTGGGAGCTGGTTGCTGTTCTGGGTTGACATGGACATGTAGCATGTAGCATTATATAAGGTAGCATTAGCGTTAGCTTTAGCCTGAATGCATTCGTCGCGCTGTGGTTTGTGGTAATTTTTTTGTGGTTGTGTTGCTCTGCCGCGCAGACACAACAGTAACGCACTCTGTGCTCGTGGTGTGTTCTTCCTTCACATCTATGAAGGCAGATTTGTGTCTTTTTTTACCCGAGCAAATTTCTTGTTGGTAAGTAAATTATATCCAAATCTTTGCTCTCAATTCCAAAAATTGCTCGAAAAAAAACGCTCTCAAAACTAAAATTTGCTTTATAAAAAAAATGCTCTCAAAAAAAAACTCAAGTTGTAACTTTTTGGATTGAGAGCGCAGGTATTTTGAGAGCTTTTTTTTCTAGAACATTTTTTTAGAGCATTTTTTTGGGAGAGCTTTTATTTATTCATTTTTATTTTTTATTTTTCTAGAGCATTTTTTTTCCCGTTTTTTTAGATGTTTTTTTTCCAGAGCGTTTATTTTTTTAGACAAACTTTTTTGAATTGAGAGCAAAGATTTTAATTACAAACAAGACATTTGCTCGGGTAAAAAAGACACAAATCTACCTTCATACGCGTCACTTGACTTCCAGACAGCAGCTGATGATCCTTCGAGGGCCTCGCCTTCTGCTGCTGACGTTTTATTTACCTTCCACACGACACCGAGCGTCTCTACTGCAGTCCACTGCAGACGCCATGACGCCATGACCACCTGAAGGTTTACCCGTCTTTACAGCCTGGACCCCTCGTGTAGAAGTTGGTCTGCAGTCAGGATGTTCTCAGTTCAGTGCTCGTGCCCACCTGTACCTGTATCTACAGGTGTTACATCACTAGTTAGAATCAATTCACAGTTGTACTCAATGTGTGTTTCCTGTTTCCTGCAGACGTCCAGCAGCTGTTTGCGGTTAAAGACGCGCTTCAGCAGCAGGTCTGGAGCTCCAGTCTGGACCAGGAGGACCCAGAGCCCCTTCACATTAAAGAGGAGCCCCCTCATATTAAAGAGGACCAGGAGGACCCAGAGCCCCCTCATATTAAAGAGGACCAGGAGGACCCAGAGCCCCCTCATATTAAAGAGGACCCAGAGCCCCCTCATATTAAAGTGGACCAGGAGGACCTAGAGCCCCTTCACATTAAAGAGGACCTGGAGGAACCAGAGCCCCCTCATATTAAAGTGGACCAGGAGGAACTCTGGACCAGCCAGGAGGGAAAGAAGCTTCAAGAGCTGGAGGAGGCTGGTATCAAGTTCTCATTCACTTCATTTACTGTGAAGAGTGAAGATGATGAAGACGAAGCGCAGTCCTCACAGCTTCATCAGACTCGGAACCGAGAGGCAGAACCTCCAGCCAGCAGCTCAACTGAACACATGGAAACTGAAAGTGATGGAGGTGACTGTGGAGAACCAGACAGGAACTCAGGTCCACATAAACATTTACAAATATCCAGCAGAGACGAAGCTTCACAGCGTGACGATGAGCGGAAGAAGATCAGAGAACCTCAGTCAGGTTTAAACTCTCTGAATAATAGTGTCGTTTCAGTCAGTGAGTCCAGGTGTAGTGCTGGAGAGAAACCATTTCGCTGCTGGGTTTGGAAGAA
>NW_027176237.1:132500-135000 GCF_023055335.1 Clinocottus analis | reverse complement strand
GTACTTTAGTGTACTTCCTGTAGTGTACTTCGGTGTACTTCCTGTAGTGTACTTCAGTGTACTTCCTGTAGTGTACTTTGGTGTACTTCCTGTAGTGTACTTAGGTGTACTTCCTGTAGTGTACTTCAGCGTACTTCCTGTAGTGTACTTCGGTGTACTTCCTGTAGTGTACTTCAGTGTACTTCCTGTAGTGTACTTCGGTGTACTTCCTGTAGTGTACTTCCTGTAGTGTACTTCAGTGTACTTCCTGTAGTGTACTTTGGTGTACTTCCTGTAGTGTACTTCAGTGTACTTCCTGTAGTGTACTTTGGTGTACTTCCTGTAGTGTACTTCAGTGTACTTCCTGTAGTAAACAGGTGGAGCTGCAGCTCCTCCTGCTGGACACACAGAGCTCTGCAGCTTCTGGACTTTAACTTCTCTTTATTATTGAAATGTCAGAGTGTGTGTCTCAGAGTGTGTGTCTCACCTGTATAGTGTGTGTCTCAGAGTGTGTGTCTCACCTGTATAGTGTGTGTCTCAGAGTGTGTGTCTCACCTGTATAGTGTGTGTCTCAGAGTGTGTGTCTCAAAGTGTGTGTCTCACCTGTATAGTGTGTGTCTCAGAGTGTGTGTCTCAGAGTGTGTGTCTCACCTGTATAGTGTGTGTCTCAGAGTGTGTGTCTCAAAGTGTGTGTCTCACCTGTATAGTGTGTGTCTCAGAGTGTGTGTCTCAGAGTGTGTGTCTCACCTGTATAGTGTGTGTCTCAGAGTGTGTGTCTCAGAGTGTGTGTCTCACCTGTATAGTGTGTGTCTCAGAGTGTGTGTCTCAAAGTGTGTGTCTCACCTGTATAGTGTGTGTCTCAGAGTGTGTGTCTCACCTATATAGTGTGTGTCTCAGAGTGTGTGTCTCACCTGTATAGTGTGTGTCTCAGAGTGTGTGTCTCAGAGTGTGTGTCTCACCTGTATAGTGTGTGTCTCAGAGTGTGTGTCTCACCTATATAGTGTGTGTCTCAGAGTGTGTGTCTCACCTGTATAGTGTGTGTCTCAGAGTGTGTGTCTCAGAGTGTGTGTCTCACCTGTATAGTGTGTGTCTCAGAGTGTGTGTCTCACCTATATAGTGTGTGTCTCAGAGTGTGTGTCTCACCTGTATAGTGTGTGTCTCAGAGTGTGTGTCTCAGAGTGTGTGTTGGAGCTGCGTGTTCAGGCTCATCAGGATCATTAGAGTCCAGACGAGCGTCCTGATTTCCTGCAGACAGAAAACACACCGTGAGGTGATCACAACACAACAAAGTACTACTGAAGTACTTGTGTACCTGAGTACTGAGGGACATCGTAAAACGGTTCAGCAATGAAACTAAAGGTTCTCACACACACACACACACACACACACACACACACACACACACACACACACACACACACACACACACACACACACACACACACAGTTGCGTCTCACTGAGGTTGACCCAGAGGGGCCTTCAGGGCCTCTAAGTCTTCTCTGCTAATCACAAAGTTATATCTACTTTATAATTTAATAGTTTTACACAAATACACAACATTTATTATGTTGATGGTTTCGTGTCACAGATCCTGAAAGTTTACCTGAGGTTTACCTACAGGTTAGCTAAGGTTAGCTAAGGTGAGCTAAAGCCTGCGGCTCGCGTAGTTTACCTGGTAAAACTGGTGGTCTTACCAGAGAAACAGGAAGTGATGCAGCGCTAGGAACCCGGCCCCACTCTGTGGTTGTCATGGTATCGTCCTCTTCCTCTTCATCGATAAACGGCTCGCTAAACTTCTCCAAGTCCTCGCTAGTGCCGTTACCTGAACGCACCACAGGAACAACACCTTAAAATCACCTTTAACACGGGAAGAAAAACATGAAACAATCGGGTCTGTTAGCTTCAGAGCTAAACGTTGTGTAACTGTAGAAACTGTTAGCTTCAGAGCTAAACGTTGTGTAACTCTGTAGAAACTGTTAGCTTCAGAGCTAAACGTTGTGTAACTCTGTAGAAACTGTTAGCTTCAGAGCTAAACGTTGTGTAACTCTGTAGAAACTGTTAGCTTCAGACCTAAACGTTGTGTAACTCTGTAGAAACTGTTAGCTTCAGAGCTAAACGTTGTGTAACTCTATAGAAACTGTTAGCTTCAGAGCTAAACGTTGTGTAACTGTAGAAACTGTTAGCTTCAGAGCTAAACGTTGTGTAACTCTGTAGAAACTGTTAGCTTCAGAGCTAAACGTTGTGTAACTCTGTAGAAACTGTTAGCTTCAGAGCTAAATGTTGTGTAACTGTAGAAACTGTTAGCTTCAGAGCTAAACGTTGTGTAACTGTAAAAGCTGTTAGCTTTAGAGCTAAACGTTGTGTAACTCTGTAGAAACTGTTAGCTTCAGAGCTAAACGTTGTGTAACTCTGTAGAAGCTGTTAGCTTTAGAGCTAAACGTTGCGTAACTCACTGAAGAAGCTGTACTCGAAGGTGGCGTTGTAGTCGTCGTAGTCTGGAGCCGGTGTTAGGGCATAATA
>NW_027176237.1:120000-127500 GCF_023055335.1 Clinocottus analis | reverse complement strand
CCCTCATGTCTTCACCTCCTCATGTCTTCACCTCCTCACCCCCTCATGTCTTCACCCCCTCATGTCCTCACCTCCTCATGTCCTCACCTCCTCATGGTGAAGGCTAGGGAGCAGGAGCTTAAAGGCTTAACGTAGTTGTTGAAATGCATCGTGGGAAACGGTGTTCAACAGAAAAAACAGGTTAATCTGATGATGATGAAGATTACAGACAAACTGCGGGTTCAGACAAGTGTGTGTCTGTGTGTGTGTCTGTGTGTGTGTGTGTCTGTGTGTGTGTCTGTGTGTGTGTGTGAACGTCCTGTGAAAAGCCTCCAGAAAGCATCTGGGGGCTGAATCACTTCCTGTGAACGCAAGAAAACAGAAGAAGAGACAAAGAGCTCAGACTCAAACAGTATTATTGTTATTATTAATATTATTGATATTATTATTGTTAGCTTTATTATTAGTATTAATGATGTTATTCTTGTATGACGTCTTATTCCCACATGTCACTTTGTTGAAACATTGAGGTTCTTAATGTCTCCATTTATTTATATATATAAAATAATAACTAAAGAATATTAATTAAGAAATAAATAATCCCCATTTATTAGTTTCAGCGACGATGATGAACGACTGACTCATGTAACAGGAAGTCACGACTGCACCAAACGGTCCCGAAGGTCTCCCATCATGCATCTCCCATCATGCATCTCCCATCATGCATCTCCCATCATGCATCTCCCATCATGCATCTCCCATCAAGCATCTCCCATCATGCATCTCCCATCAAGCATCTCCCATCATGCATCTCCCATCATGCATCTCCCATCAAGCATCTCCCATCATGCATCTCCCATCATGCATCTCCCATCAAGCATCTCCCATCATGCATCTCCCATCAAGCATCTCCCATCATGCATCTCCCATCATGCATCTCCCATCAAGCATCTCCCATCATGCATCTCCCATCAAGCATCTCCCATCATGCATCTCCCATCAAGCATCTCCCATCATGCATCTCCCATCAAGCATCTCCCATCATGCATCTCCCATCATGCATCTCCCATCAAGCATCTCCCATCATGCATCTCCCATCATGCATCTCCCATCAAGCATCTCCCATCATGCATCTCCCATCAAGCATCTCCCATCATGCATCTCCCATCAAGCATCTCCCATCATGCATCTCCCATCATGCATCTCCCATCATGCATCTCCCATCATGCATCTCCCATCAAGCATCTCCCATCATGCATCTCCCATCATGCATCTCCCAGCGGGAGCGTCGGGGAGTCGCTGCGTTCTCATGGTTTCTATATTTTACTTTGTCAGCGGGGACGTTTAATGTTCCTGAACGCAGCTCAGGACGGCGTGGGAGTCTGCAGAGGTCACAGTGTGTGTGTGTGTGTGTGTGTGTGTGTGTGTGTGTGTGTGTGTGTGTGTGTGTACATAACTCTAGGTCACATGTGAACATTGTCAGAAGGATAACTGCTGTTAGATTTCCTGTCTGACATGTTTATGTTCGTCAGACCCCTCCATGTCCCAGCTCGAAGTACATTGAAGTACATTAAAGTACATTAAAGTACATTAAAGTACACTGATCACCGTCACCACCGTGCACAAGAATAAACGTGTCAGTTACTTTGAGTTTAACAGGAAAACAAGTTGCTCTTTTTGGCAGTTCATGTGTTCACAACGCTCACGGTGTGTTCATGCTCTGTAATCTCAATCTCTAAATCCCAATCTCACATGTGTACCTTTCATTAAAACACCTACATTATTCTGCACACATACACCCTTTTTAGTTTGAAGAAGCAACTTTTGAGGAAAAAGCCTGAAAAGCAACAGTTTCAGAGTGAAGACAGAAGTCTTGATGTCAGGATGAAAATCTAAAGATTCATCTGCTGCTGCTGCCAAACACATCCAGTGAAGGGAAAGTTCCTGTTGGATGAGACTGCCCCTGTATTTATATTTACACACACACTATATATATATATATATATATATATATATATATAGATATATATATATATATATATATATAGATATATATATATATATATATATATATATAGATATATATATATATATATATATATATATATATATATATATATATATATATATATATATATATCATTTGTACACAAACAATTAAATTCATAATTTTAAATGAAAACAAAAAAGCAGGTCTGTCATATTTTGGTTGACTGTAAAAATACTTTTAAGTGAGATTCAGAGTAAACTGCGGTGGTGACGTCGTCACGTCCTCCCGTCTGGTGTCTAGACTCACAAGTACACTCTCAAGTACACAAAGCTGTACTTGGCGTACTTCCTATCTCCCTAACTACATCACATTATTATTCCACGAGTCGTTTCTACAGCTTTCAACCACAACTTGGGCCTCTTCAGGAATCAGAAGTTATGACATGTTTAAATGCGTTGAACTCAACCTCGAGCAGAATTAAACTGTGTTTTCTTGAAAACTGACAGCTGTTACTGATCAATACACCTTTTGAACTACATTCCAGCCCCAGAGCAGAAACAGATCCACATGAGAGGTCAAAGGTCGCGTTTAATGTCATTAGAATCTTCCTCTGTGGTTTGAGTCTTCTTATAAAAGTTACAGAATGAATGACAGCATTTATGAATTTGTTCATATAGTATTTACAGAAAAGATGGACTGAAGTTTTATACAAACGTCTGATTCTTTTAATTTCTCAACTGAATCCCAAACACAATGAAAGTAAAAAAAAATGTTTTTTTGATTCGCAGCTTCTCAGATGTGACGAAGCCGCTTCATTGGATTGAATCCAGAGAACTGAGTCTTTGTGGGTTTTTTGGGACAATAAGACATTACGAAGTCTCTGATGTACAGGAACTAGTCGAGTGCATCTTCCCGGCGCTGCGGCTACGCGGTTTCCGTCCAGTCCGAGCGTTCGGAGGCCTCGCCGACACACTGATGGTATTTCAGCTCGGTGAACCAGGCGAAGCCTCGGCCGCAGACGCTGCAGCTGTACTGGTTCTCCACCATGTGGACGGCCATGTGCGACTGCATGCTGGCCTTGTGTGCGTACTTCTTACCGCACACTGGGCACGGGAACGGTTTCTCCCTGGTGTGGGTTCTCATGTGGATTTCCAGGTGGGACTTGTAGAGACACTTCAGGCCACAAACGGAGCAAAAGAAGGCCTTCTCCCCCGTGTGGTACTTCATGTGGTTCTTCAGATTGTAGTCATGGTGAAATCTTTTCCCGCACTCGGTGCAGCTGTATGGTTTCGTGACGGTGTATCTGGTTTCACTTTCGGGAACCTCGTTGTGGTTCAGAGATTTGAGACCCGACTTCCTGTTGTCTTTCCAGAAATCGCTGTCGACACTGTCGTCGCTCTCTGGTTCAGGATACTCTGATGGTCCAACATCTTTGTTCACAGAATTACATCCCATAATACCGGCAGAGACTTGGAAATGTTTCAGAGAGTTTAAACCTGACTGAGTTTCTTTGGTCTCCTTCCAAAAATCACTATCAACACTGTCATTAGTATCAGGTTCTGGATCTGGGTTCCTGTCTGGTTCTAGTCCTCCACAGTCCTCTCCATCAGCTTCTGTTTCCATCTGTTCAGTGAGTCTTTGATGAAGCTGTGAGGACTGAGCTTCCTCTTCATCATCTTCACTCTTCACAGGAGTGAATGAGAACTTGATACCAGCCTCCTCCAGCCCTTCAAGCTGCTCTCCCTCCTGACTGGTCCAGAGTTCCTCCTGTTCCTCTTTAATGTGAGGGGGCTCTGGGTCCTCCTGTTCCTCTTTAATGTGTGGGGGCTCTGGGTCCTCCTGGTCCTCTTTAATGTATGGGGGCTCTGGGTCCTCCTGGTCCTCTTTAATGTATGGGGGCTCTGGGTCCTCCTGGTTCTCTTTAATGTGTGAGGGCTCTGGGTCCCCCTGGTCCTCTTTAATGTGTGGGGCGTCTGGGTCGACCAGGTATTCTTTCATTTGTGTGGATTCCGGTTCCATATGTCTCAGACTTCCTTCTGCTGTGGACAGTTTACTTTCTGTATGACTTCTTTTGTGGTGGTTGGTAAATGTTTCATCGCTCTGAGAGACTTCCTGTTTGAGAGAGTTTAAACCCGACAGGCGTCCACAGCTCTCTTGCCAAAAATCATTATCGGCACTGTCTTCAGTCTCTGGTTCAGAAGGGTCTCCAGTTTTGAAATCAGGATCTGGTTCTGGATGTCTACATGGACTTAAGTTCCTGTCTGGTTCTGGATCTGAGTTACTGTCTGGTTCTGGTCCTCCACAGTCCTCTCCATCCGCTTCTGTTTCCATGTGTTCAGTTGAGCTGCTGGCTGCAGGTTTTGCCTCTCGGTTCTCCTCAGTCTGATGAAGCTGTGCGGGCCGATGGCCGACACACTGGTGATATTTCAGTTGATAATGCCAACTGAATCTTTGCTCACAATATCTGCAGCTGTAGACTTTGTTCCTCGAGTGGACTTCCAGATGTTTTTCCAGATGTCTTCTCCAAGCAAATTCTTTGCCACAAACGGTGCAACTAAACTGTGTTTGTCTCGCGTGGATCCTCATGTGTTGCACTAAAGACTCGCTGTCGCTGCATCCCGTGTTGCACACGGAGCAGCGAAAAGGTTTCTCCCCCAAGTGACATGTCATGTGTGAATGTAAACTTTCATGCTCGGCAAACGTTCTACCGCAAACCGAGCAACCAAACGGTTTTAGTCCTGTGTGAAGTCTCACGGGAACCTGCAGCTGGTGCTTCAAGTTCAACCCTGCGGCGCTCTGAGCGATGCCGCCCAGCGCGCCGTCGTCGTGGAGCTGCGAGGACTCCCCGACACACTCGTGACTCACAAGGTGGGACTCCAGAGTGAACCTCTCCTGACAAACGATGCAGCCGACCGGCTTCTCTCCCGTATGGACAGATATATGCCTCGACAGATATCCTGCCGTTGCAAATCCTTTTCCACAAAACAAGCAGCGGAATGGTTTCTCCCCTGTGGGAGGGCTCTGGTGTGTCAGCAGAGTGAGACGGTCTTCAGGTCTTTCCTGAGACTCAGAGGAGCTGAAAGGTTTCATGTCAGTGTTACTTCCTGTGTCTCTGACAGAAACCTTCTCACTTTTCAGATGCTTTGGACCTGATGGAGGTTGATCCCCATCAACTCTGCCACCAGTCTTGGGTTCAGCTTCAGCCTCGTCATCAGAGCAGCCAAATGGTTTCTCACTGCCAATAAATCCATCTTTTACAGAGACCTTTTTATTTCTCTGGTAAGTGAACCCTGACTGATGTTTCCTGGTCTCTCTCCAAAACTGAACGTCAACACTGTCGTTAGGTTCAGTCTCTTCATCAGTGTCTGGTTCTGGATGTCTATGTGGATCTGAGTTAGCTGGTTCTGATCCTTCAGGGTCCTCGTCATTCGAGCCAGTTCCTTTAAACTGTGACAACTCACCAAGACACTTGTGTTTTTTTATCTGAAAATGCCAAAAAAATCTTCTGCCACACACAGTGCAGCTGAACGGTTTCACGCCCGAGTGGACCGCCATGTGTTGTGACATAATTCCCCTCTGGGAAAATCTTTTACCGCAAACAGAGCAGCTGAACGGTTTCTCTCCGGTGTGGGTTCTCATGTGTATCTCCAGATGTGAACTAAACTGACGTTTTTGACCACAAATGGAGCAGGTGAACAGTTTCTTTCCCTTATGCATCCGCATGTGGGTCACCAGGAGGTAGTTGTTGGGAAACGTCGCATCACATTCAGAGCAGCTGAGCGGTTTGTTGCGCTCGTCTCCTTGGCCTTTGTGGCGTCGTGAGTACTCACCGACACACTTATGGACTTTGAGCTGAGACGTGGCCCTGAACCTTTTGTTACAAACACTGCAGCTGAACGGTTTCAGTCCAGTGTGCGTCGCCATGTGGGATGTCACGGCGCCTTTGTGGCGAAAGTTTTTACCACAAAGCGAGCAACTGAACGGTTTCTCTCCCGTGTGGATTTTCAAGTGGTAGTCTAGTCCTGCTTTCTGGGTGAACCTTTTGCTGCACACAGAGCAACTGAAGGGTTTCACTCCTGTGTGAGTCCTCATGTGTATGTTCAGATTTCCCCTCTGCTTAAATGTTTTAGTGCACACCGAGCAGCGAAACAGTTTTCGTTCAGGATCCGTCCTGTCTTCTTCAGGCTCGGATTCAGAAGAGTCTGAAGTCTCAGTATCTGAGTTCCTGTCTGGTTCTGGTCCTCCACAGTCCTCTCCATCAGTTTCTGTTTCCATCTGTTCGGTTCGTCTTTGATGAAGATGTGAGGACTGAGCTTCCTCTTCATCATCTTCACTCTTCACAGGAGTGAATGAGAACTTGATACCAGCCTCCTCCAGCCCTTGAAGCTGCCCTCCCTGCTGACTGATCCAGAGTTTCTCCTGTTCCTCTTTAATGTGTGTGGGTTCTGGGTCCTCCTGGTCCTCTTTAAATTGTGGGAGCTCTGGGTCCTCCTGGTCCTCTTTAAAGTGTGGGGGCTCTGGGTCCTCCTGGTCAAGACTGGAGCTCCATTGTGGCTGCTGAACCTCTTCTTTAATCACCAACAGCTGCTGGACGTCTGCAGGAAACAGGAAACACACATTAAGGAAACAACGAGTTGATTTTAAGCTTAAAATTTTATTTCAACATCAGGAAGTTAATTCACAGTAGAGTAGTAATGAGTAGTGAGGTCATAGTAGTTTTAAGTTATAGAGTAGACTGGACTACAGGTTTAAGTTACAGGGTAGACTGGACTAAAGGTTTAAGTTACAGGGTAGACTGGACTAAAGGTTTAAGTTACAGAGTAGACTGGACTAAAGGTTTAAGTTACAGACTAGACTGGACTAAAGGTTTAAGTCACAGACTAGACTGGACTAAAGGTTTAAGTTACAGAGTAGACTGGACTAAAGGTTTAAGTTACAGGGTAGACTGGACTAAAGGTTTAAGTTACAGAGTAGACTGGACTAAAGGTTTAAGTTACAGGGTAGACTAGACTAAAGGTTTAAGTTACAGAGTAGACTGGACTAAAGGTTTAAGTTACAGAGTAGACTGGACTAAAGGTTTAAGTTACAAAGTAGACTGGACTAAAGGTTTAAGTTACAGAGTAGACTGGACTAAAGGTTTAAGTTACAGACTAGACTGGACTAAAGGTTTAAGTTACAGAGTAGACTGGACTAAAGGTTTAAGTTACAGGGTAGACTGGACTAAAGGTTTAAGTTACAGAGTAGACTGGACTAAAGGTTTAAGTTACAGAGTAGACTGGACTAAAGGTTTAAGTCACAGACTAGACTGGACTAAAGGACGAAGATCTTCAGCAGGGGCGGCCCTGAAACCCGGTTCCGAACAGAAACCAGTTCTGAAAGAGTAAAACCTGTTTGTATCGATAAAGTCCGAAGTTACTGGTTCTGCTATCGAGTGAGACGTCCTCGTCTCAAAGCCCCTCTCTCTTTGTCTCAATACAGTACGGTATAACAGGGTATTGTATGGTACAATAAGGTACAGTATAGTGTGGTAC
>NW_027176237.1:30000-112500 GCF_023055335.1 Clinocottus analis | reverse complement strand
ATTTACATGCATCTACCGTGTTATTCATACATGCCACCTGAGACCTTTGGTAAACACATTTCCATCACTAAAACAGTTCGTCTCCACGAGTAAAGGTATGTTTTCACAAGAGGTGAATTTAAGAAATTATGTAAAATCAAGGAAATTACCTCAGGCCCCAGAAGGTTAAGATGACGAAGGTGGTTAAAAGGAAGCTAGAGGTCAGTTAAGGAGGCTAAAGATCAGTAAAGGAGGCTAAAGGTCAGTTAAGGAGACAAAAGGTCAGTAAAGGAGGCTAAAGATCAGTAAAGGAGGCTAAAGGTCAGTAAAGGAGGCTAAAGGTCAGTAAAGGAGGCTAAAGGTCAGTAAAGGAGGTTAATGGTCAGTAAAGGAGACAAAAGGTCAGTTAAGGAGACAAAAGGTCAGTAAAGGAGGCTAAAGGTCAGTAAAGGAGGCGAAAGGTCAGTAAAGGAGGCTAAAGGTCAGTAAAGGAGACAAAAGGTCAGTAAAGGAGGTTAATGGTCAGTAAAGGAGACAAAAGGTCAGTTAAGGAGACAAAAGGTCAGTAAAGGAGGCTAGAGTTCAGTAAAGGAGGCTTTAGGTCAGTAAAGGAGGCTAAAGGTTGTTAAGGTGGCTAACAGTGGAGTAAATGCATAAGTGTGGACGCTATGTACAAGTTACAGACGTTCCACTCAACAGAATACTCAAAACTCAATTATCAGTCAACATTTATTTCTGTAAATATGTAAACCGTCACGATATCCAACACGGTACGCTACAACTCCTATAGTATGTCAACGTTTTTAATATTAACTCACAGAACGCATCATGAATGATTACAAGACAAGTTATATGAAGATGTGGTTACATGTATTAAACATACACTTAACGTCACAGAAGGATGTCATCAGCATCTCTAAAGAGAAGGTTAACAGTCGGCTTTGAGAGGTTTCATTACACTAACCGGTCTGTCCTTGTTTAGGAGCGGGTTCGGGATCAACCGTGAGCCATCGCTTCAGCTGCCGCTGCTCTCGCCGACACACTTGTGGCTCCGGACCTGCGACTGCCACGTGAACCTTTTGTCACAAGCGCTGCAACTGAACTGTTTTTGTCCCGTGTGCAGCGAGTAGTGGTACGTCAGATTGGCTTTCTGGGAAAAGCTTTTATCGCACACTGAACAACAATATGGTTTCTCTCCTGTGTGGACGGTCATGTGTTTTTTCAGACCCCCCTTTTGCGTGAAGCTTTTGTCGCAAAATAAGCAACTAAAGGGTTTCTCCCCGGTGTGGATTCTCATGTGGTTGACCAAAGCGCTGCGCACAGCGAAACTTGTGTGGCAGAAGGAGCAGCTGAACGGTTTCTCTCCAGAGTGACATCTCATGTGACGAATCAAGTTTGGCCTCTGAGAAAATCCTTTTCCGCAAGCAGAGCAGCTGTAAGGTTTCTCTCCCGTATGAAACCTCATGTGTCTCCGCAGACTGTCCTTGCGACCAAATTTTCGACTGCATTCACAGCAGGTAAATGATTTTTTGCCAACGTTTACAGAAGTATCTTCATCATTCAGAGAGTTTAAACCGGAATGAGGTTCTTTGGCGTCATCATCATCAGTCTGAGGTTCAAAAGAGTCTCCAGTCTTATCGGTTTCTAGATGTCTATGTTGTTCTGAGTTCCTGTCTGGTTCTGGTCCTCCACAGTCCTCTCCATCAGCTTCTGTTTCCATCAGTTCAGTCAGTCTTTGATGAAGCTGTGAGGACTGAGCTTCCTCTTCATCATCTTCACTCTTCACAGGAGTGAATGAGAACTTGATACCAGCCTCCTCCAGCCCTTGAAGCTGCACTTCCTGCTGACTGGTCCAGAGTTCCCCTTGTTCCTCTTTAATGTGTGGGGGCTCTGGTTCCTCCTTGTCCTCTATAAAGTGAGGGGGCTCTGGATCCTCCTGGTCCAGACTGGAGCTCCAGACCTGCTGCTCAGTGGGAACCTCTTCTTTATTCTCCAACAGCAGCCGGACGTCTGCAGGAAACCCTGAAAACGCACATTGAGGAAATGAGTTTGTGAACCAAAGTTAGAGAAATGTAACGTTGAGTCTAAACCAGTCTGAAGTGGTTGGAGGCAGTAACTGGTCCATAATGAGGATAAATACTTCCACATCTCTACATGTACACATAGTGTAAAAATAAACATGTGAAGGAAAACTCAAGAACTGTAGAAGTCAGGAAGTTCCGTTGATTCAGTATTATTCTTGTTCTCATGGTGTTAATGTGGAGGACGTCCAGCACATGAGAGACCTGATGGAGAGTCAGACAGCGAACACGTCTCGTCCAGAAGTACCAAGTCATTTATAACGTTTGTCGCAGTAAAAAACACATTCTTCAAGGTCAATGGATTTCCATGACTTTAAAACAAATTTCCATGACGAAACATTGCGTGAAAAACAAAATAGTCAGCAGAGTTGAACTGAACTGCTGAAAAGTCTTGAAGTGGAAATGTTTCACTGGAGAAGTTGGAAACTAAACGGTTCACTGAAAACGTGTTAGAGCGAGAGAGGGAGGGTGTGTGCGTTTGTGTGTATTTGTGTGTGTCTATTTTTGTGTGTGTGTGTGTCTATTTTTGTGTGTGTGTGTGTCTATTTTTGTGTGTGTGTGTGTGTGTGTGTGTGTGTGTCTATTTTTGTGTGCAGTTTATTTCAGGCCAGATAGAGGGCGACATTCTCAGCCAGCAGCAAACCCTGAGAGGAGCCGTCCAGCCGGAAGCGCTCACTGGGCTAAAACAAGAGATTCAAGTACTCGGGTAAAGTAAATGTACTCTGCTGAGACTTTGTGAAATGATCCGCTGGCTCCGTAACCGTTAAACATGAGATTTAATTCAGTTTTTAGGATCGAACGAGCAAACTTTATTGTTTCTTCAAATTTTGTCTGAAGGTTCAGATTCAGAACTTAATGTTTTAATTTACTGTTAACTCCAGCGGTGTCTCTTGACTTTGGACACAACTGAAGATTTCTGCAGTGAATTACAGCAGTATAGTAGTATAGTAATAATGTATACTATATAGTATACAGTAATAGTATATAGTACTAGTATTAGTAGTAATACAGCAGCGGTCATGTCAACCGTCACAACCTGAAGAGTCCTCCAGAAATACCATCAACACAGGAACTTCACAACACATTGCAATGTTGTATAAAGACACAAATAGCAATACTATTATCAGATTTTTTTGTGCAATACTGATATTTTTACCTTAAGTTTATTGTGTTCTGAGGACCGAACAGAATAATATTTTCATTGTGTAGAATAACTGTTATCTGACAGTAAAACATCTCGTATCTTGCATAGTAGATAGTAAAATAAGAAACAAGGAATATAACTAAACAGTGAAACAATAATAATACTATATAATCCACAATAGTACTATCATAAGTACAGACCGAATAAACAAGTATTTATGAAACGTGTATTTAAACTGCGCCAGTGAGAAGTGACTGAACAAAGACTCGAGGCGCTTGTGTGTATTCGGGAGCCAATCAGAGAGCAGGAAGCTGTGACGCGGGGTCGCGGTTGGTTGACGGCGCACCGTGTGATTGATTTGTTTCATGAAGCCATCGATACGACTGATTGATTAGCGACACCGAGCTTTTAGCAGCTATCTGTTAGCTCTTTAAAAAAGCACAGCTTGGTTCACGTTGAACCGTTTAAAGTCAGCCTGGTAGCTCTTTTAGCCTGTTAGCTACTTTAGCAGCTAACAGGGCCTGTGTGGCGGCTTGAGCCAGCAGCTATCTGTTAGCTTAGCAGCGCTCCACAACAACAACAACAACGTACCTGCTTCCGCTCGCAGCCGCGCTTCAGCCGCTGAAACCACGTGAAGCAGCTTCCGGTCCATGTCCGCCTCATACTCGGTTATCGTCCTCTCGAAGTGTCCGCAGATGTCCTCCACGGCCGCCGCGAGCCGCTGGTTGATGAACAGCTTCAGGCCGTGCAGTCTGGACATGTTGCTCCGCAAAAGAAGCCTCGCGGTCCGCTGACTCCACTCCGCGGGTCGCTCACCGGACCGGAAACTAACACAACTCACAACTTCCGGCTCATGTCTTTAAAAAGTAAAAGCTCAGTGCTGTGAGTCTACTACTCTTTATTTTATTTGAATTCTTTTATGTATTATTAATATATTAATAATTATGTAATTACTGTAAATGTATTAATAATACTGTTAATTACGTGTATTTAATCATGATATTGCAAATAGTATTAATGTATGTATTTATAATACAAATATCACAGGACCATTATGAAGTTAGATTTGTGAGACAAATCTTGTTTTACCCTTTTTACAGTTTCTGGCTTTTACTCTGAAGGCCAGAAACTCACCTGTACCGGAAGTGGTGGTCCTCACTCTGGCTAGCTTGGAACAAGATGGCGTCCGCGCGAAACGGAGGAGAGTCCTTTTGTCTGTGGAGAGAAACTGAAGCTAGCTTAGCGTGTTAGCAACATCGTCGTCGGGACTGTTGGATGGAGAGCAAACGGGCTTCGTGACGGAGTTTGTGTGGAGAACAAGTTGCTGTCGTCGTGTGAACATGTGTAAAGTCCAAATGCTGAGAGCGTTGGTGAAGCAGCGACTCACTGCGGCTGCGCAAGAGATATTTGGGCTGTTTGAAAGAACGATAGCAGAGTACGAGGAGGAACTTTCTGCTTCTAGAGACGAGAACGAGCGACAACGGAGACTACTGGACGCTGTTTTCAACCCGGAAGTCCGGGTCCACAGAGCAGGTTTGCGCGCGCGTGTGTCTGTGTGTGTGTCTGTGTCTGTGTGTCTGTGTCTATGTGTCTGTCTATGTGTGTGTGTGTGTGTGTGTGTGTGTGTGTGTGTGTGTGTGTGTGTGTGTGTGTGTCTGTGTCTGTGTCTGTGTGTGCTGTGTAGATGAACCCTCCAGGTGAACAATGTGGGCTCACAGTTTGCAGCGAACGACGACGGAAAGACGATGAACTGTAATGTGAAAAAACAACAATAACAACAAGTCTTGAGCGTAAAGATCTCCCTGCTGCTCGCTTCATTACGCAGATCAGCTGTTGTGTTAAACAGATGTTCCATCAAACTGTTCACGGTGTTAAACTCCCAGACGCTCCTCTTCCCGCTTCTCTTCCTTCAGGCGAAGCTTTCAAAGTCTTTCCAGGAAGCAGCAGTCCGTCTGCTGCCGTCACAGGATGATGACCAGAAGCAGCCGCTCACGTGTACCCGTCCAGGAGAACACGATCACGTGTTCACGACCTTTCTGGTTTCACGTGTTCACAACCTTTCTGGTTTCACGTGTTCACAACCTTTCTGGTTTCACGTGTTCACAACCTTTCTTTTCAACCATAATATTCATTAGCTCAACAGACATAATTTGGCATATTTCACATTTTGTAAAACCTAACAATTTCATATTAAAGACTTGAATCTGAAGCTAGAACTAGCATTTACATGCAGCTACATCTTATTGTGCATCAAGTTTCTGAGTTATGTGTCCCTCAGAAATGTAAAGGCTCGTGAAACCAGAAAGGTGGGGTTATAAAACAGCGTTTAAGAACTCTTAATAACAATAATATTATATTTAAAAAATGTCCCATGACAGCGGTAGCCATTCTGTGGGGCCATGAACAATCCATTATTATACACTGTTCTGTTTATGACAATACAAACTACATCTCATTATAATTATTGGTTAATATATGTTACAATGATACAATATGTTTGTACTTCATTCACCAGACGTCCAGCAGCTGTTGGTGATTAAAGAAGAGGTTCCCCCTGAGCAGCAGGACTGGAGCTCCAGTCTGGACCAGAAGGACCCAGAGCCCCCTCAATTTAAAGATGACCAGGAGGACCCAGAGCCCCTTCACATTAAAAAATACCAGGAGGACCCAGAGCCCCCTCACATTAAAAAATACCAGGAGGACCCAGAGCCCCCTCACATTAAAGAGGAACAGGAGGAACTCTGGATCAGTCAGCAGGGAGAGCAGCTTCAAGGGCTGGAGGAGGCTGGTATCAAGTTCTCATTCACTCCTGTGAAGAGTGAAGATGATGAAGAGGAAGCTCAGTCCTCACAGCTTCATCAAAGACTAACTGAACACATGGAAACAGAAGCTGATGGAGAGGACTGTGGAGGACCAGAACCAGACATGAAGTCAGATCCAGGGTTCTCTTCAGAGACTGAAGTCAGTGATGTTGATGATGACTGGAAGGAGACCAGAGAACCTCAGTCAGGTTTAAACTTTATGAATAATGGTGCCGTAGAGAAGCTCTTCAGCTGCTTAGTTTGTAAGAAGTCTTTTAGAGATAGTGGATATTTAAGGGTACACATGAGAATCCACACAGGCGAGAAACCATTCAGCTGCACAGTTTGTGAGAAATCTTTTAGATATAGTGGATATTTACAGAGACACATGAGAATGCACACAGGAGAGAAACCTTTCAGCTGCCCTGTTTGTGAGAAATCTTTTACATGGAGTGAAGTTTTGAAAAAACACATGAGAATTCACACAGGAGAAAAACTATTCAGCTGCATAGTTTGTAAGAAATATTTTAGAAATGGTGGATATTTACGGATACACATGAGAATCCACACAGGAGAAAAACCCTTCAGCTGCTCAGTGTGTGAGAAATCATTTACAAACAATCAAAGTAAACAGAGACACATGATAACTCACACAGGAGAGAAACCATTCAGCTGCTTGTTTTGTGATGAACGTTTTATCCGTAAAGCACATCTGAAGAGACACTTTGTAACTCATAGAAACCGTTCGGCTGCAGCAGAAGCAGCCAGATAATCACACCAGACAGACTGACGCTTCTCACGGTTATGTGCTGAATTAAATACTTTGTTTTAGTAATCTCCTACAAAATGTAACAACAATTAATTTATTTCCTTAGCTGTTGACGTTATGTAACTCTGTACTTGACTGTTTGTATACATGTTTGAAAAGTGACTAGTGCTGAATGATTAGTGGAACTTTATTTTAAGTTTTCTGCTTCCAGTTGTTATGAAAATAAGAGGATTTAGATGTTACTTATTGAGCCGCGTTCCATTTTGCTTCGTTGTGTCTCGTGAATCCAGGAAACGCTTTCCTGTTCTACAGGATGCGTTTCCTGAGGATCAGGGACAGTAAACGCTTCTTCATGATTTGAATTCACTGCTCTTTTCTACTTTCTCCATGTTCATGAATGTGTTCAGACCTCCACAGGGGCAGTCTCATCCAACAGGAACTTTCCCTTCACTGGATGTGTTTGGCAGCAACAACAGAAGATGAATCTTTAGATTTACATCCTGACATCAAGACTTCTGTCTTCACTTTGAAACTTAACAGAAAAGGAAACTACCATCATGTTTTCAGTTTGGTTCATGGTTTTCTCAGAGCTCTGAAAATGTAAAAACATTTCTATCTTTCTTCAAACTGAGAGGACTTTAATAAAAGCAACACCAGAACTAAAAGAGCTGCTTCATTCACACACATGAGTTGTTTTCTCTTGACTCCTTGAAAAGACATCACAGTGTACCAGCACATGGAGTCATGTAATGTCATACGCAACTTAATTCTAGGTTATAAAACCCTAATAAGTATTTCAGTTTTTGTCATGGTGTACAGGGACTTATTTCATTTACACAAAAATCAAATGATCTTTTCTTTAAAAATATGAAATTGTTTCCACGTGGTGGATGAGACAGACGCAGGTTCAGCTGTAGGAAGTAGTGGCTGCTCCTCTGTTGGTGTCTCTTCATCCTGTTGGATGATAGTAGATGTTCAGTGGTTTTCTTTCAGCCACTGGTGGAGGACGGCGTGCAGTGTCTCCTCTCTGAACAGACTGGTTGTCTTGTTGGTGAACTTCTAGAAACTGTATCGTGTATTGTGAGTAACGTAGGACGAGTTTTACATGACTCTAGAATAAAGATGAGAACAAATATTACAAAATGTATAAACATTTAAAAGAGTCAATTTATCAGTTTACAAATTAAATTTGATATAATGAGGTGGATTAAAATATATATTCAAAATACACAATAAGTACACGGCATCAGTGTGCAGGTCTTTCTCCTCAAGGATGTACAACAGGAGAGGCCGAGTCCTTACGGGGTCTGGTGTTTACCGGGTGACCTCGGGGTCCCGACAGCAGTTTCTGAGAGGAGTTTATTAGTTAAGGTTTTAATGGACTAAATGACACTTTGTTACTGACGGTATTGCAAAGCATGAACACACCGTGATAGTTGTGAACACATGAACTGTCAAAAAGAGCCACTTGTTTGCGTGTTAAACTCGTTACATCAAAGTAACACTGACACATTTAAAATGTTGTTGGTCCATTTTCTTCTTGAGCACGGTGGTGACGGACGGGACAGGTGACCTCTGATCTATGTCCTTCAAAGAGAATCAATGTACTTTAATGTCCATCAATGTACTTCATTGAACTTTAATGTACTTCATTGAACTTTAATGTACTTCATTGTACTTTAAACCAACGGGACTCAAGCGTCGTTGAATTCTGCGCGTTAGAGGCAGAACCACTTATTATTTGTAATAATAGTTATGAAGAATGCACTAAAGTGTTGAGTTGTTAGAGTCGGATATGTGTGAAATAAACACATTTATTACTGCTTAAATTAGATTACTTTATTGCGACGGCACAGTCTAAGGACTGACGTCACCAAAGCAGGAAAGAGAGGAATAACCAGAACCTTCAGAATAAAACACAGAATAAACGGATTACAGGATGTTGGTGTGTGTTCTTCAAAAAACAGGAGAAAGAAGAGGGTGATGTGATTGTACGTTATTATTAATAATAATCTGATTGTTAATGACCTATTTAGTACTTGGTCATATTTTTATGTATGTATATTTCCTTGTGTAGTCTTTTTTTTTATACCAGGCTTTTACTCTGAAGGCCAGAAACTCAACTGTACCGGAAGTGGTGGTCCTCACTCTGGCTAGCTTGGAACAAGATGGCGTCCGCGCGAAGCGGAGAGACCTTTTTGTCTGTGGAGAGAAACTGAAGCTAGCTTAGCGTGTTAGCAACATCGTCGTCGGGACTGTTGGATGGAGAGCAAACGGGCTTCGTGACGGAGTTTGTGTGGAGAACAAGTTGCTGTCGTCGTGTGAACATGTGTAAAGTCCAAATGCTGAGAGCGTTGGTGAAGCAGCGACTCACTGCGGCTGCGCAAGAGATATTTGGGCTGTTTGAAAGAACGATAGCAGAGTACGAGGAGGAACTTTCTGCTTCTAGAGACGAGAACGAGCGACAACGGAGACTACTGGACGCTGTTTTCAACCCGGAAGTCCGGGTCCACAGAGCAGGTTGGTCTCTACTTCTTCTCTGGTGAACTGACCTCAGGTCAGCAGGTTGGTCTCTAGTGGACTGGTTGAAGTTTAACTTCTATTTAAATACCAGCAAACATTAAGAACCTCTTGTCTTTACGCATCTCTTAACTAGGGACTGAGGTCATTTTCTCGATTTTACATAATTTCTTTAAATCACCTTTTGAAGTCACTTACATGTGAGATACATGTTACACCAACAGTCTCAGCCCTCTGCATAATGTATATTAATGTATAATGTCTATAAATGTATGTACATAAATGTATAATGAGGCAGCATTGTTATAAGGCACAAGTGTAAAGAGATAAAATGTCTAAAGCTGAAACATTGAAGCTCGACTTTTTTTTCTAAATTCACGTGGATGAACTGCTGTTGATGTTTACCAAAGATCTTAACGGTCTTAGATTCACAAAAACAGTGGAATATATGAATAAAATGCTAGATGAATGTATTTAAATGTCAGGGCTTATCTTAAGTATATGTTCTCGTTATATATATGTGTGTGTGTGTGTGTGTGTGTGTGTGTGTGTGTGTCTTTCATTCCTGTAAAAGACACGTAGGATCTAATGGAGAACCAGGAAGTCAAAGCCTGGCGAACCAGCAACCTTTAAATCTTATTTATTTTCTGTTTTATCTTGAAGATATGAAAGTATACAAAACGTAAACATTGTAAAACTGCTTCCCTTGAGTGTGGAATGATTTCAGGCCGGTAGTCTTGACTTATTTAGTGATGATGTCATTTGAGAATCTTTTGGAGAACGACTTTAGTCTGCAGCCAGTCACCAGATGACCTTTTCGGATTCCTTATTACGGAGGAATTTGAAACCGGTATACCGGTTGTGTGGGGAGGGAGACAGAGGGGAGTTGTCGGTGGCGAGCCAGAAGTTGTGACTGGTTCCACGTCACAACTTTGAGCCAGCCCGAGCTTGTCCACGATGTTTCTTCAGGCTGAGCTCGACTGAGCCACATGGGCGAGGGCTCGGCCACCAGGCGATTACTTGCGAGCTCCACTCCTGGGTCTGGTCCAGGTGAGGTGGCTGAAGTCCGTGGGTTGCTATCCGTCAGGGTTTTCTTAATCGCTCTTTGTCTGAGCTCTGCCCTGAGACCTTTTTCTCCTTGAAGACCCGACCAGGGTCGAATGCCTGGACAACACGGTTCACTGAGCCACTCAAACTCCTCCACCACGTTAAGGTGGAGATTCCCAGAGGCTTTTTAAAAATCTGCTTTTAACCGTGTTGTTAGTCAGGTGTACTGTTATGTCATCTCTCGTTCATATTGTTAATGCTTCATAGTTTCTGTTTTTACCATGTAAAGTGCCTTATTTTTTTTGAACATCTCTATGTGTGTTTCCTGCAGACGTCCAGCAGCAGGACCAGGAGGACCCAGAACCCCCACATATTATAGAGGACCAGGAGGACCCAGAGCCCTCACACATTAAAGAAGACCGGGAGGACCCAGAGCCCCCACACATTAAAGAGGAACAGGAGGACCCAGAGCCCCCTCACATTAAAGAGGAACAGGAGGAACTCTGGACCAGTCAGGAGGGAGAGCAGCTTCAAGGGCTGGAGGAGGCTGGTATCAAGTTCTCATTCACTCCTGTGAAGAGTGAAGATGATGAAGAGGAAGCTGAGTCCTCACAGCTTCATCAAAGACAAACTGAACAGATGGAAACAGAATCTGATGGAGAGGACTTTGGAGAACCAGAACCAGACAGGAACTCAGATCCAGAACGTGATAACAAGATTGGAGACTCTTCTGAACCTAAGACTGATGACTTGAAAGAGACCAGAGAACCTCAATCAGGTTTAAACTCTCTAAGTAATGATGAGGTTTCTGTCAGTGATTCAAGATCTAGTACTGGTGTGAAACCATTTAGCTGCTCTCACTGTGGTAAAAGATTTGGCTGCAGATCATTTTTGAAGAGACACGTGAGAATTCACACAGGAGAGAAACCATTCAGCTGCTTAATCTGTCAGAAATCTTTTGCTCAGAGTGGAGATTTACTGAAACACTCGAGAATCCATACGGGAGAGAAACCATTCGGCTGCTCAGTTTGTGGTAAAGCTTTCAGTGATGGGGGAAATCTGAAGGGACACATGAGAACTCATACAGGAGAAAAACCTTTTTGCTGCTCAGTTTGTAAAAAATTGTTTACGCGCAGTGATAGTTTACAGAAACACGTGAAAATCCACACAGGAGAGAAACCATTAAGCTGCTCTGAGTGTGGGAAACGATTTGGATTAAATGGAACTCTGACAAGACACATGAAAATTCACATCGGTGAGAAACCATTTAGTTGCTCGTTTTGTGATAAAAGATTTTTGCGCAAGGAAGATATGAAGAGACACATGATAATACATACAGGGGAGAAACCCTTCAATTGTTCAGTGTGTGGGAAAAGATTCATACAAAAGGTTCAGCTGACCCACCACATGAGTAATCACACAGGAGAGAAACACTTCAGCTGCTCAGTTTGTGGTAGAGCTTTTAGGGAAGGTGGAAATCTGAAGAAACACATGAAAAGTCACACGGGTGAGAAACCATTGAGTTGCAGCACTTGTGACCAAAGTTCCCCTTTGCTTTATGAGCTGAGTGACCATGAATGTGTTGGACATCCATCCTCACAGCTTCACCAGAGACAGACTGAGGAGGACAGAGAGACAGAATATCTGGCCACAAACTGAACCAAACAGATAGAAACAACTCATTGGAGCGTCATTATGGATTTGATTGAAACTATTACGCATATACGGCTATTTTACAACTTATTGATAAGATTACATCAGCTCTATGTAATAAAGTGTTAACAATTGGATTTTTCCTGGAGTTATCCAAAGCTTTTCACAAACTCGCCAAGTTAAGTTTGCATGGCTTTAATTGGTGATGTCAATACTTCATGAATAGAATAGAGGCTGTATCTCATCCTGAAGGCGTCCCACAGGGCTCGATCCTTGGTCCTATTCTTTTTCTTAATGTAAATATTTTGTTTGTTTCTCAAACTGTACATGCTGTTTTATTTGCTGACAATACCCGTTTGTTTCTATCAAAGAAAAAACTTTAAAATTCTGATCAATAAGCAACACAGAGAAGTGTGGGGATGCAAAATGGTTTTGGGCGAATTCTTATTCACTTTGGCTCAATTCTTGAATATAAATGTTTCTCCGGCTTGACAGACTTTACTATTGCTTCTATGGTTGCCACCTTAAAGTTAGTCTTTTATTTTTGTATTTCTTTTACAATGATTTAGTTTCATACTGTGGGTGACACACACCGCCCGGCCCAAAATGAAAGTCGCCACCAAACAAAGGTCACACACTAATATTTGGTTGGAGACCTTCAGCTTTGGTGACATTCTCTGTGACTTTGTTTCATGACCTTCTGCAAAGTCTCAAGATTTATTTCCACCCAGTGTTCATCAGCTCCTCACAGGTCTTGTGTTGATGATGTAGAGTTGTTGAGTCTGACGCTGCAAAGCTTCTCCAGCGCATCAGAGACTCTCACTGGGTTCAGGTCTGGACTCCATGTTGGACATGATGCTCATGATCCTGAACCTCTGTCCTGCATGTCATCCTGGAATATGCTCGTGCCATCAGGGAAGAAACAATCCATTATGGAACAACCTGGTTATTGCTGAACCTGGTGGTTGCTGAACCTAGACCTGAGCAACTGCAGCAACCCCAGATCACAGCAACGCCCCACAGGCTGATACAGGAGTTACACCCAGGTGGACACTTGTTTTTGGCCAGGCTATCATATATATATATATATATATATATATATATATATATATATATATATATATATATATATATATATATATATATATATATATTTCATTTCATACATGTCTTTCAATGTATTTGTTTTTCCAAATAGAATCCGTAAAGGCTCAGATTCTATTAGTATTATGATTATGATGTGTGGGCGGTCTCAGTTCCATCATGATGCGTTCAGGCTCTACTCAGTAAACATGAGTACTGGTTGAAGGTGAATAACATTCTCATGGTGCGTTCACATGTAATCTAGTAAAATGTAGTGTTGGTGATGAACTGAAATAAATCCAGACACACATGAATATTAAATATATATTAAAGATGAATGCAGTGATGGACTCTGTTTTATGTCAGGTTACATGTTACTGGGAGGTAGAGAGGACAGACTGGTTTAGGGTTATAAGACCTTTTGGAGTCATCAGAGATACTTTAGGGTGGAAACTGAACGCTGATGTGAAAGTAATAGTGAATAAAATGTAGTGTACTGAAAGTGTAAAAGAGCTGCAGAGATTAAACAATCTAAGAAAAAAGTTTTTTTTAAATCACAGGTCACAAACATGACGTCAAAAAACCTTTAATGAAAAAAGAGGAAACCTCCCAGAGCAACAGATAATTATCTCTATCGGGATGGACAGAAGTGTGATGTCATGTGTACAGAATGAACATAACAGTTACCACATGGTCATTATATGTATAATCAACTAATACAAGTACAGGAAAAACCAGGATCCTTGTAAACTTGTGAGAGAAAGCATGAAGATTTCAGGGAAGAACAAAAGTTAAACAGAATACTGTCATATTGTAAATAAACCCTAAACAATCGGATGGATAAAAAAACATGAACTCAAAACTCACTCGTCAAAGAGCATTTTTCTGTAATGTATTCTTACACGTCGAACCCTCTGAGGTCCTTTCATGTTTAGTTTCCGCTCCGCTGCTCTCACAAGCGCACTTGTGTTGCTTGAACTGCGACTGCCAAGTGAAGCTTCTGTCACAAGCGCCGCAGCTGAGCGGTTTCTCCCCGGTGTGAGCCGCCATGTGTCTCGTCATGTGTCCTTTCCGCGAGAACGTCTTCCCGCAGACCGAGCAGACGAAAGGTTTCACCCCGTGTGGGTCCTCATGTGCTGAACCAGAGTGTGACACTGAGTAAAACTCTTTTCACAAGCGGATCAAGGAAAGGGTTTCTCTCCGGTGTGAATTCTGAAGTGTACAGCCAGATCAGCGCGCTGCCTGAATCTTTTACTGCAAAGTGAGCAGCTGAACGGTTTCTCCCCCGTGTGGCCCCTTATGTGCTTCTCCAGTGACCAACCATGACCGAAACTTGTGTTGCAAACTGAGCAGCTGAATGTTTCTCCCTTGAGTGACATCTTGTGTGAGCAATCAAATGTTCCCTTCGGTTTAAACTTGTATTGCAAAATGAGCAGCTGAATGGTTTCTCTCCTGAGTGACACCTCATGTGTCTTTTCAGATTTGTCTTGTGGCCAAAGGTTTTTCCACAATCGGAGCAGATAAACGATTCTCTGTCAGTATTTCTGGTTTTATTTATCAGAGTTTAAACCTGACTGAGTTTCTCTCATCTCATAATCACCATCATCACTGTCATCAGTCTCAGGTTCAGTTGAGTTTCCAGTCACCTCATCAGGATCTGGTTGTGAATGTCTATCTGAATCAGGATCTGAGTTCCTGTCTGGTTCTGGTCCTCTGCAGTCCTCTCCATCAGATTCTGTTTCCATCTGTTCAGTTAGTCTTTGATGAAGCTGTGAGGACTGAGCTTCCTCTTCATCATCTTCACTCTTCACAGGAGTGAATGAGAACTTGATACCAGCCTCCTCCAGCCCTTGAAGCTGCTCTCCCTGCTGACTGATCCAGAGTTCCTCCTGTTCCTCTTTAATGTGAGGGGGCTCTGGGTCCTCCTGGTCATCTTTAATGTGAGGGGGCTCTGGGTCCTCCTGGTCCTCTTTAATGTGAGCGGGCTCTGGGTCCTCCTGGTCATCTTTAATGTGAGGGGGTTCTGGGTCCTCCTGGTCCTCTTTAATGTGAGCAGGCTCTGGGTCCTCCTGGTCATTTTTAATGTGAGGGGGCTTTGGGTCCTCCTGGTCCTCTTTAATGTGAGGGGATCTGGGTCCTCCTGGTCCAGACTGGAGCTCCAGTCCTGCTGCTCAGGGGGAACCTCTTCTTTACCCACCAACAGCTGCTGGACATCTTTAGGAAATAGAAAACACACATTAAGAACCTTTTAGTTGTTAGAAATGACACGTTTCCAGTTGCTCATACAATGAATGCCCCTTAATGAGCTGTGAAATCCTAATTTTTCAAACAGTGTCTGTAAATGGAGAGGTGTGTTAACATGTACAGTATTTTAAGGGAACTGTAACAGAATTGTATCTGATCACTTTCTGTATATCAAAAACATTTGATTGCTCCCTGTACATAAAATGTATTTGGCCATTTCCTGTTAAAACAGGAAACACAGACTATGACGATGATTAAGGTAAACAGAGTTAGTGTAAAGAGTTTGTTATGTACTTTCTTTATGACATGTGGCCAAGCAGCTCTACTTCACATTTGACTCAATAAATTCATTTTAATTATTTATTCATAATGTCGACAGTTTTTAGGTTGATGTTTTATGTTAAAGCATCAAAATCAAAATACAAACACTCAGTTCTGGAAACACACACCGGCAGACTTTGTGATGTTTTATCCTTTAATGAAAATGAGTTCTTCAATTTGAACAAGCTTCTAGTTGTAATGCTAAGCTAACCACGTCCTCACACTGTGTACTGAGCACACAAACCTGACATTCATAACAATCTTCTCCTCTTAAGATGTGAGAGTGCCTCCTTTAACTAAGAAGTAAAAGTGTTGTAATATAAACATTTAAACAGAATAATGTCCTATTGTAAACATATCCTCAAACAATCTGATCGATACAAGACATACAAATCAAAATTCACTCCTCAAAGACCATTTTTCTGTATTGTAGAGCAGTTAAGTAGTTTGATAAAAATCTGAGAACAAAACAGCGAGGGTTTTCTGAGCGAGTTTATATCAGGTGAAGCTTTGGTCTTCTTTGTGTGGACTTCCATACATTTAGTCAGACATCTCCTCCCTGTAAACTCTTATCTACAAGTTTGGCAGTTGAACCGTGTTCTTTTTGCGTGGATTCTCATGTGATGAACTAGAGAGTTGCTGTCTTTTCAGTCTGAGTTACCCAAAGTGAGCAGAGGAATGGTTTCTCCCCTGTGGGAGGGCTCTGGTGTGTCAGCAGAGTGAGACGGTCTTCAGGTCTTTCCTGAGACTCAGAGGAGCTGAAAGGTTTCATGTCAGTGTTACTTCCTGTGTCTCTGACAGAAACCTTCTCACTTTTCAGATGGTTTGGACCTGATGGAGGTTGATCCCCATCAACTCTGCCACCAGTCTTGGGTTCAGCTTCAGCCTCGTCATCAGAGCAGCCAAATGGGTTCTTGCTGCTATTAAAAACTTTTGTATTTATCTGGTAGGTGAACCCAGGCTGAAGTCTCCTGGTCTCTCTCCAAAACTTAACACCAACAGTGTTGTCAGGTTCAGTCTTGACATCAGAATCTGGTTCTGGATGTCTACCTGCTCCAGAGTTCCTGTCTGGTTCTGGTCCTCCACAGTCCTCTCCATCAGCTTCTGTTTCCATGTGTTCAGTTGAACTGCTGGCTGCAGGTTCTGCCTCTTGGTTCTCCTCAGTCTGAGTCTGATGAAGCCGTGAGAAATGACGACCAACACATCGATGGTTTCTGAGCGTGTTATACCAGGTGAATCTTTCGTCACAATCCCTGCAGGTGTAGAGCTTCTTCTTTGTGTGGACTTCCATATGTTTAGTCAGACGCCTCCTCCATGCAAACTCTTCACCACAAGTTGGGCATCTGAACCGTGTTCGTCTCATGTGGATCCTCATGTGTTCAACTAGAGAGTCGCTGTCACTGCAGTCTGAGTTACAAACTGAGCAGCGGAATGGTTTCTGGTGTGTCAGCAGAGTGAGACGGTCTTCAGGTCTTTCCTGAGACTCAGAGGAGCTGAAAGGTTTCATGTCAGTGTTACTTCCTGTGTCTCTGACAGACACCTTCTCACTTTTCAGATGCTTTGGACCTGATGGAGGTTGATCCCCATCAACTCTGCCATCAGTCTTGGGTTCAGCTTCAGCCTCGTCATCAGAGCAGCCAAATGGTTTCTCACTGCTATTAAATCCATCTTTTACAGAGACCTTTTTATTTCTCTGGTAAGTGAACCCTGACTGATGTTTCCTGGTCTCTCTCCAAAACTCAACGTCAACACTGTCGTTAGGTTCAGAATACGGTTCAGTCTTGACATCAGGGTCTGGTTCTGGATGTCTAACTGGATCTGAGTTCCTGTCTTGTTTTGGTCCTCCACAGTCCTCTCCATCAGCTTCTTTTTCCATGTGTTCAGTTGAGCGGATGGCTGCAGGTTCTGCCTCTCGGTTCTCCTCAGTCTGATGGAGCTGTGAGGACTGACCAGCAACACATCTACAGGCAAATATTTCCTTACAAACGCTGCACCTGAATCTTTTACCTTTTCTGTGAAGTGTCAAATGTTTCTGTAAACTTCCATTCAGTGTAAAAGATTTCTTACAAACTGAGCAGCTGAAAGGTTTCTCTCCCGCGTGAATCCTGATGTGTCTCTGGAGATCGGTCTTGATACCAAATCCTTTACCACACTCAGAGCAGCGAAATGGTTTCTTCCCACAAGAAGCCCCTGGATGACAACCGAAACATTTATGTCTTTTGATCAGTGGATGCCGGACAAATCTTCTGTGACACATGACTTGTTTCTGACCTGTGTGAACCGGCATGTGTTGGCTCAGGCGAGCCTTTCGTACAAATATTTTCCTGCAAACTGAATTATTGAAAGGTTTCTTCCGTGTGTGGATAAACATATGTTTCTTCAGATTTCCCTTTGTTCTAAATCTTTTCCAACACTCAGAGCAGCCAAATGGTTTCTCTCCAGCACTACATCTAGAACCACTGACAGACACTTCCTCATTATTCAGAGAGTTTAAACCTGACTGAGGCTCTTCGGTCTCCTTCCAGTCATCACTATCATCAGTATCAGGTTCAGAAGAGTCTATAGTCTCATCAGTATCTGATTCTGGATCTGAGTTCCTGTCTGGTTCTGGTCCTCCACAGTCCTCTCCATCAGCTTCTGTTTCCATGTGTTCAGTTAGTCTTTGATGAAGCTGTGAGGACTGAGCTTCCTCTTCATCATCTTCACTCGTCACAAGAGTGAATGAGAACATGATATCAGCCTCCTCAGCCCTTGAAGCTGCTCTCCCTCCTCACACTCAGAGCAGCTAAGTGGTTTCTCTCCAGCACTAGTACTGGAATCACTGACAGAAGCTTCATCGTTATTCAGAGAGTTTAAACCCAAATGAGGTTCTCTGGTCTCCTTCCAGTCATCACTGTCATCAGTACCAGGGTCAGAAGAGTCTCCAGTCTCCTCATCAGTATCTGGGTCTGTAGGTCTATCTGGATCTGAGTTCCTGTCTGGTTCTGGTCCTCCACAGTCCTCTCCATCAGCTTCTGTTTCCATGTGTTCAGTAAGTCCTTGAGCTGTGAGAACTGAGCTTCCTCTTCATCAACTTCTTGTGGCTCTGCGTCCTCCAGGTCACCTTTAATGTGAGGGGACTCTGGGTCCTCCTGGTCATCTTTAATGTATGGGGGCTCTAACTCCTCTTGGTCCAGACTGGAGCTCCAGTCCTGCTGCTTAATCTCTCCTTTAACCACCAACTGCTACTGGACGTCTGCAGGAAACAGGAAACATTAAGAAAAACTGTTCTCTGTTGTTTTAAAGAAAACAATAAATACTCATCAACCCGTGGCCACGCTCACCACCAAGACTCCATCTGAAGAAACAACATGTTGAAGCAGGTTTTAAGTTTGCTGCACAACATTTAGACGTCCTGTGGAATACTGGGAGAATATCGTCCAGACCACAATGGAACTCTCTGAATGTCAAAATACACCACGTTAGGAGGTCAAATGACACAGCACACCACCCCAAAAACAGTTTGTGAGAGCATGGGGTGGGGCTGTTTGTAAGAACATCATGGGGTGGGGCTGTTTGTAAGAACATCATGGGGTGGGGCTGTTTGTAAGAACAGCATGAGGTGGGGCTGTTTGTAAGAACATCATGATGTGGGGTGTTTGTAAGAACATCATGATGTGGGGTGTTTGTAAGAACATCATGATGTGGGGCTGTTTGTAAGAACATCATGATGTGGGGTGTTTGTAAGAACATCATGATGTGGTGCTGTTTGTAAGAACATCATGATGTGGGGCTGTTTGTAAGAGCATCATGATGTGGGGTGTTTGTAAGAACATCATGATGTGGGGTGTTTGTAAGAACATCATGATGTGGGGCTGTTTGTAAGAACATCATGATGTGGGGTGTTTGTAAGAACATCATGATGTGGGGTGTTTGTAAGAACATCATGATGTGGGGCTGTTTGTAGTCGCATCATAACAATATTATGAAGGATTTGTATTGGTAATGAATGAGAGGCGAATAGGCTCAGCGATGGGAAAGTATTCAACCTTACACAAACCTTTGTCCGGGGCAAAATAGTGACGTGTTCAATACTTACTTTAGCCGCTGTGAATATATAAGAGCAGGTCGACAGTCCAATGAGAACTTTCTGTCTGCATCCTAACTTCCACACCGGATGTTCAAGCTAAAACCTTAAGGAGCGTAAGTGCTGTTGAATAAATATGTTTATGATGCATAATTATGGGATGGTACACTAGTCATCACTTTATAGTTACACCTCTCGCTGCTAGCTGACTTCATACTCGGGGCTCTTTTACTTCTACTCGCCTGTAAGCTCTTTTTTCAGCCCAACATTGAGAAAATAACAAACTAGAAAATCGGCTTCTGTGAAACATATCCTCGATCTCATTCTTTGAGTCACAACCACAAGCTCATGACCGCAGGTTCTGATTATCATCCCGATAGCTTCACACTCGGCTGCAGCGCTGCTAAAGGAGCCAACAGGACCACATCCTCTGCAAAGAGACCAGAACCAATTCTGAGGTCCCTGAACCAAAAAAAATCACAAACATGATCAGTTACAAGGAACAACCCTGGCGGAGTCCATTCCACACCTCTTTGACTTTGTGCCGGGTATCTGGAGCCCTGACGAGAACTGAGACAAGGGAACGTGAGACGCACTATGACCTTGATGGAAACATGGTTCAGCAGCGACACGGTCACACCTCCTGTACGCTCACCCTAAACACTGGCGTTCCACAGGGCTGCGTGCTGGGTCCTCCTCTACTCCCCGTTCACCTACAACTACACGTCTGTACGTGACGCTAATAACATTATAAAGTTTGTAAACATCAACAACAACAACGATGAGTCGGCCTACAGGGAGGAGGGCCGGCACCTGGCGGCAACAACCTGAAAGAGACCAACCTGCTGACCTGAGGTCAGTTCACCAGAGAAGAAGTAGAGACCAACCTGCTCTGTGGACCCGGACTTCCGGGTTGAAAACAGCGTCCAGTAGTCTCCGTTGTCGCTCGTTCTCGTCTCTAGAAGCAGAAAGTTCCTCCTCGTACTCTGCTATCGTTCTTTCAAACAGCCCAAATATCTCTTGCGCAGCCGCAGTGAGTCGCTGCTTCACCAACGCTCTCAGCATTTGGACTTTACACATGTTCACACGACGACAGCAACTTGTTCTCCACACAAACTCCGTCACGAAGCCCGTTTGCTCTCCATCCAACAGTCCCGACGACGATGTTGCTAACACGCTAAGCTAGCTTCAGTTTCTCTCCACAGACAAAAAGGTCTCTCCGCTTCGCGCGGACGCCATCTTGTTCCAAGCTAGCCAGAGTGAGGACCACCACTTCCGGTACAGTTGAGTTTCTGGCCTTCAGAGTAAAAGCCCAGACGGTTTCCTGTCAACACGAGTTTCTCAATAAAAGTCAGTACAATATTACCAAATATTTTTAAATAATATGTTATTTTAAATAATGTTATTGGCGCATATATGTATGTGTGTATATACACAAACAAAGACACGATATAGGCTTTTATTCTGAATTCATTCCCCGGAAGTGATGGTCGATATCTTCCGGAACTTAACAGCGGGGCCAGTCACGGAGAGAAGCTGTTATTAGAATCAATAACGGCAGAAAACAGATTATTTAGTGGATTAATTGAAGATGGACCGACACCGGAAACAACCAGACGTTTTGAAACCGGAAACGAAGCTGCGAGGAAAGGGTGCGTTTTCTCTCTACTGCTTCCATTTACAACGCTAAGCTAACGTTAGCTGCAGCTAGCTCCTGGAGCTAAGGATTCACTGTTGATAACGTCATTTGTAATAATTCCCATAGCTCTAGCAGTAATAAGCTGTATTAGTAATAATGACATAGTAGCTAACAGAAACCACTGAGTAGCAAGAACAGAAGTACAACTAACAACTATCAGAGGTCTCTAACAAGAGAAGGACCATCAGCACAGAGTACTTCAGAGTACTTCAGAGTATCTGTTCACGGTTCAGTGGAATATGATGCTGGATAATTTCATGATTCATATTGAATTGAGTTAAATTTGAATCTTCAACATTTAATCTGTCACGTAAACTTAGAACTACAATGTTTTTACTCTGAAGTAGAATTACAAGTATAAAGAATCTCAACAATATTAATTATCAGTTTTCAAACTGGATGAATTATAAATACTCTAATAATAAACGGCTGGATTAAAAAACAACATTACAGACAGGTTTAGTAAATAAAGTTAATCAAGTTAACTTCATTGTCCTGTACCTTTAAATTCACTTTGTTCAGGTGTTATACTATTATTATTATTATTATTATTATTATTATTATTATTATTATTATTATTATTATCTCATAACATGTGTGAGGACAATAACTGTTGTTAAAACCTCTCATTTCAGCTCTGTTGAAACTATAGTGGGACACTGAATGAACGAAGCAGGTTCTGATCATATGGGTTCTAGATATTATTATATTATGATATTTTATTGTACTTAATGCTATGGCACGCTAATTCCTGTTACCTCATACTACTTAATTCTATCTCATGCTACCTCATTCAAAGTAATGCTAGCTCATTCTAACTGCTACTTCATGCTACCTTGTTCTACTTCCTGCTACCTCCTACTACCACACCTCGAAACACCTCTACTGTCACTTTAAAAAGAGTTCTTGAGTACATCACTATCTGATGGAAACAAGTGTATGTGGAAACACAAACACGTGTTTATACATAATTCTGTGTCTCAGTTTTACCTTCAGATGTACGAAAAGTGATCGTTGGTGAAGAAGAGGTTCAGCAACAGGACTGGAACTCCAGTCTGGTCCAGGAGGACCCAGAGCTCCCCCACAATAAAGAGGACCAGGAGGACCCAGAGCCCTCACACATTAAAGAGGAACAGGAGGACCCAGAGCCCTCACACATTAAAGAGAACCAGGAGGACTCAGAGCCCTCACACATTAAAGAGGACCAGAAGGACCCAGAGCCCTCACACATTAAAGAGGACCAGAAGGACCCAGAGCCCTCACACATTAAAGAGGAACAGGAGGACTCAGAGTCCTCACACATTAAAGAGGACCAGGAGGACCCAGAGCCCCCACACATTAAAGAGGACCAGGAGGACCCAGAGCCTGCACACATTAAAGAGGAACAGGAGGAACTCTGGACCAGTCAGGAGGGAGAGCAGCTTCAAGGGCTGGAGGAGGCTGGTATCAAGTTCTCATTCACTCCTGTGAAGAGTGAAGATGATGAAGAGGAAGCTCAGTCCTCACAGCTTCATCAAAGACTAACTGAACAGATGGAAACAGAAGCTGATGGAGAGGACTGTGGAGGACTAGAACCAGACAGGAACTCGGATCCAGGCAACTCTTCAGAGACTGAAGTCAGCGATGGGGACTGGGAGGAGACCAGAGAACCTCAGTCTAGTTTAAAGGGTAAGAAAGTTCCATGTTCTTCGGTTGAACGGTCGTTCAGCTGCTCTGAATGTGGACAAAGGTTCGGCCGGAAGCCTCATTTGAATGCACACATGAGGATTCACACGGGAGAGAAACCATTTGGCTGCTCTTTTTGTGGTAAGAGATTCTCTCAAAAGGGAAACTCAATCAGTCACATGAGACTCCACACAGGAGAGAAACCCTTCAGCTGCTCCGTGTGTAAAAAGCACTTCAGATATAGTGGAGACGTCAGCAGGCACATGAGGATCCACTCGGGCAAGAAAACTTTGCGCTGGAACATTCGAGACACAGAAGCGGAACCAGCAGGGAACTCAGATCCAGAACGTGTCTCACAACCAGACTCTGACGATAAACCTGCAGAACCTGAGACTGAGGCCACCGACGACGGCTGGCAGGAGACCAGAAAACTAGCTTCAAACGCTGATGTCTCTGGAAGCAACGCGGACAAAGAGTCATTCAGCTGCTCCGATTGTGGGAGAACGTTCTGCCGAAGGGACCACCTCATGAGCCACATGAGAACCCACACAGGGGAGAAACCGTTCAGCTGCTCCGTTTGTCAGAAACGTTTCAGCTGCGGCGGGAACATTTTGGCGCACATGAGAATTCACACGGGGGAGAAACCGTTCGAGTGCTCGTTCTGCGACAAAAGCTTCAGCCAGAAAGGAACTTTGCAGCTCCACATGAGAATTCACACAGGGGAGAAACCGTTTGGTTGCCCGTTTTGCGATAAGAGATTTGCACACAAGAGACGCATGACGCTGCACACGTCGGTCCACACAGAGGAGAAGCGCTTTGGCTGCAGCAGCTGCGACAAGAGGTTCACTTGGTACACGCAGCTGAAAACACACAAGTGTGTCAGCGAGCCGTCTCAGCGCCGCCAAAGTGAAAAGAAGGTGCCGACCACGGAGTCGTTCCGCTGCACCGAGTGCGACAAGACGTTCAGCCTGAAGGGCAACCTGAAGACACACATGAGAATCCACACGGGAGAGAAACCGTTCCGTTGCTCTATCTGCGGGAAAAGTTTCAAACAGAACGTTCATCTCACGGAGCACACAACGATTCACACGGGAGAGAAACTGTATAACTGTCGCATTTGCGGGAAAGGATTCAACAAAAAGTCCCTTGTTAAAAACCACCTGTGTATTTGATCCCCACGTCCGTCATGTCATCGAGTTCATGAAATGAGCTAAATAAAAATTTGAACCTTTCAAGCAACTGAATTTGAGAGTTTTATATTTTACTTTGAACACCATAATTATTCTCCATTCTGTAAATAAAATAGTTTATCAATAATAAATCAATATTTTTACTTTTATGTCTGCTATCTGTAAATTAATTTGTATTTAAACTAGAATGAACACAACATTGATATGACTGTGGTTCACTAATAATAATAATAATGTATTGATCAACTGATCAGTTTGAAATCATGTAACCGTCATCACTAAATGGACGTAATGATTATTAATCACATTAACAATGACATGTTTTGATATTTAGCAATTAATTTAATTTAGAGGTCTGATAAATCCTTTTCAGATTTTTAAACTGAAATGCTAATAAACTAAAATGTCCTCATGTTTAATTTCCTGTGCTTCAATTTATTCTGCAACTATAATTCTGATATTTTATTATTTAAAAAAAAAAACATGTTGCTTTCTTTGTGCTTCAATTCTTTCATAGAACTGAACCTTTGAAAGGAAATCTCTCTGCCCCTTTATCGGGTCTGAAATATAAAGGTTTTAGGCACTAAAGAGTTATTTGGCCCCATTGGAGATCTGGTCCTAGTCCCCTCACTGTCTTTAGGACTCTTGAGGGCTGCATGGTGCCTCCAGGGGCTCCTGGATGAAGTGCTTTAAGTTTGGGAGAACTCAGCCTCAGCGCTGCCTGGTTGGATGAAGTCGTGGTCTTCAGCCGGACTTTAGGAACATCTGGAGTCTAAAGATATGTGAGAGGCCATGTGGGAACCTCGTGACCGGGTTATCAACTGGACTGAGACCCAGGTCCATCTTTCTGGGCCTCGTGGTTTGCCACCATCCTCACCTGCTAGTTGTACCGTGGGAATGTCTGAAAGTGCTTTCCGGGGTTCGATTAGAGTCCTGACTACAAACTCCGCCTCTTGGTCTTTGATGCCGAACGAGCTCTCCGTCACGGGCCGATGAGTCCTAGTCTTAAGTACTTAGAGGCCCCAGGCAACACTCCTAACAGGATGAGACTGGGTCACGGTTCTGGTGTTTTGAGGGTTTGACCCTCAATCCTTCAATTTTCTGCCTTATCAGCAGAAACTGAAAATGTAATTGGATGAAGAAGAGAACACACTAGAAACAATTTTATTAGAAAGTATATTCACATCAGATCTTAAACAGCCGTTCATACACTTCCTGAAATAAAATCCATGAACTCCTTCTGAGGCCCCTCGGACCAGAAGTCCTCTCCAGGTGGACGAGGAAGACCTTTCAGTCTGAACAGAGATTCATAAACGCAGACGTCACACCTTGAGCCTCAGATGTTTTTTGGCAAAAATTGCAATAAGTTGCATCCCCAAAAACAAGTTTATCCCTGCAACCACAAGGGCTATTTGAATAATCTTGGTATTATAATAAAGGCAACACTTGTGAGTTTTGGCCGGATGTGTAGATATCAGTATATGTACACGTTACTGGTTAAGAGTAAATAAAGATAGCACACAGCAAAAATGAAGAAAAAATAAAAAGCCCTTCCAGGATGATTATCTCTTCAGAGTGACGCAGCTGAGCGTAGTAACATAGCACAATATGTGAACAGTCTCTCTGTAAAGTTTGACTTTGATAAAGTGAAGCAGAAAAACATTTTTAGTTTAAGTAAAAACCGTTCAGGCAATCAAATAGTGTGTTTTGGATTTATGTGCCATTTACATTCTCTCTCTCCCTCCCTCATGGAGTTCAATACATCAGTAGCATACTTGAGCCAACCAGGATCAGTTTTCTGTCAAACGCTCGCTACATTAAAAAAGTACCCAACGTGAAGAATCTCACTGAAATGGATCCAGAAATGCTGTTCAGCTCATTACAGGGAGCTAGTCACCAGTTAGCATAGTTAGCAATACGGATACAGCCAGAGTAAGTCATATTTCTCTGAGTAGCTTTTGGTGGTGGGTGGCTGTTAGGTTATCGTTGCTGATGCTTCGTTGAAGAAGACATTGAAGGATAGCTCGTGAATCTGCAGGTTGTGTTCTAAATAGAAAGCTGTTCCGTCTCTGAAGCATTACGCTAAACAGCACGAGCCACAAAGCTGCCACATGGTCAGACTTTTTGCGAGATATTCATATTCATATTTGGTCATTCATAACTTTGGTGTTTGTGTTTAGAGCATGTACAAACATTATAATCATTCATTATATTCTTTTGGGATTAGTTTAATATTTCATAGATTTATGAAAATATACAAAATATTTAAATGATTTCTGAAATATAAAAACATATGACAGTCTTCTCCATGAGGTTCTTCCTCTTTGTTCTCTTCAGACGGGTTTACTAAAGTCTTGTGTTACAAACATTGTGCTTTTATCTTTTCTCTCGTGTGGACCGCCATGTGGTGGCTCAGACTTCCTGGTCGTGTAAAACTTTTCCCACAGAAAGAGCAGCCGAACGGTTTTTCTCCAGTGTGGATTCTCATGTGTCTCTGTAAACTTCCACTCTGTGTGAAAGATTTCTTGCAGACGGAGCAGCTGAATGGTTTCTCTCCGGTGTGACACCTCAAGTGTGTTTTCAGATTTCCCTTGAGACCAAATCTTTTCCCACATTGAGAACAGCTAAATGGTTTCTCGACAGCACAATATCTGGACTCACTGACAGAAACTTCCTCATTAATCAGAGAGTTTAACCCTGAGGTTCTCTAGACTCTTTCAGTCAGCATCATCATCATTACTGTCAAGAGTCTCAGTCTCAGAAGAGTCTCCATTCTCCTCATCAAGATCTGAGTTCCTGTCTGGTTCTGGTCCTCCACAGTCCTCTCCATCATCTTCAGTTTCCATCTGTTCAGTTAGTTTTTGACGAAGCTGTGAGGACTGAGCTTCCTCTTCATCATCTTCACTCTTCACAGGAGTGAATGAGAACTTGATACCAGCCTCCTTCAGCCCTTGAAGCTGCTCTCCCTGCTGACTGATCCAGAGTCTCTTCTGGTCCTCTTTAATGTGTGGGGGCTCTGGGTCCTCCTGATTTTCTTAAATGTGTGGGGATTCTTGGTCCTCCTGTTCCTCTTTAATGTGTGGGTCCTCTGGGTCCTCCTGATTTTCTTTAATGTGTGGGGGCTCTGAGTCCTCCTGGTCCAGACCGGAGCTCCACTGTGCCTGCTTTGGGGGAACCTCTTCTTCAACAACGATCATTTTTCGTACATCTGAAGGTAAAACTGAAACACAGACGATGTTGAAGTAAACCCACAAACTATTCAATGAGCTTCAGAACATTTATTAATTAACGAGTCGAGACAAGAGATCCTCTTCAGTCCAAGTACCTGTGCTTTGGGGACCACCATGATGATCACAGTGCTTTCCTACAGCAGCTTGTGGACAAAGTGGAAGTTATCCAGTTGATCATTAAATTGCTACGTCATGATCATGATTCATGATACGTTAGCACACCTGTTCCAGTGGGTGGCCTCCGGGGGTCGTCTGCCTCTGCTTCTCCAGAGGAGCCGTCGGACTCGGAGGACGACCACTCGACCCTGCGACACACAGACGGTTTGCCCAGGAAGACGCTGTGAGGCCGAAGCGGAGTCGTGGGTACTTTCACGCAGTTCTCCAGAGCGTTGACTCGGTCCTCGTCGAGCAACCGCCTCCTCGTCGTGGAAACTAAGAACACAAACACCCCGAGCTTGAGAGGAGGGAATACAAGAAGTTCCACTGGCGGAGAACATCTCGGTTCTTACCGACTGGACTCTGGAACCACAGGAGGCCTCGCGCCCCCATGAGGACTCGCCCACGGACCCTTTTCATAGCTGCAGTGGGACCAGAGGGTCTGCGTGAGCAGCTCATAATACACTCCAATCTTAAATACCGCTTTTATCAAAACCCAAAGACGCTTTATTCAGTTCATACGGGTCATGTGAATGTTGAACCGTGAGCAGCTTGCCCTGAGGAGCTCATCCTGATTTCAATACCACAAAACAGGCCGAACGAGACGAAAAAGACGTTTAAAAAAAGACGTTCAACAGAAAACTAAACAAAAACAAAGCGTTGCATTATAGTACTTATATTACCATGTACTTATATTGCCATGTACTTGATATGTACAATAGTACTTTTTTAGTACTATTGCACATATCAAGTACTATTGCACGACACGGTAGTATAGCACCAGTAGCACCAGAGTGGGACCAGTAAGATCAGTAAGACCAGTAGCACCAGTAGCACTCACACCTCCAGCAGCAGCTCCAGCTCGGAGTCAGCTGCAGACCAGCTGGGCCGCGCGCAGGGCTCTCCAGCGCGGGAACGCGGCCCGATGTTGAGCCTTTTAAATACACTGCTGAGTAAATGCACTTGTACAGTCCATCGCTGATTTCTTTTATTGTGAAGGCCCGAGGAGCGGAAGTGGTGTGAGTGTTTCCGGGTCGCACAGTGAGCGGCTCCGCTGAGTGGAAAGAAGGACACAAACACGGTGTATATTGTAGTGTAATTACAATTTTTATACATACTTATTTATATTGTCTTATAATGTGTCTGTCTATATTTGTATTCATATTTGATTAACTAACATAACAAATTCACCTTTTTGATCAATCAAGTATTTTTAAATCTGATATTTATTTATAGTTTCCTTGCTAGATATAATATATGATTATATTGTATTAATGAATGAAAAGTAACCAAAGTTATTCAGTAACTGTCATGAAGTAAAAGTACAACATGAGTAAGATGAGATCTAAATGTAATTATTTCATCTAGAAGGAAGTTCTTGTGTCAGAGTTTGAACAAAGATTATAACAGAAGAAAAGCAAAAATATAGAATAAAAATAAAACTATGAACCTGAACAAAACGATAACAGTTGAAGTGTAAGATAAGTACTAATGACGCGTTGTGAAATAGATACAGGAGCATTCAGAGTAAAGTAAATACAGTTAAAACACGATCAATGAACTAAAATAGAAAAAGTAAATTACAACAACAAAGATAAAATACAAAGTGACGCCGACACAAACAGAGAAGACGTTGTTGTTGTTAGTTAAACAAGTATAACGTGGCTACACGTGGTACTGCTGAAGTAAAGTACTTAGAAATGTCTTTTAAATACACTACTTGAGTAAATGCACTTGTACAGTCCAGCGCTGATTTCTTTTATTGTGAAGGCCCGAGGAGCGGAAGTGGTGTGAGTGTTTCCGGGTCGCACAGTGAGCGGCTCCGCTGAGTGGAAAGAAGGACACAAACACGGTGTACTTTCCTTTAGTCTTCTGGGCCTCCATCAGTGGGAAATGTCCACATGTCAGGATGTCCAACATGCATCCAAACGGCGGCTCTAGCTGCGGCTCGCGGACCTCCGACTGGACGTTTGGAGACATCCGGATATGAACAGGAGCAAAGAGCTGGATGTGGTTTTAAAGGCCGCCATGGAGCTGCGGAGAGAAGCAGGTTGGTTTCCTTCTGCCGCCGGAGACATGTCCTGCTCCTGTGCTGCTAAGCTACCGCTAGCTGCTGCTAAGCAGTTGTCAGCTGCTAGCTGCTGCTACGCTAACGGTGCGAGCTCTTGCTGTTAGCAGCTGGCAGTTAGCTCCAGCTAAGCTAGCGCTAGCTCCAGCTGTTAGCATTTGCCTACTTGCTACATTTACTCAACGACAGCACTGCATTATATTCATATTCTCTGCTTTATACTTTTACTGCATAAACAAGAGGATGTACTTTACTTTAGTTGAAGTACTAATAACACAGTGAATACATGTACTGTGGTATTTTCTTGGTTTTAGCATCGTTTTTATCATAGACTCTCAGAATTGCAATCATTTTTATTTTTTAGGTTATTGTTTATAGTTTCTGTCTCAGCACGCAGTACACCTTTCCACCTGAACGGCGACCGATGGGCCGGAGGGGCGCTGTTTTACAGAAACATATCAAATGTTCTTTCTCTACTGCTAACACTACTATACGACTTAAAATACTACTATTACTTATAATACTATCACTGATTACTGGGGCTTCTACTGCAACTATTAATACTACTACTGCGACTATTAATACTACTAATACTACTACTGCAACTATTAATACTGCTACTAATAATACTACTAACACTACTACTGATACTAATAATACTACTAACACTACTACTGATACTAATAATACTACTACTGATAGTAATAATACTACTAACACTACTACTGGTACTATTATATATAACTTGAAACCACTTGTAGCTTCACATGAAGACAACTACACTAAAATGTCCAATGTGAAAATGAATAAAATGAACACGATGCGAAAACCAGCATCAGAACCAGCAACAGAACCAGCAACAGAACCAGCAGGGTTCTGTTGAATCCACTTTCAAAAGAACATGAAGGTTTACATTTGTGTCCGTGAAACAATGCAACATTCAAGTCTTTTTTTAAAAAGGTGCGAATTTCCACGTTGTTGGGGGGGAAGGAGCGGAGAACCTCCTCACGAGGTTCCCAGCGGGGCCCATGAGGGTTCTGCTCTGGTGGTAAAGAACCTTGATCCCTTAAGTCTCGCAGAAAGCTCCTCTGTGTCCAACTTCTTCTGTGGAGGAGGTGGTTCTGAGTCTGGTTCTGCTCGGTTCTGACCCGGCAGGAAAAAGGACTTGAGCTGTGGAGTTCAGTGGTGAGATCTCGGTCTGTTCTCCAGCTCTAATGCGCTTATTGTAAGTCGCTTTGGATGAAAGGTCAGCTAAATGTAATGTAATGCATAGGACAGGGGGACGCAACCTCTTCTGTTGCTCGTTAACATCCTCCTCCATGCTGAGGTCTTTTTCTTTGTTCCTCAGCCTGTGTGAAGCCTGACCTGACTTTCTGTTCATAGATTCAACTTTTGAACTGTTGCTTTGTCATTTGGGTCCAACTTCTTACTCCCACCCCTAACAAGGACTGGTTCAGGTCTATAGTTAGGACTGGTTCAGGTCTATAGTTAGGGCTGGTTCAGGTCTATAGTTAGGGCTGGTTCAGGTCTATAGTTAGGGCTGGTTCAGGTCTATAGTTAGGGCTGGTTCAGGTCTATAGTTAGGGCTGGTTCAGGTCTATAGTTAGGGCTGGTTCAGGTCTATAGTTAGGGCTGGTTCAGGTCTATAGTTAGGACTGGCTCAGGTTAGTCCTGGTCCAGCACCCTAGATAAGCTGCTCTAGACCTAGACTGCTGGGGGACATCTTAGGATACACTAAGCTCCTCTCTTCTTCCGGATGAATTCATGTCTCTTCAATGCTCAATACTAACTCTACTTCTTATCTAGAGTCTTTCTCTCCTCACAGGTTTAAATGGATCTTGGTCTATTTCAAATTTGACTTTAACATATATTCCTGGTTTTCTTTAACGTGCGTTTCTTGTTTCCTGCAGACGTTCAGCAGCTTGTGGAGGTTAAAGAAGAAAAGCTTCAGCAGCAGGACTGGATCTCCAGTCTGGACCAGGAGGACCCAGAGCCCCCACACATTAAAGAGGAACAGGTGGACCATGAGGACCCAGAGCCCCCACACATTAAAGAGGAACAGGAGGACCCAGAGACCCAACACATTAAAGAGGAACAGGAGGACCCAGAGCCCCCACACATTAAAGAGGAACAGGAGGACCCAGAGCTCCCACACATTAAAGAGGAACAGGAGGACCCAGAGCCCCCACCCATTAAAGAGGAACAGGAGGACCGAGATCCCGATGTCAAGACTGAACCGTATTCTGAACCTGACGACAGTGTTGACGTTCAGTTTTGGAGAGAGACCAGGAAACATCAGTCAGGGTTCACTTACCAGAGAAATAAAAAGGTCTCTGTAAAAGATGGATTTATTGGCAGTGAGAAACCATTTGGCTGCTCTGATGACGAGGCTGAAGCTGAACCCAAGACTGGTGGCAGAGTTGATGGGGATCAACCTCCATCAGGTCCAAAGCATCTGAAAAGTGAGAAGGTTTCTGTCAGAGACACAGGAAGTAACACTGACATGAAACCTTTCAGCTCCTCTGAGTCTCAGGAAAGACCTGAAGACCGTCTCACTCTGCTGACACACCAGAGCCCTCCCACAGGGGAGAAACCATTCCGCTGCTTGTTTTGTGGTCAAATATTTAACAAACAGGAAAGCTTACATTCTCACATGACACTTCACTCCGGGGAGAAACCATTTCGCTGCTCAGTGTGTAACTCAGACTGCGGTTGCAGCGAAACTCTAGTTCAACACATGAGGATCCACACGATGCAAATGCGGTTTAATTGCACAATTTGTGGTGAAGAGTTTGCATGGAGGAGATATCTGACTAAACATATGGAAGTCCACAAAATCTACAGATGCAGCGTTTGTGACCAAAGGTTCACTTGGTGTAAACAGCTCAAAGACCATCGATGTGTTGGTCGTCGTTTCTCAAGGCTTCATCAGACTCAGAACCGAGAAGCAGAACCTGCAGCCAGCAGCTCAACTGAACGCATGGAAACAGAAGCTGATGGAGAAGACTTTGGAGGACCAGAACCAGACAAGAACTCAGAAGCAGACAGGAACTCAGAACCAGATTCTGATGACAAGAATGGAGACTCTTCTGAACCTGATACTGATAACAGTGATGATTGGAAGGAGTCCAGAGAACCTCAATCAGGTTTAAACTCTCTGAATAGTGAGGTTTCTGTCAGTGGTTCTAGATGTAGAGCAAGAGAGAAACCTTTTAGCTGTTCTGAGTGTGGAAAGATATTTAGGAAAAAGACTCATCTAAAGATACACATGAGATCTCATACAGGAGAGAAACCATTCAGCTGCTCAGTTTGTAAGAAATCTTTTTCACAGAGTGGAAATTTACAGAAACACATGAGAACCCACACGGGAGAGAAACCTTTCACATGCTCTGAGTGTGGGAAAAGAATTGGCTCCCAGGAAAGTTTAAAGAAGCACATGATACTTCATACAGGAGAGAGAACATTCAACTGTTCCTTATGCTGTAAAAAATTCAATGGCAAGTGCAACTTGGACGAACACATGAGGATCCACACAGAAGAGAAAAGGTTCAGCTGCAGTGTTTGTGACCAAAAGTTCACCTGGTTTTATCAGCTCAGAAAACATAAATGTATCGGGCGTCGGTTCTCACAGCTCCATCAGACTGAGGAAAACCGAGAAGCAGAACCTGCAGCCAGCAGCTCAACTGAACGCATGGAAACAGAAGCTGATGGAGAGGACTGTGGAGGACCAGAACCAGGCAGGAACTCAGATCCAGAACCAGATCGTGATGAAGATCCTTCTGAACCTGAGACTGATGACAGTGAAGACTGGAAGGAAACCAGAGAACCTCAGTCAACCATTTAGTCGCAGGTTTTGTACCTTAATGTTCTCACCGCTTCATCAGACTGAGACCGAGAGGCAGAACCTCCAGCCAGCAGCTCCACTGAAACATAGAAACAACAATATCAATGAGCCTTTGTATGGATTTCCTGACTGCAGAAGCACTGCAGTCCAACCTCATTAAGTCCCTCTGGCTTTAAAGGTTCTGAACTTCTGACGTCAATACTTCATAAATAGAAGAGTCTGTAACGAATCAAGGGTTCTTCTCTTGAAGCGTCCCACAGGGATCCATCCTCGGTCCTCTGCTTTTTCTAAATAATGTAAATATATTAGTTTCTGTCTCCCAGACTGTTCTTGCTATTTCATTTGCTGATGATGCCAGTTTGTTTCTATCAAAGACAAATTCATAACTAACACAGATGTAGAGGGATGCAACATGTACAAACTTTGTCTCTTAATATAAAGAAAACTCATTTTATAATATTTGCATCTTAAAATAAGAATTACTGTAGTAAAAAAAAACTTTTTGTTTTAAATTCACATTTACACCATTTACAGCACTCGGCCTTTTACCAGGTGACCTCAGTGAACCCCTGAGGGTTTAGGGTTCAAGTCTCACTGGGACTGGACCCCCTCATTGATAGTTTAATACACTTTATTATAGCTTCATATTTCCATTTCTTGTCTATTATGATTTTGTATGCGCCAACACTGTAACCACTCTTCCTTCTTCAGAGTTTGTTAGTATCTCAGACTTTCTTCATCTGCTTCGTTCTTTTAAAACCTGAAGTTGATCTGTTTGATTGGACATCACCCAGATGAAAATGTGTGTATAAAACCGTCCTTAAGAATTAAAACTTGCATAAAGTTTTCTGGAAATCTTTTTCAGTTCAACTCAGATCTTCATCTGACTTCCACGATCCGCCTCATTCATCTTCTGTCTGTAAAGAGGAAGAATAATGAGGAACATTGGAAATCCGCTCCTCGGTTGGTGATAGGAAAGCATCAAAGATCATCTGGCGAGTCGTTCAGGTCGCATGAGGTAGTTGTACTTCTTACTTTTACAGGACGATGCTTTGAGTTCAGTTTGAAAGTCTTCATCACAACAGGAAAAGGGACCCTTTTAAAGTCTGAAGGCACTGGAGGATTCACCAGTGTTGTCATCAGAAGCTGTGACTCAGGTCTTCAGATGAAGCTTTGAACGTCTGTCTTCATGTTCTGATGCCGTCACCAGAACAAAAGGGTCAATCTGATGCTATTGTAGTTCCATACATATAATGTTTGGTTCTGTGAAATTGCTGCTGGACGTTGACACACGTTCTGCCTCCGTTTGGGTCCTTCACCACAGTGAAAATGTAGTTGTTGAAGCTATAGAATGAACTACAGAAGAGTCGCTTGTCTAATATGCATCTCAGCCAACAAATGACGGTGAGACTCTTTTATACAGGTTATTGTTTTTAACCACTGTTGGTTTTAAATAAAGATTGTTGAAGTGATGCAACATGAGCGGCTCAAACAAATACACATGTCATCATTTTATGACAACTAATAGTTACTGTATTAGTGCTAATATTATTTACAGATCCCAGTTTTTAGGATGGTTATTTCCATTGCTATATAATGTAATATAAATTGTTTTATTTTATTGTAGTATAATTACAATTTTTATACATACTTATTTATATTGTCTTATAATGTGTCTGTCTATATTTGTATTCATATTTAATTAACTAACATAACAAATTCACCTTTTTGATCAATCAAGTATTTTTAAATCTGATATTTATTTATAGTTTCCTTGCTAGATATAATATATGATTATATTGTATTAATGAATGAAAAGTAACCAAAGTTATTCAGTAACTGTCATGAAGTAAAAGTACAACATGAGTAAGATGAGATCTAAATGTAATTATTTCATCTAGAAGGAAGTTCTTGTGTCAGAGTTTGAACAAAGATTATAACAGAAGAAAAGCAAAAATATAGAATAAAAATAAAACTATGAACCTGAACAAAACGATAACAGTTGAAGTGTAAGATAAGTACTAATGACGCGTTGTGAAATAGATAGAGGAGCATTCAGAGTAAAGTAAATACAGTTAAAACACGATCAATGAACTAAAATAGAAAAAGTAAATTACAACAACAAAGATAAAATACAAAGTGACGCCGACACAAACAGAGAAGACGTTGTTGTTGTTAGTTAAACAAGTATAACGTGGCTACACGTGGTACTGCTGAAGTAAAGTACTTAGAAATGTCTTTTAAATACACTACTTGAGTAAATGCACTTGTACAGTCCAGCGCTGATTTCTTTTATTGTGAAGGCCCGAGGAGCGGAAGTGGTGTGAGTGTTTCCGGGTCGCACAGTGAGCGGCTCCGCTGAGTGGAAAGAAGGACACAAACACGGTGTACTTTCCTTTAGTCTTCTGGGCCTCCATCAGTGGGAAATGTCCACATGTCAGGATGTCCAACATGCATCCAAACGGCGGCTCTAGCTGCGGCTCGCGGACCTCCGACTGGACGTTTGGAGACATCCGGATATGAACAGGAGCAAAGAGCTGGATGTGGTTTTAAAGGCCGCCATGGAGCTGCGGAGAGAAGCAGGTTGGTTTCCTTCTGCTATTTACTGCTAAGCTAACGCTTGCTCCGGATAGCAGTTAGCTGCAGCTGTTAGCAGCTAGCTTCTGCTGAGCCAACGCTAGCTCTGGCTGTGCTAACAGCTGTTCCTGCGTGTTGAGGCATTACTGTACGAGCGAAGAACTGACTTCAAAATAAGAGCAAACTTCCGGTGAATGCAAACTGTATTCCAATGACATTTTGTGTACTTGTATATAAGATAGACAGGATGCCACCTTGGAAGGTTCAATATCCTCTAGGGCTGCAACTAACGATTATTATAATAATCGATTAATCGGTCGATTATTTTTTCGATTCATCGGATAAAAAAATTATAATTTTAAAGCATTAATTTGCAACCTTTTATTACAAAAACAGAACTATCTGTGCAAATTCACAGTGCAACAAATCTTAACAATAAAGAATTTATAAAAAATAAAGAAATACAAATCAGAACACTTAACAGGATTTGTCAGAACTTGTTCTCTACTCACAGATACACACACTCACACACATGCACAGACACACACACAGACATGCACACTGGCACACATGCAGACACACTCACACACATGCACAGACACACACACTCACTCACTGACATGCACACTCACAGACACACACACGCACACACTCAGAACTTATAGAACTAGAGATGATATTCCAGAAGTAACACTCAACATATCAACAGATAACTTAAGGACTAAACTTTACCTAAACAAAGGTTGTTCATTAGATATGGAACTACAAATCCCAGCAGCACTTCCTCTGCATGAAGCCTCATTATATCAGACTGTTGAACGCAGGTCTGTGTTCTGACCTCAGAGGAGATGTTTACTCGTTGCTTCTCTTGAAGCCTCCACGGTATTTTAAAACGAAGACGTTATCTAACCCAACAGCTCAAACACGGGGAATGAACAACTAGCTAGCGAGCTAACGACAACGGTTAGCCTAGCTGCTAAGTTATTGTACACGCAACGCGACTATGCAGTAACATACGAGAAGGTACAGCGCGCTGCAGAAGCTCCTGGACCTTCAGTCTGCGGCGCTGAACTGTTTTGTTCAATACTCAAACATCTCCGCGACTTATTGAGTCAAAGTCGCGCGACACAACGAATCGATAATGAAATTTGTTGCCAACTTTTTTAATTAGCGATTTTATCGATTCGTTGTTGCAGCCCTAATATCCTCCAATATCTGGACATTCTGATTTCAAAACAAAAGCTCTAGAAAATGACATTCATGAGCGAGAGTATACATGTACCCTAATGCTAGTACACGTGTACTCTAATGCTAGTACACATGTACCCTAATAATAGTACACGTGTACCCTGATGCTCGTACACATGTACCCAATGTTTTCCCATGGTTATTTGATTTAAAGTCACGGAAATTTGGTTAAATGTCATAGAAAAGTTATGGAAATCCATTGGTCCAAATGTGTATGAAGCCAACAGAAACTTCATCCGATGTCCTTCCATGCTCCAGATGTCCTGCTGGGTCAGTGCCTAGCTGCTCTTCTTGCTCATGGCTACAGTGTTGACCCGTCAGGTTTCCTGCTTTGCCTTGTTGGCCTACATCCATGCCACACCGCTCCTTCTGGTTAGCATTGTTCCAACCTGGTGGATCGCCTCAGGGCTACTCTGCTCTGGGCCACTGAACCAACTCTGTGGCCATCATCTGCTTCGCTCAATGCTCTGCTGGCTGACCATTTTGAACCTCTTCTGACCTCAGTGCTCTGGCTCAGGTCGACATTCATCTTCCCCTCAACAGTGGAAACAGGTACTTCATAAACAATCAGCGACCACAACCACCTGTGAAGCGCCCTATGTTGGTCTCCCCAGGACTTATACTTACTCTCTTCTCCAAAGCTTTCACCGAGGTTTCAGCTTGAAAGAGCATGTCCTTCACACTTGGCTTGTCAGGGAGATCCACCCTGAACGTCTTCCCTGAGCTCTTCACCAGGTTCTCTTTGACCGCTAGGATAATTCCCTCTCTGATTTTAAAGCAAAACCTATCTCAAATATAATATTCACTTCAGTACTAGTATATTTGGCCATAATACTCATTTCAACACTCGTATATTTCGCCATTATGCTCCCTTCAGTACTAGTATCTTTTGGCATAATACTCTTTAGTAATTACTCTTCACTGAGTAATTAATAAATCTAATCACTGTTACAACTGATACTTACTCAATAAAACTATTTTTTTAAGTGAATCTTAAAATTTACTAAATATACTTTATTTTCTCACAAATACATTCCTTTGTGTCTCTATAACAGATGAAAACTTACTCATGAAGAAATTTTTTTGAAGCTCAGTGAACAGATGTTTGTGGGTTTAATTTGACATCCGTCTGTTTGTGTCTCAGTTTTACCTTCAGATGTACGAAAGGTGATCGTTGGTGAAGAAGAGCAGCAGGACTGGAGCTCCAGTCTCGACCAGGAGGACCCAGAACCTCCTCACATTAAAGAGGACCAGGAGGACCCAGAGCCCTCACATATTAAAGATGACCAGGAGGAGCCAGAGCCCCCACACATTAAAGAGGAACAGGAGGACCCAGAGTCCCCACATATTAAAGATGACCAGGAGGACCCAGAGCCCCCACACATTAAAGAGGAACAGGAGGACCCAGAGCACCTACACATTAAAGAGGAACAGGAGGACCCAGAGCACCCTCACATTAAAGAGGAACAGGAGGAACTCTGGACCAGTCAGGAGGGAGAGCAGCTTGAAGGGCTGGAGGAGGCTGGTATCAAGTTCTCATTCACTCCTGTGAAGAGTGAAGATGATGAAGAGGAAGCTCAGTCCTCACAGCTTCATCAAAGACTAACTGAACTGATAGAAACAGAAGCTGATGGAGAGGACTGTGGAGGACCAGAACCAGACAAGAACTTAGATCCTGATAAGGAAACTGGAGACTCTTCTGAGCCTGAGACTGATAACAGTGATGACTGGAAGGAGACAAGAAAACCTCAGTCAGGTTTAAACAAAGATTCAAGATGTCATAATACTAAGAAACATTTTAGCTGCTCTGAGTGTGGGAAAAGATTTGGCACCAAGGGAACCCTGAAAGAACACATCAGAATCCACACAGGGGAGAAACCATTTAGTTGTACAGTTTGTGGTAAAAGATTTTCCCGGAAGGGACACCTGACACAACACATGCCGTTCCACACAGGAGAGAAACGATTCAGCTGCAACATGTGTAGCAAAAGATTTGTATGGTGTTCACAGATCACAAGACATATATGTGTTGGCCGTCAGTCCTCAAGGAGTCATCACTCTGAGGACAACCGAGAGGCAGAACCTGCAGCCAGCAGCTCAACTGCACACATAAAATCAGAAGCTGATGGAGAGGACTGTGGAGGACCAGAACCAGACAGGGACTCAGATCGAGAACCAGGCGGGAACTCGGATCCAGTTAGACATCCAGAACCAGATCCTGATGTCAAGACTGAACCGTATTCTGAACTTAACGACAGTGTTGACGTTGAGTTTTGGAGAGAGACCAGGAAACATCAGTCAGGGTTCACTTACCAGAGAAATAAAAAGGTCTCTGTAAAAGATGGATTTAATAGCAGTGAGAAACCATTCGGCTGCTCTGATGACGAGGCTGAAGCTGAACCCAAGACTGATGGCAGAGTTGATGGGGATCAACCTCCATCAGGTCCAAAGCATCTGAAAAGTGAGAAGGTGTCTGTCAGAGACACAGGAAGTAACACTGACATGAAACCTTTCAGCTCCTCTGAGTCTCAGGAAAGACCTGAAGACCGTCTCACTCTGCTGACACACCAGAAACCATTCCGCTGCTCAGTTTGTAACTCAGACTGCAGTGACAGCGACTCTCTAGTTGAACACATGAGGATCCACATGAGACGAACACGGTTCAGATGCCCAACTTGTGGTGAAGAGTTTGCATGGAGGAGGCGTCTGACTAAACATATGGAAGTCCACACAAAGAAGAAGCTCTACACCTGCAGGGATTGTGACGAAAGATTCACCTGGTATAACACGCTCAGAAACCATCGATGTGTTGGTCGTCATTTCTCACGGCTTCATCAGACTCAGACTGAGGAGAACCAAGAGGCAGAACCTGCAGCCAGCAGTTCAACTGAACACATGGAAACAGAAGCTGATGGAGAGGACTGTGGAGGACCAGAACCAGACAGGAACTCTGGAGCAGGTAGACAGCCAGAACCAAATTCTGATGAGGAGACTTATAACACTGATGGCTGGAAGGAGGCCAGAGAACCTCAGTCAGTTTTAAACCCTCTGAATAATAAGGAAGATGCAGCAAGTGATGAGGAATATCAAACTCTCAACAAACTATTCAGCTGCTCTGATTGTGGGAAAAGATTAGGAACTAAGAGAACTCTGAAGAGCCACATGAGAGCTCATACAAAAGAGAAACCATTCAGATGCTCAGTTTGTGAGAAATCTTTCACACAGAGTGAAAGTTTACAGACACACATGAGAATTCACACAGGAGAAAAACCATTCAGCTGCTCCGTTTGCACAAAAATATTTACCTGGCATCATCAGATCAAAAAACATGAATGTGTTTATGATCATCAAAGACTTACTGAACAGATGGGAACAGAAGTTGATGAAGAGGACTGTGGAGGACCAGAACCAGACAGGAACTCAAGACTAGAACCAGATTCTGCTGACTCTTCTGATCCTGAGGCTGATAACAGTTATGACTGGAAAAAGACCAGAGAATCTCAGTCACATTTAAACTCTCTGAACAATGAGGAGGCTTCCAGTGAGAAACCATTTAGCTGCTCTGAGTGCGGGAAAAAATTTAGCCACAAAGGAAATCTGAATAGACACGCAAGAACTCACACAGGAGAGAAACCGTTCAGCTGCTCAGTGTGCAGGAAAGCTTTCAACGTTGGTTCTTCTCTGAAGGTCCACATGAGATGTCACACAGGAGAGAAACCATTCAATTGTTCCATTTGTAAGAAATCTTTCACACAAAGAGGAAGTTTACAGACTCACATGGGAATCCACACCGGAGAGAAACCATTCAGCTGCTCTCTCTGTGAAAAAAGATTTCTCACCAAAGCACAACTGAAGAATCACACAATGAGTCACACCGGACAGAAAAGATTCTCCTGCAGTGTTTGTCGCCAAGGATTCACCTGGTACGACCAGCTCCGGAACCACCGGTGTGTCGGCCATCCGTCCTCACAGCTTAACCTGGTGGAGGAAGAGGAGGAGAAGGCGGAGGAGGAGGAGGAGGAGGAGGAGAAGGAGGAGGCGGCAGCAGCTCAGCTGAATACACGGAAATAACAACTTCTTCTATGAGAAACGATATAGAGCTGACATAGCATTCTCTTTTCATAACTCTTTGATGAGGTAACAATCTGAGGTACTTCTATCTAGAAAAGCTATTTTCTTCTGCACATGTAATGAGCCTGAGCGTTATGAATTATATCGTCTTATTTTTGTGGATAAGAAAAATGAAGAACATAAGTTATTGTGTTGTTTGTTCATTGCATACTGTTTCTGGCTTTGTTTTAAAATAATACATTAAATGTATATAGCACACTTTAGGATACAAGTGAAATTGGAAATTGTCGCCCGTAGAGATTGGTGAGGTGCAACAAGCTCTTAGCTCTTTTCTTTTAGTTTAATAAGAATAACTAAACTCTGTTATTGACACAAAGAAACAAGCTGTCATGAAAGTACCTTCTGCCATTTTAGTGTGAATCGGCTCCTTGGGGTTTGTTTTGTTGCAGATCCTGTTTGTGATTTTCATCAACAGGATTTCAAGGACCAGCCGGTTTGGACGATTCGCAGAGTTTTAAGTTGACGGGATGAGACTCAAAACCTTCAAGTCTGAGTTCATGATTCTCTGGTTACAAGTGAGTCATTGCACCCCTAACTATAGACCTGAACCAGTCCTAACTATAGACCTGAACCAGTCCTAACTATAGACCTGGACCAGTCCTAACTATAGACCTGAACCAGTCCTAACTATAGACCTGAACCAGTCCTAACTATAGACCTGAACCAGTCCTAACTATAGACCTGGACCAGTCCTAACTATAGACCTGAACCAGTCCTAACTATAGACCTGAACCAGTCCTAACTATAGACCTGAACCAGTCCTAACTATAGACCTGAACCAGTCCTAACTATAGACCTGGACCAGTCCTAACTATAGACCTGAACCAGCCCTAACTATAGACCTGAACCAGTCCTAACTATAGACCTGAACCAGTCCTAACTATAGACCTGAACCAGTCCTAACTATAGACCTGAACCAGTCCTAACTATAGACCTGAACCAGTCCTAACTATAGACCTGAACCAGCCCTAACTATAGACCTGAACCAGCCCTAACTATAGACCTGAACCAGCCCTAACTATAGACCTGAACCAGCCCTAACTATAGACCTGGACCAGTCCTAACTATAGACCTGGACCAGTCCTAACTATAGACCTGAACCAGCCCTAACTATAGACCTGAACCAGCCCTAACTATAGACCTGAACCAGCCCTAACTATAGACCTGAAACAGCCCTAACTATAGACCTGGACCAGTCCTAACTATAGACCTGAACCAGCCCTAACTATAGACCTGAACCAGTCCTAACTATAGACCTGAACCAGTCCTAACTATAGACCTGAACCAGTCCTAACTATAGACCTGAACCAGTCCTAACTATAGACCTGAACCAGTCCTAACTATAGACCTGAACCAGTCCTAACTATAGACCTGAACCAGTCCTAACTATAGACCTGAACCAGCCCTAACTATAGACCTGAACCAGCCCTAACTATAGACCTGAACCAGCCCTAACTATAGACCTGAACCAGCCCTAACTATAGACCTGAACCAGCCCTAACTATAGACCTGAACCAGTCCTAACTATAGACCTGAACCAGCCCTAACTATAGACCTGAACCAGTCCTAACTATAGACCTGAACCAGTCCTAGCTATAGACCTGAACCAGTCCTAGCTATAGACCTGAACCAGCCCTAACTATAGACCTGAACCAGTCCTAACTATAGACCTGAACCAGCCCTAACTATAGACCTGACCCAGTCCTAACTATAGACCTGGACCAGTCCTAACTATAGACCTGGACCAGTCCTAACTATAGACCTGAACCAGTCCTAACTATAGACCTGAACCAGTCCTAACTATAGACCTGAACCAGTCCTAACTATAGACCTGAACCAGCCCTAACTATAGACCTGAACCAGCCCTAACTATAGACCTGAACCAGTCCTAACTATAGACCTGAACCAGCCCTAACTATAGACCTGAAGAACCAGCCCTAACTATAGACCTGAACCAGCCCTAACTATAGACCTGAACCAGCCCTAACTATAGACCTGAACCAGCCCTAACTATAGACCTGAACCAGTCCTAACTATAGACCTGAACCAGTCCTAACTATAGACCTGAACCAGTCCTAACTATAGACCTGAACCAGCTCTAACTATAGACCTGAACCAGCCCTAGCTATAGACCTGAACCAGTCCTAACTATAGACCTGAACCAGCCCTAACTATAGACCTGAACCAGTCCTAACTATAGACCTGAACCAGTCCTAACTATAGACCTGAACCAGTCCTAACTATAGACCTGAACCAGTCCTAACTATAGACCTGAACCAGTCCTAACTATAGACCTGAACCAGTCCTAACTATAGACCTGAACCAGCCCTAACTATAGACCTGAACCAGCCCTAACTATAGACCTGAAACAGCCCTAACTATAGACCTGGACCAGTCCTAACTATAGACCTGAACCAGTCCTAAGTATAGACCTGAACCAGTCCTAACTATAGACCTGAACCAGCTCTAACTATAGACCTGAACCAGTCCTAAGTATAGACCTGAACCAGTCCTAACTATAGACCTGGACCAGTCCTAACTATAGACCTGAACCAGTCCTAACTATAGACCTGAACCAGTCCTAACTATAGACCTGGACCAGTCCTAACTATAGACCTGAACCAGTCCTAAGTATGGAGGACTTCCTTTCTCTCCTCATGTCCTATTAATGCTTTTTAACCCGTTAAGCCTCAGCCATTTAAAAAAATAATTGCGAATGTTTTTATTCCCATACTGAATACCTCCTTAATATGGCTAATTTTATCATTTCAAAAGCTAAAATATACTAAAAAAGACACTTATGAGACTAGTTAAGAGGTCCATATAGCAGTATCTGTGTTACTGGTTTATTTGTTGATAATAGAACATAGGAAATTTAAAAAAAGGTTGTATTGCTTTTATACAATATCACTGTTAACAGAATCTCTTCAAAGTTTGACTTTTATTGAGGGAAGTTCAATATATTTAGTAGTTCGTTTAGGGCAGATTTCGTGTGCTGTAGGTTCAGATCTGCTGAGAGACAAAATGTCCTAACTTTCTTCCTGGACCTTGAATGTCTCTGGTTCCACAACAGAGGAGCTCTGCTCAAGCAGATGCACCAATACATGCCAACAGGTATCATTTATCCATAAGTAAGTATAATACATACAACGTATCATTTATCTCAGTCATTTAAGTCCTTTTTCAGTCTTCTCGCTGGAATGTGGTTGATATTTTGAGGTTTTGTCTCATATTTGGTTCTGTCGGTCGTAAGCTTTTCAGAAAGGTGCTAATCTTGTGTAGCATCAAACTAGGTATATGAAAATGTATGTTTTCATAACTTGAGTCCTTTATTTCTGTTCGTATTTATGGTTAAATTGTGTTATACACATGTAAAATGGAGTGATATGCTCTTGTAAGGCTCTGCAGGTTTGTGTCACGTCAGAGGAAGTGAGGAAGACCTGATGAAGAGTTCTGCCCCCAGGTTTCGGGGCGCTGGGGCTCATGAGGTAACTTTGCCCCCCGACCCAATAAAATGACATCAGCAGAATGTGATTCCTTTAATGAAAATACAAAGATAACAATGTTTGATTCAAACAGATTTCTAATACAAAAACGTTGTCTTTAATTAAAATGTCAAACTTGAAATAGTGACAATATGTTTTTAATGTTCAATTCCTCCAACACATTTTTCTTCATTTCTCATATATATATATATATATATATATATACACATACATACATACATACATACAGAATTGTATTAAGACATCCTTATTATGTCAAAGTGTTGGAATAAATGTTAAATATTTAAATGCAAAATAGTAATGCGTGTTTGATACATTTTTTTGCATTGAATCATACGAAAATGTTTGCTGAAATTGATGAGATGGCCTACCAAAAAAACATTCCACCAGCCGCCACTGTTCATGTTCCTTCACAAGTACTGAAGCTGGAAGCTTTCTCTCCTGTGTGGAGTCGCATGTGTCTCTTCAGATTTCCACTTTCACTGAAGGATTTCCCGCACATAGAGCAGCTGAATGGTTTCTCTCCCGTGTGGATCCTCATGTGTTTCTGTAAACTATCGCTCTTTGTGAAAGATTTCTTACAAACCGAGCAGCTGAATGGTTTCTCTCCCGTGTGAGATCTCATGTGTACTTTCAAATTTCCATTTTCACTGAAAGCTTTACTGCACAGTGAGCAGCTGTATGGTTTCTCTCCCGTGTGGATCCTCATGTGTTTCTGGAGACTATCACTTTGTGCAAATGATTTCTTACAGAATAAGCAGCTGAATGGTTTCTCTCCTGTATGAGATCTCATGTGTCTCTTCAGATGTGCCTTAAAACCAAACCTTTTTCCACAATGAGAGCAGCTGAATGGTTTCTCACAAGTACCACATCTGGAATCGCTGACAGACTCATTTGGTGAGTTTAAACCTGACTCAGTAGTCTTCTTCCACTCTTCATCACTGTCATCAGTTTCAGACGAGTCTCCAGTCTGGACAACAGCATCTGGTTCTGGTCCTCCACAGTCCTCTCCATCAGCTTCTGTTTCCATGTGTTCAGTTGAGCTGCTGGCTGCAGGTTCTGCCTCTCGGTTCTCCTCAGTCTGAAGAAGCTGTGAGGACGGATGACCAACACATCTATGTGTTTTGAGGCTGGTGTACCAAGTGAATCTTCTTTCACAAACACTACAGCTGAATCTTTTCTCCCCCGTGTGGAGGGGCATGTGGCGCGTCAGACTTCCTGCTTGTGTGAAACTTTTACCACAAACTGAGCAGTTGAATGGTTTCTCTCCCGTGTGAGATTTAATGTGTAACTGCAGCAACACCTTCCGGGTGTATCCTTTACCACACGACAAGCAGCTGAAAGGTTTCTCGCCAGTATGAGTTCTTACGTGAATCTTTAGATACGTCTTTGTTCCAAATCTTTTCCCACACTCAAAGCAGCCAAATGGTTTCTCTCCAGCGCTACATCTGGAGTCACCGACAGACACTTTCTCATTCAGCGAGCTTAAGCCTGACTGAGGTTCGCTGGTCTCCTTCAAGTCTTCACTGGTATCAGAATCAAGTTTGTTACATTGTGAAGTTTCGTCACTGCAGGATATTTGTAAATTTTGATCTAAACCCGAGTTTATGTCTGGTTCTGGTCCTCCACAGTCCTCTCCATCAGCTTCTGTTTCCATGTGTTCAGTGAGTCTTTGATGAAGCTGTGAGGACTGAGCTTCCTCTTCATCATCTTCACTCTTCACAGTAGTGAATGAGAACTTCATACCAGCCTCCTCCAGCCCTTGAAGCTGCTCTCCCTGCTGACTGATCCAGAGTTCCTGTTCTTCTTTAATGTGAAGGGGCTCCGGATCCTCCTGGTACTCTTTAATGTGTGGGTTCTCCTGGTCCTCTTTAATGTGTGGGGTCTCTGGGTCCTCCGGGTCCAGACTGTAGCTCCAGTCTTGCTGCTCTTCTTTTACAACGATCACTTTTCGTACGTCTGAATGTAAAGCTGAAACACAAACAGCTGTTTTAAGTAAACAAACACCTATTTATATACTTATTTAAAGTAACTAAGTATATTTACCCTCTTCAAAGTAACTTGTAATTAATACTTCTAATTCACAGAGGCAGGACCTCCAAGTCTGTGCTCAGGGATCTCTGCTGAGAAAAGATGGCTTGCCGCCTCTGGGTTGGTAAGGAGTTAAGTTACGGCCTCAAAGATGAGGGGGGGGTTAAGTATCTCTGGGTCTTGTTCGCCGGTGACGGAAATTCATTTAACAGTCTCATCCCTGGTCATGAGCTCTGGGTAGTGACCAAAGGAACATGGTCTGGGCACAAGCGGCTGAAGTTAACTTCCTTTGTCGGTGGTCTGGGCTCAGAGTAAGGCTGCTAATCTTTCAGGTCAAAGGGGACGAGCTGAGGGGATTCAACATTGGATCTGGATCCTCCTGGACACCTTCCGATTGAGGCCCCAGGGAAGATACGGAACATGCTGCAGAGAGGGACGTCTGTGACACCCTCTTCAGACCCGATAGTGGATTAATTATCTGATGTAAACTTAAGTTACTAAATAAATGTAGGGTGAAAAAAGTACAATATTTTCCCTCAGATGTTGTGGAGTAGAAGTATAAAGTAGCACACAATGGAACCACTCAAGTAAAGTACCTCGGAATTGTACTTCAATGCAGTACCGATATTACATGCAATGCTTTGTGGCCTCAGTCTTACCTGCCAAATTGCTCCGTTCGCCTCCTGAAAACAGATCAATTGTAATTAGGACAAAAACATTTTCCATCAGCCGTTCAGTTTAACGAATGTGTTCCAACTCACCAGCGGTCACCACGTCTTTGCCTTGCAGCCACTGGACTCCACGAGACCGCCTCTCCATCCAGAACTCCCGGATGGCGTCCACGCAGTAGGTGTCCTGGATCTTGGAGAAAGTGGCCGGACTGACGACCCCCATGTTCATGAAGCGGAACAGGAGGGCCACTTTGCTGTAGTTGCTTCCGCTCAGCAGAATGTTCGTCCCCAGCATGAAGTCGCCGGCCAGCATCCCGAACTTGAAGGTGGGCTGCGAGGTCCAGCTCCAGACGATGTGACCGCGAGGACAGACCTGAAACCGGAAGAGACATTTATAGGATCAAAAAGGAAGTGAAACTAGGGCTGGGCGGTGTGGCCCAAAATTCATATCACAGTATTTTGTTAGATTCTGGTGGTTTTACCCACGTAGGGTGTTCGGAGGCTAAACTTGGAGGGCCTTAGGACCCAGGGACATGTCGATGACATCCCCCTGGGTCCTAAGTGTTACGGAGTTTAAAAAAAGTCGTACCGTAAGGAAATCAGAAACCAAAGTGAAACCACTTAAAGTGGACAAAGAGACTCTGGGGGACTCTACTGGTTATAGTGGGAGAGTTACCCAGTCAACAACAAAGGCAGTACACCTCTGTTGGATGAGACACTGGAAGGGGGGCAGGCCACGGCACGTCAGACCGGTGGACATCCGGTAGCGGCACCGCTTCACCGGCAGGTGGAGCAGCGCCACCAGCTGGCGGAGGCTGTCCTCGTAGACGACGGACGCCCGAGACCCAACAATGTCCTCCTCGGTCAGGACTTTGTGAAGCTCCGCTGGAAGCCGCACTTCTTCGGGACTGAGGATCGTCTCGTCGGCCATCTTCGGTCTGGCGTCCGGAGCAGCTCCCGGACTGAAGGACGAAGCGGCGAGATGTGGAAATAAATGAACTTTGTGACATCAGGATCAAAAAAGTAAAAAACAGAAAAGGTTCCGGGGGCGGAGAGAGACTCAGTTCTTACCGACTGGACGCTGGAACTGCAGGAGGCCCCGTAGCCAGCCGAGGGCTCGTCCACGGAGTCGAGGGCCATGGACTCTTTTCATAGCTGAAACGGGACCAGAAGGTCTTTGTCAATCGGTTTCACCTCTTTACGCTCTGAGAGGAGCTCAAAGAGAGGAGCTGACCTGCCAGGACAGTCATCGTTCTACTCTTGGACTCAAGCTCCTCTGCTAGCTAGTTGCGCTACCGTTACCCAGCATGCATTTCACTTAATGGCTTTATAAAGCGGTGTCTACCTCACTGCAGTGGTCACATTGTGTTTCTTTATTCACATTAATACTTCATAATAATACATTGTTTTAAGCACATTGTAATGATACTCAGGTCGATATCAATTAAATCGTCTAAAGTTAAACTCTTATCACTTAGTGATGACATCATCTTTTTTATTACCTTACATATTTTGTTTGTAATAAAATATATATATATATATATATATATATATATATATATATATATATATATATATATATATATATATATAAAATGTGTGTATGTGTAAAGAACATGAACGTGTGCGTGCCTCTGTGTTTTGTACTACTAACTCTCAGGAGTTGTGTTGTGAAACAGCGCCCCCCTCTCGGCGCCCCAGTGAGCCTTCAGGCAGACCGCGGTACTGCAGCCGCGAGACGTCGCCTCTAAAATGCCCGTATGTGTCCCCACGTTAGCAATGCTAGCCGTTAGCTTCTCTTCACTTCAGTTTAAATGTTTTTACTAAACACTCATTTGAAGCGGAGTCACGTGAGGGCGGAGTCACGTGAGAACGCAGTCCGCTCCGGAGATAACTTAGGCTGTAATACTTCCGGGTTAGTCACGATTAGCTCAGTTAGCATCGTGGATACCACCACAGCGAGCAAACTACTGGTCACTGGTGACAGCACACTGGGACCAGTAGAACCAGTAGCACCAGCAGCACCAGTAGCACTCACGCGTCCAGCAGCAGCAGCGCCAGCTCGGAGTCCTGGAGCCCCGCGGCCGCGCGGAGGGCTCTCCAGCGCGGGAACGCGGGCCCGATGTTGATCCTCTCATCCGGGTCTTCAGAGGAGGCCTTCGTGGGAACGCAGCTCGTGTTCTCTGGACGAGGCCTCCAGCTGATGTCCGCCATCTCGCTTCAACTGCGAGTTCTTCTTCGAATAATAATTCTTCTTCTTCTTCTTCTTCTTCTTCTTCTTCTTCTTCTTCTTCTTCGAGTTTCAATGACGGTAACGAACTTTAAGACGACCGCCCCCTGCTGGACGAGATGATAACAACTTCTTTTTCTTCTTCTTCTTCTTCTTCTTCTTCTTCTTCTTCTTCTTCTTCTTCTTCTTCTTCTTCTTCTTCTTCTTCTTCTTCTGGTCCAATAATAGCAAGAATATAGTTATCTGTGAAGCGTTTATGAACTCATAAATAAATGAAGTATCATCAAACAGTACTCATAGCACTGTGAGCGCTATGAGTACTATAAATACTAAGAGTAATACAAGTACTTTGAATACTACGAGTACTTTGGTCACCTGTTCATCGGAGGAGATCAGTGTGATGTCATCGTCTGGTCATGTGACATGAGACCAGACTAAGAGGATTATTATTCTTTTAGTCTCCACTTGGTTCTGTTTATTCTAATAGAAGAAGAAGAAGAAGAAGAAGAAGAAGAAGAAGAAGAAGAAGAAGAAGAAGATTGCTTAATTGACAGATGGAGCTGAAGGCGTGTGCCGCGCTGCTGCTGCTGATTGGCTGCTTCTGTCTGCAGAGAGCAGACTGCAGTCTGCCCGACTACACACCCACCTCACCTCAGCTGCAGGTAAGACAGGTGCATGCTGGGAAGGACTGTAACCCATGTGTGTACACACACAAATTCGTGGGGACACAATGGGGACAGTTAAAGAGAAAGTGTGTGTTTTGTGTGTTTTGTTTGTCAGGTGGAGGTTTCTGAGTCGAACGTCGTCATTTCTCTAAAGAAGAAGAAGAACGGAATCAGTCGACTTCCTGGACTCTGTCGGCGGCTGAAGAGACGCAGAGTCACCGTGCTGGTAACCAGGACTGTTATTACAGACATTATACAGGTGTATGTGTACACACACACAGACACACACACACACACACACACACACACACACACACACATATATATATATATATATATATATATATATATATATATATATATATATATATATATATATATATATATATATATTACATTTGTTAAAGATAGAAATATGTAATTAGAGTTACACCATGTGTAATAACATCATAAAGATGTCTCTCTGTCTCTCAGTGTAACCATGAGAAGTTCTGCTGGCGGGGGCGGAGTCAGAAGAACCGGTCCGTCCAGGTGTGTCTCTGTCCACGAGGGTCCAGGTGTTCACATGTTTTTATTCACAGTCTCTGAAACGATCGCTTCCCTTTAAAATCATCACAATGTTATTATGTGATAAACATGAAGTTATTGTATAATAAATATGAAGTCATTATGTAATAAACGTGAAGTCATTATGTAATGAACATAAAGTTATTATGTCCATGCATCCATCCATTTTCAGCTGCTTATCCGGGGGTCAGGTCACGGTTATTATATAATACACATAAAGTTACTATGTAATAAACTTAACGTTATTATGTAATAAACATAAAGTTATTATGTAAAACTCAAAGTTACTATGTAATAACCATAAAGTTCCTATGTAAAAAAAATAAAGTCACTATGTAATAAACATGACGTTATTATGTAATAAACATACAGTTATTATGTAATAAACATAAAGTCACTATGTAATAATCATAAAGTCTCTTTTCATTTGTATTTTTTATATAAATGAGAACACTGATTCCGTATGTATATTTGTGGCAGGTCGTTGTGGCTGCTTTACGGTCGTTGTGACTGCTTTACGGTCGTTGTGACTGCTTTACGGTCGTTGTGACTGCTTTACTGTCGTTGTGACTGTTTTACGGTCGTTGTGACTGCTTTACGGTCGTTGTGACTGTTTTACGGTCGTTGTGACTGCTTTACGGTCGTTGTGACTGCTTTACTGTCGTTGTGACTGCTTTACGGTCGTTGTGACTGCTTTACGGTCGTTGTGGCTGCTGTCGTCATGAAGGATGGCGTTCCTCTCCCGGACAGCAGCGGCAGCATAAACCTTCGCAGTCCGCTCATAAACTCAAGAAGAAGAACCGGAAGCAGCCGCAGAGCAACACGCAGAAGAAGAAGCAGCAGCTGGCGGTGAGCGGCGCGAGCGTCTCTTTAACGAGCTGTTTGTTGTTGGGTTCCGTCCCGCGTAGTTAGTAATGGCGGCTGTTCCAGAGGACCACGGGCTCAGACTGGAGCTAAGCTAGCCAGCAGTTAACGTTGTGTATCTGTCGGTGAATAGGCCGGTTAGCAGCTAACTGTTAGCATGAGCTCATCAACACAACGTTGTAGATAATCAAGGGAAGGTGAATAGTTAAAGACGTCACACTTCGTGTGTGTCGTCATTCAGTTGATCTCATGATTAGGGTTGGCTTGTTAGCTTCCCTGCTAACGGACGACATACAGATTATTTTGGATTATTAGTTATATTGGATGACTAGAGACTAGCTCAGTGACTAGACTAAAGACTAGTTTATAGACTAGAGACTAGACTAGCTCATAGACCACAGACTAGACTAGAGACTAGCTCATAGACTAGAGACTAGCTCATAGACTAGACTAGAGACTAGCTCATAGACTAGAGACTAGACTTGGTCTCGAGCTCAATGTTGTTATTGATTCTGTGTAAACATCAGATTCTCTTCAATCTTTCAGGTTTCAGAGGCCTGGAGATCAAAAACACTTCTAGTCATATCAGCATGTAGACGGGCCAACGCAACCGACGGAGCAACGCAACCGACTCAACGCAACGGAACCAACAGAAAAGTTGGTCGTTAACCGGTCGTTAACCGGTCGTTAACCAGCAGCAGCGTGGCTGCGGCGGCGTCCTGGTGGAGGAGCAGGCTGATGGAGAGCGACTGTCGGATCCCCGTGGCGTGTTGTCGGCCTCGAGTCCTCGTCTTCCACGCTCTGTTCTGGGGCCTCGTCTCTCTCAGGTCAGTTAACTGAGCTCAGAGGTCGGTCTGGAGGTCAGAGGTCGGTCTGGAGGTCAGAGGTCCTCCGTGCCACTAACATGTGGTTGTGTTTCAGGGTGTTTGGAGCGGCTCTGCTGAGTGAAGAGAGAACTCCAGGTACGGGCCAATCAGAAGCCGTCCTCTAGCAGCAGGAAGAGCGCTGACCTCTGACCTCTGTCCTTGTTCCCTGCAGCAGTGAAACAGGTGGTCGCCCCCTGCTGGCTGCTGGAGGACTTTGTGGTGACGACGGAGTGTTCGCAGTGTAACGCCTTCCAGACCGTAAGTGTCCCTGAACGCCTCACAGCTGCTGCTGTTGGTGGTAAGAGGCTGACGACGTTGTTGTTGTTGTTGTTGTTGTTCTTCAGACGTCGTGGTCGTCCTGTGGACTGACCGGATACGTGGAGAGAGTCAACTGCACCCGAAGCAACCGGGACGAGTACAAGAGGTGTGTTTACTGAACTCTACTGTCTCTTTTCTGGACTCTACTTTATCTGAGAATTCATAATAATACAAACATCAGTATAAAAAGCAGAACTTTGACATTTCCCCTTCCCTCACATGCCCCGCCCCTTTCCTCACATGCCCCGCCCCCAGCTGTCGCTCTGCCGTGATGGAGGAACATCTCTTCTGGAAGTTCGAGGCGGCCATGTTGGCCCTGACGGCGGTCTTCGCCGTCCTGGTGGTCGTCCGGCAGCGCTGGCTCGACCGCCTCGCTTCCGAGAAGGTCCGCCGCCAGATCGAGTCCATCTAGGACCCGGAGCTCTGCCAGGGGACCCGGACCCGGACCAAAACCTGCACGGACCGCTTGTTGTCTCCATAGAGATGACGGCCAGCAGCTGATTCAAACGTGGAAGGTTCTCTAAGTTCTCCGGACGAGCAGAACCGGGTCTCTCTGGACTCGTTGGTTCTGGTTCAACTAAACTCTGCCACATTTTTACATTTGAGTTCTCAATATTTAGTTCAGTCCGACTCTCTGTTCATTAAGAAATAAATATTGATTATAGATTCCTGAGCTCGTCCAGCAGCTGAGGCTCAAACGTCGGAGTGTCTTTAAACGCACCGCCAGCGTTTGTTTTCTGACTAAATAAACAAAGAATGTCATCAGCAGCTTGAACTTTATTGTTCATTTAATTAAAAAACACGTTTCCAGCATGTGTTGTTTTCTTTGTTGGTAAACAAACATTCATAAATAAAGCTTTAACAGAACAAATTAAAATAACCGGATTCTTCTTCTTACATTTATTAATTATCACAAATGTGTCCATCGTATTCCGATGAAGCGTCCTGCGTCGCGATTGGTCGGCCAGCCCGTGATGTCATCTGTCCGTCGGCTCAGTTGATTGGCTCGTACGAGGCCGCCGCCCTCTTCCGGAGGCAGACGCAGGCTCCGCCCAGCAGCAGGAGGATCATGGGAGTTCCCAGACCGACGGCCATCAGGGCGAGAACCAGCGGGGAGAAGACATCGACGGGAGGAGAACCCACGCCCAGCAGAACCGTCCTGAGGGAGAACCATCAGAACCAGTGAGACCAAACCAGTGACCCGTCAGAACCAGTGAGAGAAACCTGTGAAGCATCAACGGACCAGCTGAGGAACTTGGTGCTGTTGTAGAACGGTTCCCCCGGCAGGCCGAAGCTCACGTTGAGTCCCGTCGCCTGCGGTTCTGCGTAGAACCCTCGGATCAGGGCGGACGCCGCAGCCGGCCCGGCGCCGCTCTGAGGCCGCGGGACTGAGTGCCGGATCGGCACGGCGAACTCCAGAGCCGGCTCGGCCCGCCGGTACGCCACCGGCTTCCACTGAAGGAACCCAAGGACTCCTGAGCTGCCGTTCAGGGAGGACACCCACTGAGACACCTAGAGGTCAGAAGGTAGGGGTCAGAGGTCAGAAGGTAGAGGTCACTGTGCAGAGGTCATGTATTATGTCCAACTCATTGATATCTCTCCCCTCATACGGGTCCATGTCGTTCTTTACTTCTTAAAGAGACTTGATGCGCTAGCTCATGGTTCAGCAACTTCCTGTCGATGAAACTATTGATCACCTTGAATATTGAGGGCGTGAACTCGTCGTCGATCGATCGATGGACCTCCACTCTGCTCAGAGGATAAGCCCCGCCCACCGCCTGCAGCTCCAATAGGAAGCGTGAATGAATCGCCCGTGGCGGCACGCCATCAAGCCACACCCTCAACTGGGAGGAGTTAGCTGTATGGAGGAGGCGGGGCCAGGACTGGTCCCGCCCCTCTGACTCAAACACAGAGAGCTGCAAAAATAAAAACACAGAATTTAAGTTTTAATAGTTAAACTCAGACTACCACGAGGTCTTCAGGTTCTCTGACCTGCAGGCAAAGGGTTCCGTTAGAGAACCCGGCGACGGCGCCGCACAGCAGCGCGCTCGGACCCGACAGGTTGAGGCGAGACCAGCTGAAGTTCTGCAGCTCGTACGGGGGGAAGAGGTCAGAGGTCGGCTCGGCCGTGTCGTTCACGTCATCGTACTCCAGCAGCTGCAAGACACGCAGAACAAGCTGAGGTTCTGCTCCGTCAGGGAGCCACACGCAGAACACTGCGGAGCGTGGTGGTAGATTTAAGGTGGACTGACGGGAGGAGGCAGAGTTAAGGTGGACTGACCCTGCTGAAGACGATGGCGGAGCTGTACAGGATGCTGCTCTCTGGCTCCACCTTCAGGCTGCCGCTGACGTTACGAGAATCAAACTGAGTCCAGTTCACCTGAGAGATAAAACACCACAGGTGTGAGGAGGAGGAGGAGGAGAAGAAAGAAGAGGAGGAGGAAGAGGAGAAGAAGAGAAGCACAGACCGTGACCGCAGAAGAGGAAGAGTTGGTGTGGACCAGCAGCAGCGTTGGCGCCCCCTGGCTGCAGAACAGGAAGTGCAGCGTGTCTCCGTCTCCCACGGCTCGCACATGAAGCAGGTCGCCACCGGGAGGCGGCGACGGGGAGCCGGGGTTCAGCTCTACCGACAACTGGAGGAGGAGAAGAAGAAGAGACTCATTAGACTCGTTCAGATGAGCCAGTTCTTCGCAGAATTGATCGCCGGCGATCGCAGCACAATGCATGCTGGTGAGATTTGTGTCTGATTTCAGAGGCAGACGCTGCAGCAGCTCTCCACAGGCTGACTGGCCTAGTGCATGATGGGAAACGCCTGCTGTCGCCACATCAGAGAGCTGATTGGCTCTTAGATCTGACAGCAAACACCACGTGTTGAAGAAAATCCTTATTTTACGTGTAGTTTAATACTTAACTCTCAATTGTTGACTATTAGTCTCAGGTTTGATCTAAAAACATTTATTGTGGTTTATAATCCAAAATTGCATTTGTATAACACATCAAAACCAGTAATAATGTATTTTATAGGCAGACATAAAAACAACAAAGGATATATATCTATATCTAGTCACATATGAATGAAAGCAATCGTGAACTACAACTAGACTACAAATCGGAACTAACAGGAAGTATTTTATTCTGGAACTAAGGTTGATGGTTCCCCCCCTCACACACACACACACACACACACACACACACACACACACACACACACACACACACACACACACACACACACACACACACACACACACACACACACACACACACACAACAATGGAGTATTTTAAAGAGTAGTACTTTAAGTTTAATTCATTATCTCAAGTCTGTCAAACGAAGTAAAAGTATCATAAAATGGAAATGTAGGTAAAGTACAAGTACCTCAAATGTACTTTGATTTGTATTGAGTAAATAAAACTCACTTTTAACAATGAATACATTTAAGAGAAAAAATGATCGACACAAAGTGCGATTAGTTATTTTAGTTTAGTTCAAATAAAAACTGAATAAATGTTCAAAACAGAAAAAAAACAACAGTTTCACTTCCGGTTTCTTGAACGAGTTTAAACATTAACGGTTTATAATATTTACTTACGTTTCTTCGAGAAGTTTCTCCGCTGAATGAACTTTGACACAAACTGAAAACAGAGAAGAGAAGAACGAGAGAAAAAGAAAGAGAAGAAAGTCCGCAGCTGCGGGTCTTCGCTGCCGCCATCTTTGTTGTGGCTGAGCGGAGGCCGATCACATGACCAAATCCCATATGACCCGCCCACTCGGACTCTGACTGGCTTACTATACTCCCCCTTCAACCAATACCATCGGAGGATGCGAGTACCAGCCAATCAGAGGCGGGGAAGGGCGGGGCGCTCCTTGAGCGGTCAGCTGACCTGTAACCAACTTTATTTGCACATTGATTAGTTTACAATCAGCGTGACGTCATGACAACGCTGAAGACAAAAGAACAGTGGAACATTATAATTAAATCAATACAATAATAAAACTAATCAGTGCTGAGGAGCTTCACAGAGAAGTGCTTTCAGAAACATGGAAGTTCTACAGATTCATAACTTTACATTAAAGCTGAACACATTCATGATTCATGAGTCAGAAATAAAAACACCAGGAACAAGTTTCTAACTGAGTTTTATTGAGTCATCTGGTCTACACACACACACACACCGAGACACAACAGAGACACACACAGCGGTGGCTCCGGTGTGATCTACTCGGCTCCTTGTCCTCCCGTCTGACCGTCTTTGTCTTTCTTCTTGTGACCAGAGACGATGTCATCGATGCGCAGCAACAAGATGGCCGTCTGTACAGAACAAGACAGACGGGTCAGTACTGCCACCAGATTCACCACATTGCCACCTTCCTCCTCCTCTTCCTCACCTCCACAGCAGTCTTGTAGGTCTGAGCCTTGACAGCCAGCGGCTCCCAGATCCCCAGAGCCATCATGTCACTCAGACAGCCGGTCTCTCCGTCCACGCCCCAGTTCACACTGTCCTCCTGGGTGTGTTTAGCCTGAGACCACAACACACACATTAATACACACAATACACAGTTCACACTGTCCTCCTGGGTGTGTTTAGCCTGAGACCACAACACACACATTAATACACACAATACACAGTTCACACTGTCCTCCTGGGTGTGTTTAGCCTGAGACCACAACACACACATTAATACACACAATACACAGTTCACACTGTCCTCCTGGGTGTGTTTAGCCTGAGAGAGGACTGACGTCATAAACCACGTTACCATGGTAAACAGCTTGTCGCCGTGGTAAACAGCTGACACACGTACCCTCAGCGAGGTCAGCACCCGGATGGTGGACGCCCCACAGTTCTGGATCAGCGTGCGGGGCAGCACCTCCAGGGCCTGGGCCACCGCGCGGTACGGCCACTGCTCGATGCCCGTCAGCGAACGGGAGCGCTCCATCAGCCGCTTGGACACGCCCATCTCTATGGCCCCGCCCCCCGGCAGCAGGCTGGGCTCCAGCAGCACGTTACGACACACCTGCATGGCGTCCTGCAGGTTACGCTCCACTTCCTGTCACACGAAGAGAGCGTAAGCGTCACGTGTAGCACGATGAAGGGAATGCAAGCGAACTGATGAAAGCAGTGGAGGTGACCGCAACATGAAAGCAGTGGAGGTGACCGCAACATGAAAGCAGTGGAGGTGACCGCAACATGAAAGCAGTGGAGGTGACTCACGGCCAGGATCTCCTTGCTGGCTCCTCTCAGCAGGATGGTGCAGGCTTTGGGGTCTTTGCACTCAGTGACGAAGGTGAAATACTCATCGCCAATCTTCTTCACTTCAAACAGACCGGCCCCGGTACCGACGTCTTCCTCACGCAGCTCGTCGGTCCGGCTGGCGATACGAGCCCCGCACGCCCTGAGAGAGAGATGCACTGGTCATGTCACTGCCGACAGCCGATTGGCTGCTGCCTGCCAACAGCTGATTGGCTGCAGGTGAGCGTTACCTGGCGATGCGGTTGTTGTCGGTCTTCCTCACCCGGCGGATGGCGGTGATGTTGGCCTTCATCAGGTAATGCTGAGCCAGATCTGAGAACAGAAGAGGACCCTCAAGAACCTGAAGAGAGTGTGTGTGTGTGTGTGTGTGTGTGTGTGTGTACCTGAGACTCCCTTCTCAGTGAACACTAGGTCTGGTTTCAGGCGGATGACGTCCTCACAGATGTGCTGGATGTACTCTTCCTCCATCTGCAGGATTCTGGCAAAGTCCTCCTCCTTACTGATCTCAATGTCCGTCTGTAGAAATAACAACGTGTCAAGAACAACACACACACACACACACACACACACACACACACACACACACACACACACACACACACACACACACACACACACACACACACACACACACACACACACACACACACACACACACACACACACCTGGCTCTCGCCCTTCTTGTACTCTAGGGAGCAGTCCAGCAGGATGATGCGCGGCTCTTTGATGGAGCGTCTCATTCTGGGATGAGTCACATCTTTGTTCACCATGACGCCCTTCAGCACGCACGAGTCCTCGATGATGCCGCCCGGCACCTGAACACAACAGTGGTTACAAGAGGTTCCTGAACACAACAGTGGTTACAACAGGAAGTGTGGAGAGTGCTGGACAGGAAGTCCCACCTTCTCCACTTTGGCGTACTGCTTGATGTCGATCTCCTTGCGGCCGTTGTCCTCGCGCTCCACGGTGCGCACGGCGTCCAGCGCGATGCTGCAGGCCAGCTGGGACCAGCGGCTCAGCGCCTTGGTGTTGATGGCCGAGTGCAGAATCTTTAGCATCATGGAGCGGTCTGCTGTGTCCACCGGAGTGCTGAGGGGGAGGGGCAGAGGTCAAGCAGGGGGCCTGGAACCCATTAGTGAAGGACCTGGAACCCATTAGTGAAGGGCCTGGAACCCACTAGTGGAGGGCCTGGAACCCACTAGTGGAGGGCCTGGAACCCACTAGTGGAGGGCCTGGAACCCACTAGTGGAGGACCTGGAACCCACTAGTGGAGGGCCTGGAACCCACTAGTGGAGGGCCTGGAACCCACTAGTGGAGGGCCTGGAACCCACTAGTGGAGGACCTGGAGCTTCTTTGTACCTGAGCTCCTTCAGCGTGTCCAGCATGTCCTCCAGAGCCTGTCTGTAGGCGCTGATCACCACCGTGGGGTGCATCTGCTGCTCCAGGAACTGCTCTGCTACAGACAGCATCTCCCCAGCTACACACACACACACACACACACAGTTAGACTCATGGACTTCTACCAGTAGTACAATCACTAGTACCAGTAACCCACCCAGGATGATGACAGACGTGGTCCCGTCTCCCACCTCTTCGTCTTGTGTGCGGCTGATCTCAATCATGGATTTGGCCGCAGGATGCTGAACCTGAATCTGTTGCCATGGAGACAGGTTTAAATCACTGGCAATAACACAACAGCAACCATAACACAACAGTATCAGTAGTAACAGCTCACCTCTCTCAGGATGGCGTTTCCATCATTGGTCATCACGATGCCCCCCATGGGGTCCAGCAACATCTACACACACAATCAGTAGAGAAGTATTAAAGACTGGAACACAACTTATTGATTACTGATCAATGACACGTGAGAGGTCTTACCTTCATCATGGCCCGAGGGCCGAGGCAGGTTCTGATCACATCGGCGATGGTCTGGAACACACACACACACACAGTTATTATATGTTACCACACCTTACAAGAGAGATGCCCGGAGGCCCCGCCCCCAGAGGCCCCGCCCCCTGGGTGACTTTAGGACTGACCTTGGCAGCATTGATGTTCCCGGTCTGGACTTTACGTCCTGATTCTCTCTTGATGTTCTGATCTACAGAGGAACAGGAAGTAGAACATTACACCTCCGCGACTAAGAGAGAACCACGGAGCTCTTCTCATCAATTTATCACGTGATGATCCCCAATAACTGATCAATAGGTCACGTGATGAGCCCTCAGAAGCAGCTGCATGAGGGCGTGTTCCGCTCAATACACCAGGCGACGGTCTCAGACAGCATGCTAACGTTAGCTTAGCGGAATCAGAGCTAGGCAGCACCACGATGGAGTTAACGGGGTTACCCTGGAAAGTAATAACGGGCTCACCGTGGAGTCAGTTATTACCCTCCGGGATAACCCCGTTACCTCCATCATGGTGCCCTCGCTGAGACATGAAGAAGATATGAAGACATGACGGAGACATGGAGAACACATGAAGACATCCGGCCTCGTGGAAACCCACGTTACCGTTAAACATCAGCCGTAAAGCCTCCTTTATGGGCCGCACGATGCCGTAAAGCAGACTTAACGTAATTAGTCATATTTATCTGATAAATACAGCAGAATATCAACAGAGTCACTGGGCTAACAGATATAACGAGTTAGCTTAGCATAGCTTCTCACCACACCGGGTGTTGCCGCTAGCTTAACATAGCACAGCACCACGCCTGGTATAGCCGTTAGCTTAGCACGGCACCACGCTGGGTGTAGCCGCTAGCATAGCACCTCATCACGCTGGGTGTAGCCGTTAGCTCGGTGATGCTAGCCGGCCCCGCCTTTGTGTCGCAGCCGCTCGGCTCTGCCGGTTACCGACCACTGCCCGCCGCGTGCCGGCGCCTCGGCGGCCGCGCGCTGTTAGCGGCTCGCGTGTGACGGACAACTCGGTACTCACTCAGCACGAGGACCTGCTGGCCCATCATCTTCACGGAGAGCAGCGGAGTGTCGGCCTGGAAGGTTCTGGAGGCTCGAGAGCAGGAACGTCTCAGGAGCCAAGGGCGGGAACACCACCACGATCCCAACCAACCAGCGGAGAGGATCGAGATGACTGACAGACGTGTCCACCAATTGAGTCAATGAGCTGGAAGCGTTCAAACTAAGCTCCGCTCTTTTATAGTGAAGACCAATAAGACTCCAGAATCAGCTTTAATTGTCCAATGTTAAAAAGCTCCATTGTTCCTGATGTGTATGCATTGTGTATGTAGTATGACAGTATATTGTATATTACAGTATATCTATGAGATATAAAAATACATTTCTACATAATGTATCTGGAATACTGTCATCATATTAAAGTGACGTGTCTCAGGGTTAACTGACTTTTCATTGATACGATTGTTTGGGATCTCAATGAATTCATCATCATCATCATCACCACATGAGTTCTGGAGAAGTTCAATATGACAGGAAATAATAAACACACTGATCAATATCAGAGATTTATTAAATACTCTAGAAAAAAATGCTCCATAGATTTGAACAATACACAATGAAATAAATAAATACATTTAACAATGAAATCAATAATTATATAAAACATGATAAAATCAATAAATATATAAAACACAATGAAATCAATAAATATACAAAACACAATAAAAACCAATTAATAAATTAAAAAACTGAAATCAATAACTATATAAAACATGATGAAATCAATAATCATGATGACATCATCACATCAACATTTAGGTTAAATCAACAGATTGAATCAGAGACGAAGGTTTTATTGACGTTGTTAAAAGTCAACAAACAATCAGCTGATATAAACGTTTGTGTGGATGAAGAACGATGAAGACTGAACTCGTCATGCTCCATCACGTTTCCCAAAATGCCGTTCAACACCCCCCATGGTCAACACGTAAACATCCCCAAATAAAACAAACATTCAGCAGGCAGACCGGTGATGTCACCACGACATCACGGTGACGGAGGAATCTGATTGGACCGTCTCAGGTCCGGACCGGCTGATTGGACAGAAGCCTCAAAGCTCCGTCTTCCAACCGCCAATCAGCAGGCGGTGGCTCGCCTCTGTCTTCAGGAATTTCAGGAAGTCTCTGAGCTCCCGCCCGCCCTGAGAGAGAGAGAGAGAGAGAGAGAGAGAGAGAGAGAGAGAGAGAGAGAGAGAGAGAGAGAGAGAGAGAGAGAGAGAGAGAGAGAGAGAGAGAGAGAGAGAGAGAGAGAGAGAGAGAGAGAGAGAGAGAGAGAGAGAGAGAGAGAGAGAGAGAGAGAGAGAGAGAGAGAGAGAGAGAGAGAGAGAGAGAGAGAGAGAGAGACTAGTCATCCTACTAGCTATTGAAGAGCAATTTTGCCATTGTTCAAGTTTATTTCAGTTCCTCATCAGATCACCTTGCTTGACTTTGCCTAAAAAACTGCAAGTCCCAGAATGCACCAGCAGCAGAACAGTGCAGGCTGCTCAATACTTTAGGTTGGAACTCTTGGGAGGATTCAACCAAAGCAGCCACGACTGGAACAAGTCCTTTGTTGGATTACATCGTTTGAGCTTTATTACTGTTTTTAAATAGTTTTTGCTTTTTTGATTTTCAATCTGATGGACCGACAAGTCAACAAGTAACACACACGAAACATGGACCATTTCAACGCGCGCGTGTGTGTGTGTGTGTGTGTGTCCACCTCATATCTGATGGGCTCGTCCTTCTTCCCCACTGGAGCAAAATAAATGGTTGGAAACCTGCAGAGAGACCAGAATGTAGACCTGATCCCTGTAGAGACCAGAATGTAGACCTGATCCCTGTAGACCTGATCCCTGTAGAGACCAGGATGTAGACCTGGTCCTGTGTAAACCTGGTCTCACCCCTGGACGTCGTATCCTAGCGGGACGTCGTTGTCGGCGGCGTTCATCTTGGCGATGACGATGTTTGGATCAGAGGACAGCTGAGGAAAGGAGACAGGAGACAGGAGACACTCAGTTTCAGTGTGAACACATGAGCGCAGCAACACGTCATCATTTATGGATATTCATACATGTCATATGGCGTACCGTCTCAGCCAGCTCTCTGTAGACCGGCTCCAGCTTCTTGCAGTGGGAACAGGACTGAGAGTAGAACTGGATCAGCACGTCTTTCCCTCCGTCGTTCACCACCTCATCAAAGGACTCGGCCACAACCACCTGCGGCGCCACAGAGGTCAAAGGTCGAGGGTCAAAGAGTCAGAGTTAAAAATCTCTCTTCTCCCATTGGCTGGCGGCCTGACGGAGGCGGGCCGTGTCAGGGTGGAGGTCGCTCTCTCACCTTGACGGCGGCAGCGTTCCTCTCGGGCACCGGCTCAGACTTGATGTAGCGCTTGAGGCGACCTGCGAAGTAATCTTCTATGAACCTCTGCAGGGACCGGCCGTCCCGCCTGAAAGCAGACACACCGTCAGCATGCTGCGCCCTCATTGGCTCCCTCCTCATCATCACTGCAGCCTGGTGGGCCCGGTTACGTACGTGAACTCCTCCCTCATGGTGTACTTGTGGCCCAGTTGGGTCCGGATGGTGATGAAGGGCAGCTCGCCCCCGTCTGAGGTCCCGAGGCCGAACTCGTCCTCCAGCTCAGACAGGAAGTCTTTCTTATTGGCTACAGAGAATGTCAGGCTCCGCCCAGAAAACGTAGACACTATCTTCATCACCCTGTTCAGACACACGGTCCAGGGCTCAGGTACCACGCACTGTGTGTGTTACCTGTACATGTGTGTTACCTGTACATGTGTGTGTTACCTGTACATGTGTGTTACCTGTACATGTGTGTGTTACCTGTACATGTGTGTGTTACCTGTACATGTGTGTGTTACCTGTACATGTGTGTTACCTGTACATGTGTGTGTTACCAGTACATGTGTGTGTTACCTGTACATGTGTGTGTTACCTGTACATGTGTGTTACCTGTACATGTGTGTGTTACCTGTACATGTGTGTTACCTGTACATGTGTGTGTTACCAGTACATGTGTGTGTTACCTGTACATGTGTGTTACCTGTACATGTGTGTGTTACCTGTACATGTGTGTTACCTGTACATGTGTGTGTTACCTGTACATGTGTGTGTTACCTGTACATGTGTGTGTTACCTGTACATGTGTGTGTTACCTGTACATGTGTGTTACCTGTACATGTGTGTTACCTGTACATGTGTGTGTTACCAGTACATGTGTGTGTTACCAGTACATGTGTGTGTTACCTGTACATGTGTGTGTTACCTGTACATGTGTGTGTTACCTGTACATGTGTGTTACCTGTACATGTGTGTGTTACCTGTACATGTGTGTTACCTGTACATGTGTGTGTTACCTGTACATGTGTGTTACCTGTACGTGTGTGTGTTACCTGTACATGTGTGTGTTACCTGTACATGTGTGTTACCTGTACATGTGTGTTACCTGTACATGTGTGTGTTACCTGTACATGTGTGTGTTACCTGTACATGTGTGTTACCTGTACATGTGTGTTACCTGTACATGTGTGTGTTACCTGTACATGTGTGTGTTACCTGTACATGTGTGTTACCTGTACATGTGTGTTATCTGTACATGTGTGTTACCTGTACATGTGTGTGTTACCTGTACATGTGTGTTACCTGTACATGTGTGTGTTACCTGTACATGTGTGTTACCTGTACATGTGTGTTACCTGTACATGTGTGTGTTACCTGTACATGTGTGTTACCTGTACATGTGTGTTACCTGTACATGTGTGTTACCTGTACATGTGTGTTACCTGTACATGTGTGTGTTACCTGTACATGTGTGTTACCTGTACATGTGTGTTACCTGTACATGTGTGTGTTACCTGTACATGTGTGTTACCTGTACATGTGTGTTACCTGTACATGTGTGTGTTACCTGTACATGTGTGTGTTACCTGTACATGTGTGTTACCTGTACATGTGTGTTACCTGTACATGTGTGTGTTACCTGTACATGTGTGTGTTACCTGTACATGTGTGTTACCTGTACATGTGTGTTATCTGTACATGTGTGTTACCTGTACATGTGTGTGTTACCTGTACATGTGTGTTACCTGTACATGTGTGTGTTACCTGTACATGTGTGTTACCTGTACATGTGTGTTACCTGTACATGTGTGTGTTACCTGTACATGTGTGTTACCTGTACATGTGTGTTACCTGTACATGTGTGTTACCTGTACATGTGTGTTACCTGTACATGTGTGTGTTACCTGTACATGTGTGTTACCTGTACATGTGTGTTACCTGTACATGTGTGTGTTACCTGTACATGTGTGTTACCTGTACATGTGTGTTACCTGTACATGTGTGTTACCTGTACATGTGTGTTACCTGTACATGTGTGTTACCTGTACATGTGTGTTACCTGTACATGTGTGTGTTACCTGTACATGTGTGTTACCTGTTCCTCCAGTAGTTGGACCCTCGGATGTTGTGATGGTAGTCCAGGTCGTAGTACGCCGTCAGCAGGTCACGACCTCTCAGCCGATCTCTGTTCTCCACAGTCATGTGAGGACACAGACCAGATCTACAGACACACAGGGAGAGAGAGAGACAGGTAGAGAGAGACAGACAGGCAGAGAGACAGGCAGAGAGAGAGACAGACAGAGAGAGACAGAGACAGACAGGCAGGTAGAGAGAGACAGACAGAGAGAGACAGGCAGAGAGAGAGTGTGACGACGGGTCGTCACTGCAAGGCCTAGGCACCCACGTATAGTTCTGGGTGGGACCAAGTGGCGGAAAAAGGAAGGGGGGAAGTGACAAGGTTTTACTGTTGGGTTGGTTGACGTAAATGAGAAGGGTTTTAAGTTATGTTAGTTATGCCGGGTTTAAATGTTAGTAAAGTTAGTAGGGTTATTTTCGGGGTTATCACAATAACATAAATGTTTAGAGCACATATTTTTGGGTGGTGAGACGGCCCTATTGGAAGATGGTCTGGGCCAATTAGTCACAAAGGGGTGTTTAAAAGGAGCCTAATTTGTTTGTGAAGAGGATAATAAAAAAAAGAATGATGTTGCAACTCAACTCCAGTCTGTCCAGAGTGCGTTTATTTTGAATTTGCCACTCGGTCATCGCAACAGAGAGACAGACAGAGAGAGAGACAGAGACAGACAGGCAGGTAGAGAGAGACAGACAGGCAGAGAGAGAGAGACAGACAGAGAGAGAGACAGGTCTTCCTGCTCTGGCAGAGCGTGATGGAGGAAAGAGTCTCACATGTTGTCTCTGATGAAGCGCCTCAGAGAGCCGATGGTCAGGAAGTCTTTAAAGACCACGACGCTGTCCTCAAACTTATTGGACAGTCTGGGAGGTCTGAAGAGCAACACACTCCTGAAAGACACGAGGCACAACACAAGCTGTCATGTGACAGGAAGTCACATGACACAGTAACGAGTAACATGGTCCCATAGTAACAGATGAACCAGGCAGAGTATCAGAGTACTGTATCAGAGTAACATAGTATCAGAGTAAGGTATCAGAGTACTGTATCAGAGTAACATAGTATCAGAGTACTGTATCAGAGTAACATAGTATCAGAGTAAGGTATCAGAGTAACATAGTATCAGAGTAAGGTATCAGAGTAACATAGTATCAGAGTACTGTATCAGAGTAACATAGTATCAGAGTACTGTATCAGAGTAACATAGTATCAGAGTACTGTATCAGAGTACTCCTGGCTCCGTACTCACTCAGAGGTGACTCCGTACTTGCGGCCCGGCTGCAGCTCTGCGCTGTGAGCGAACCTGAACTGCTCCCTCAGCAGAGCGGCAGCTCTCAGGAACTCTGGCAGCCGAGAGCCGTCTGCACCTGAGAACACACCTGAGAGCCAGAGACCCTCAGCAGGTCAGAGACAGCACCGGCAGGACGCTGTGCTGTGCTGTGCTGTGCCGTGCTATGCTGTGCTATGCTGTGCCGTGCTATGCTATGCTATGCTGTGCTATGCTGTGCTATGCTATGCTGTGCTATGCTGTGCTGTGCTGTGCTGTGCTATTCTGTGCTGTGCTGTGCTATGCTATGCTATGCTATGCTGTGCTATGCTGTGCTATGCTGTGCTATGCTATGCTGTGCTATGCTGTGCTGTGCTGTGCTGTGCTATGCTGTGCTATGCTGTGCTATGCTATGCTGTGCTATGCTGTGCTGTGCTGTGCTGTGCTATTCTGTGCTGTGCTGTGCTATGCTATGCTATGCTATGCTGTGCTATGCTATGCTATGCTGTGCTGTGCTGTGCTATGCTGTGCTATGCTATGCTGTGCTGTGCTAAGGAAGGGAACATCATGTGACCAACTGACCAACCTACGACACTGGCATCATAGTGGCTGGTGAAGGTCTGGAGGTCTTCTTCAGTCTGCAGGAGAACCGAGTCCGGTCCGGTCTGCTTCTTCATGTAGTGATGGATCCCATCTGGACACACACACAACAAACCATTTCAAGAGATGTGTGTGTGTGTGTGTGTGTGTGTGTGTGTGTGTTGGTTTTACCTGCACTGCGAGGTCCGTCGTAAGGGGCCGAGTCTTTTCCGTTCCTGAAGATCTTCAGGGTCGGATAACCTGACACCCCGAAGCGCCCACAGGTCTCTGAGTGAGCTGTACAGTCCACCTGAGACAGGTGAGACAGGTGAGAGACAGGTGAGATAGAAGAGAGACAGGTGAGACAGGAGAGAGACACGTGAGATAGAAGAGAGACTGGTGAGACAGGAGAGATAGAAGAGAGACAGGAGAGAGACAGGTCAGACAGGTGAGACAGGAGAGAGACAGGTGAGACAGGAGAGAGAGACTGGTGAGACAGGAGAGAGACAGGTGAGACAGGTGAGATAGAAGAGAGACAGGTGGGACAGGAGAGAGAGACAGGTGGGACAGGAGAGAGACAGGTGAGACAGGAGAGAGAGACTGGTGAGACAGGAGAGAGACAGGTGAGACAGGTGAGATAGAAGAGAGACAGGTGGGACAGGAGAGAGAGACAGGTGGGACAGGAGAGAGACAGGTGAGACAGGAGAGAGAGACTGGTGGGACAGGAGAGAGAGACAGGTGGGACAGGAGAGAGACAGGTGAGACAGGAGAGAGAGACTGGTGAAGATGGCGGCGTTACCTTGGCGAGCTGCACGGTTCCCTTCAGTCTGGTTGCTGCTTTCTCAAACTCTGGAGCCAACTTTTTACAATGACCACACCTGAGAGGAAGGAAAGGAAAGAAGGAGATAGGGAAGGGATGATGAGGGAGGAAGGGAGGGAGAGGAGTGAAGGCAAGGGGAGAGGGAGGGAGGGAGGAAGGAGGGAAAGGAAGGAAAGGAGGGATAAGGTGAGGTAACACAGGAAGGAAAGGAAGCAAGTAAAGGAGACAGGAATGAAAGGGAACAAGGAAAGGAGGTTAGGACACGTCACAAGACAATAGCCGTTACCATGGTTATCCGCTGGAGGCCGTTACCATGGCGCGTAGAACTTCACCAGCATGGTCTCGTGCTCCGTTGCTAGGTAATCAAAGTCCGCGTCGCCGAGCTCGAGCACGTCTCTGCGCGAGGACACCGTGGCGGGAAAACCAGACCACAGCGCGAGCGTCGCGGCGAGAAGGAGGCGGGCCGCCATGTTGGAGAGAGACGGTGAGTGACGTCATGCGCCTTACCGGGGAGACGCAACTCGCGCTTCCGGTCACGGATTCCACAATAAGAGACGCGTGATGTTGACAAAGCAAACAGCAAACAACAAGCCAGGAGGGACAAACAACAAGACACCGCGTTCAATCTAAACACCGGAAGGACGCTCTCTGATTGGTCTCCAGCAGTTCGAGGTGACGTCACGCAGCCGTCTCATTGGTCCGGTCAGATGTCAGTCACAGAGCCCTCTGAAGGCTAATAAATCACGCGATTCTAGACATTAGCACATTCTTTCTGGACAACCTTTATGCTTTTTAATGCAAAATTACTAAATATATTAAATAGCAAATATTAACATCCTGTAAAATTAAACATTAAAACATTTTTTTAAAGTAAGCTGACAAGCCAACATTAGAAACCAGAATCAGCTTTATTGGCCATGTACATTTTCACACTCATGGAATTTGACGCTGGATTCTGTGCTTCGTACTTGTTTATATATACAAGAGCTAGATATAAAAGATAAATATAAAAGAAAGACCATAGAAATGAGAACAAATAAACATGTAAAGATGACTTGTTCTGTTAAACGGTTGAAATAAATCAATAAAAAAGTATCTATTTGTTTTTATTCAACAAGTACAGATGAAAGTTTCGTTTTCTTCTCATTGCTGGTGACAACTGGTTATGAATGAATTCCATCACATTGAAACATATAACAATGTTTTATTGAGGCATTCATTCACATTCAATATGAATTAATATGTAGAAACCTTGTCAGAACCAACGACACCACGTCCTTCATTATGTCCTCTACGGCCGCTAGGCATCATGGGATTGTTCAGGCCGTTCAACCCTGGTGCATCATGGGAAGACTAAACCAGAAATATTAGTGGTTTTAAATCTTTGTTGTTTTCTTCAACAAAAAAAGGTATTTAATCAAAATAAAACTTTAGAGAAAGTGAATTTTTAGTTTGAAAGTTCTCTTTCTGTCCTCAGTGACTCTACCCCCTGACTCACTGAGGCCACACCCTGTCCTCAGTGACTCCGCCTCCTGAGGCCACACCCTGTCCTCAGTGACTCTGCCTCCTGAGGCCACACCCTGTCCTCAGTGACTCCACCTCCTGAGGCCACACCCTGTCCTCAGTGACTCCGCCTCCTGAGGCCACACCCTGTCCTCACAGTGACTCCGCCCCTGCCTCAAGATAAATAATGGTGGATTATAGATAAAGGACGGGTCTTTTGGTCCAGACATCTGCACTATGTCAGTCCAAGGCTGCGTCATGTCTGCTGATTGGCCGGCCCTCTCAGGAACAGGAAGTGGACTTGTGGAACAGCTTCATCAGGTCTGAGAAACGAAGGCCCACCTGGAGGAACCAAGATTAAGTCAGCATGTGAAGGTCTACATGACACCTGGACGCTGAAGCCCCACCCCCTCTCACCTGGCGGGCCGTCTTGTTCCCCAGCTGGGCGGAGACCTGCCTGAAAGTCTTCCGATTGGCTCCTCTCTGCTGACAGGCCGTCAAGATGGCACGGTCCGCCTCGCTACACAGAGAGGTCAAAGGTCAGCGGGATGCACTCTTGTCTCTTCATCTGTTTCTGCCCGCTACACATTGTTAGCGATGCTAAGCTACAGATGCTAACCGTGATGGCATGATGTTATCCTTTTGATCAATAACTCGTCTGTATTAATTATGATGATTGGTTCTCACCGCGTCCACACTACCACTTTCTCTCCCGACGACGTCAACGAAATGTTTTTGGCGCCGACCGGTCGCTCCGACTCCGCCCCCTTTGACGCCCGGTGCTTGACTTTCTTCCTGCTGCGGCGGAGAGGAGGATTCTGGGACTTGAAGGCCGTCTCTGAGTCGTGAAGTTGCTGGAAGAAGTCCCAGAATTCCTTGTGCAGGTCGGAGTGGTGTCTAAGCAGAGACGAGATCTGAGGGCAGAGGGGCGGAGTTTAGAGTTGCGAGTTCATCCACACACACACACACACACACACACACACACACACACACACACACACACACACACACACACACACACACACACAAAGTCATCATCACTATCATCATTTACCTTCACCATGTCCTCAGGTGGGGGGGTTGGGCTTCCCTGCAGCACTGACACCACCTGCTGGAAGGGGGAGGAGCCTTCTCCCAGGCTCCGCTGCAGTCGCCTCAGAAACCGACGGCTGCGTTGGAACATCTGCTGCTCCGTCAGCTGAGGAACAGACCACAGAAGAAGAATGCTGTGACGTCACGGTGATGTCACAGTGATGTCACAGTAAGGTCACCCACCAGCCCACAACGTCGAGCCTGCTGGCGATTCAGGAAAGCGGCGAAGTCTCTGAGCAGCTGAGGCCACGGACGCAGAACACGGGTCAGACCTCGAAACAGATGATCCACCGAGGAAGAGGAGGAAGACGAGGAGCACCGGTCCAACTCCTGTAGCAGCTGCTCTGAGACACCCGGACACACCTGTGCCGCATCACACACCTGCACAGGAAATAGGAAGTTAACACACATACACACAGAAAACAGGACACACACAGTAAAATGTAGTTCACCCTGAGCAGATAATCTTCAGCAAACGCCTCTTCATCCTCAGTCGGCCTCTGATCGTCTTCATCTCCTTCATCCTCTGAGGCCTCCTACACACACACACACACACACACACACACACACAAAATGAGTTGGATGGACTTTCCTGTTTAAAGTATGAACCTACATGCTTCAGACCTGCAGCAGGAGGAAGGACTCGTCTAAAGACATCTCTCCATCGTCATCATCATCATCAGCTGTGCGTGGCGTTAACGTCACTTCCCGTTCCCTCTCTGGCTCCGCCTCCTCGGGGTTGATGCCGGCATCGCTTCCTGTTGAGCTCAGTGAAGATTCAGAGAGGACCAGGAAGACCTCGCTCTCCTCCTCTTCCTCATTTGTCCTGATGACATCATCTCCCTCCAGCACTGCCCCCTGGCCTTCAGGAGGAGTTTCAGCCTCTTCGGCGCTCCACCTCGCTTCCGCCCCGCCCATTTTTCCCGACTTCCTCCTCAGGCCGGCGAGGGTCCGATGGTGCAGTCTGATTCGCTCTCTAATCGTCATGGAGACGGCCGAGGCTATGACGATGTCAGCGGGGGCGTCGGTCCTGCTCAGGAGGAGGTGGAGCACTCGGGGAGGGGCGGAGCCTAACTGTCTGTCAGGGAAGGAGTTACAAGCAGCATGGGGGGAGGAGTCATGGAGGGAGTAGGAGTCAGGGAGAACATGGGGGGAGGAGTCATGGAGGAGGGAGGAGTCAGGGGGAACATGGGGGGAGGAGTCATGGAGGAGGGAGGGGTCAGGGGGAACATGGGGGGAGGAGTCATGGAGGAGGGAGGAGTCAGAGGGATCATGGGGGGAGGAGTCATGGAGGAGGGAGGGGTCACGGACGGCACAGGGGAAAGAGTCATGGAGGAGGGAGGAGTCAGAGGGAGCACAGGGGGAGGAGTCATGAAGGGGGGAGGAGTCAGAGGGAGCACAGAGGCGGGGCTGCTGCAGCACAAAGCCGATGCGTCTGAAGTCCAGGTGTTTGGGGAGGCGGGGCGGGTACCTGGTGCCTGGAGGGAAGCTGTAGGTGTCTGAGGGAGAGCGGAGGAGGGTCAGGTGACAAGGGGGCGGGGCCCTGGAGGCGGAGCCAGAGGGCCCGTTATAGTCCTGGATGCTGGTGTAAATGGCAGGAAGGCTCCTCTGTGAGGGGAGACTTCATTTATTTAGAAGTTCTGCCATGAAGCAGCACAAGTAACACAATCCAGACTCTTAATATGAAAGATTAACAGGAAGTGACGCACCAGCAACCACAGGGGCATCGCCGCCTCCTCTCGCTCCACCGGGGGGCGCCGCTCTGCCGGGGCCACCGGCCGGCAGGAGACCAGCATTGGCCTCAGCACCCGCTGATATCTGAAGGCCTGCAGCGGTCACATGAGGACATAGAGGTCACATGAGGACACAGAGATCAAGACCTGGAGAGACCAGCAGCTGTGAGCGCTACCTTGACGATGTTGTCGGGGGAACCGGGTCTGCAGCACTGCAGAATTCTCCGGCGGACCTGGACCAGAGTCTTCCTCAGCAGGAACTGAGACACCAGCTTTGTGGGGTCACATGACCCCTCCATGTTCCTGAGGCCAAGAACCAGGAGGCTGCACACACACACACACAAACACATACAGCTGTCACTCACTGTGTGTGTCTGTGTATATCTGTATGAGTATTTGTGTGTGTATGTATTCATGTATGTGTGTATTCATGTGTGTGTGTGTATTCATGTATGTGTGTGTGTATTCATGTATGTGTGTGTGTATTCATGTATGTGTGTGTGTGTGTGTATTCATGTCTGTGTGTGTGTGTGTATGTATTCATGTATGTGTGTGTGTGTGTGTGTGTGTATGTATTCATGTATGTGTGTGTGTGTGTATCTGTATGTGTGTATGTATCTGTATGTGTATGTGTGTGTGTGTGTGTATGTGTGTGTGTATCTGTACCAGTCCTCTGCTGCAGTGAAGGCAGCCGTCCTGCGGGGGCAGTACAGGTCTGGGTCTAGGCTGGCAGAGGGCAGTAGTTCTGGGTAGAGGAAGACCGGACGGGTGGCGAAGAGCCAGGAGAGTTCAGCCGGTAGGACGGGGAAGCACCGCACTACACACACACACACACACACACACACACACACACACACACACACACACACACACACACACACACACACACACGTTCATGGACCTGCCCAATGAGGACCTGCTCTACGGGGCCCGGCCCTACAGGGACCTGCTCCAGGTGAACTCACTGTGTCCTCTGGAGTCTGGGGGGTGGTTCTGCTGCTGGAAGCGGATGGGGGTCTGCCTCAGCTCCTCCAGCAGCTGCAGCGCCCCCTGGAGGTTGGAGGCTCTGAAGACGCTGCAGAAACCAGGACCTGAAGACATCAGCAACTCGCCTCTCTGGGCCAGCAGCTGCAGCTCCACCTGAGTGAGGTAATGATGAGAGGTATGTAGGGATGTGTGTGTGTGTGCTTATATATATATCTATATATATCTATATATATATATCTATATATATCTATATCTATATATATATATATATCTATATATATATATATCTATATATATATATATATATCTATATATATATATCTATATCTATATATATATCTATATCTATATATCTATATATCTATATATATATATATATATATATATATATATATATATATAGAGAGAGAGAGAGAGAGAGAGAGAGAGAGAGAGAGAGAGAGAGAGAGAGAGAGAGAGAGAGAGAGAGAGAGAGAGAGAGAGAGAGAGAGAGGTGTGTTACCAGGAACTGTCTGCTGGTCTCGGCTTCACTCTGCAGTTTAACCACAGGTGAACTCAACAGGTGGATCTGAGTCAGCAGCTGGACGTGCTGAGAGAAAAAGTAGTACACATTAATATGTACTTGTACACAAAGACAGTGTGTATTTGTACACAGTCAGTATATAAAGTACACATTAGTGTGTACTTGTACACAGTACCTGCTGCAGCTGCTGCTGTAGGCGGCTCCTCTGCTGGCGGCTCAGCTGCAATGTGTCCTCTGTGTGTGTGTGCGTGCTGGAAGGCGTGTGTGTGTGTGTGTGCAGGCCGAGCTGCCGCCTGCTCCTGAGGAACGCCATCTGCTGCTTCACCGTACGCAGCTTCACCGCACGCAGCTTTACGCCCGACTCCTCCTCCTCCTCGCCGCCCGGGCCCCTGTGAGGACGCAGAGGGTCAGTGTGTGTCTGTGTGTGTGCCTGTAGGAGTGTCTGTGTGTGTGTGTGTGTGTGTGTGGTACGTACGTGCTGAGCTGCTCCTGAGGTGTGTGTATCTGAACAGACTCCTCCTGTGGCTCCTCCTCTTCCTCGTGGCCTTCATCTTCTACTTCCTGTCCCGCGAGGTCTTCTTTCAGCTGAAGTGTGAGGAAGACTTTAGTTTGTAGTCACATGATCTTCATCTCCCTGCTGATTGGTTATCAACTCCTGTCCCAGAGCTCGACCGCTAGAACGAATAAAGCTCCACCTACTGGCCCGTAAGCTTTACCTACCGGTTCTAAAGCTCCACCTACCGGTTCTAAAGCTCCACCTACCGGTTCTAAAGCTCCACCTACTGGCCCGTAAGCTTTACCTACTGGCCCGTAAGCTTTACCTACTGGCCCGTAAGCTTTACCTACTGGCCCGTAAGCTTTACCTACTGGCCCGTAAGCTCCACCTACTGGTTCTAAAGCTCCACCTACTGGCCCGTAAACTCCACCTACCGGTTCTAAAGCTCCACCTACCGGTTCTAAAGCTCCACCTACCGGTTCTAAAGCTCCACCTACTGGTTCTAAAGCTCCACCTACCGGTTCTAAAGCTCCACCTACTGGTTCTAAAGCTCCACCTACTGGTTCTAAAGCTCTACTGGTCCTTACTCGGAGGAGACTCACCGTCTCAAACAGCTCCTCCATCAGCTCGTTCACCTCCTTCTCTGCAGGACAAACAGACGTCAGAGAAAATGAATCCAAGAACTTCTGTAACGATGAGACTCAAAGCCCTCACTTCAATTGTGTGCGTGTGTGTGTGTGTCTGTCACTGACTGGTGATGCGGACAGCCTTGTCGTCACGGTAATCCTCCACATCGGGTTCATCGGTGTCTGCCAAAAAGTTGTACTCTGGATCGTCTTCATCATCACACTCCTCTGGAGAGACACAGAGAGGTCAGTCAGTCTCTCACACACACACACACACACACACACACACACACACACACACACACACACACACACACACACACACACACACACACACACACACACCTTCATTTTCCATGTCTGACGTCATCAGGCCTCTCAGCCAATCGGTCCAGTCCCTGTCCTCGTGGGCGGAGCTAAACTTGTACATGTCAGGTGTGATGTCAGGAGCTCGGAGCTCCGCCTCCAGCTGTCCGAGTGGCACGTCGCGTAGCGGGCGCTTGGACCGAGTCCGGTACGCCATCAGACCCACGGCCTCCTCCGACTCAGGCAGAGGCTGACGGACCAGTAACCAGTACTTAATAACCAGTGACCAGTAATCAATAACCAATTCTACACATCAACAACATATTATTCTAAAGCTCTACGTACTGGTCCCTAACCAGTATGTCCAGTACCTGGTAGGGCTCTATGCACACAGCCAGCTCCTCCTCCACAGCATGCAGCTCCTCCAGGAAGGTGCAGTCGGGCACTGCTCTGGGGGGCGGGGCTTTGGGGGGAGGGGGCGGTCCCATTGAGGCAGACGCCGCCCTCAAATGTCTGGAGCGGCTCCGGGAGGCCTGAAGAGAGGCGGGGACACCGGTTATGGTTTCACCCATGGTGTGTTGTCACGTGACCAGAGTTCCACCAACCACAACAGAGAGGGGCGGGGCTTACCGAGGATACATGTTAGTTGGCAAGGACAGGTGTTAGTATGACATCACAGGAAGTAGAATTACCTGCCAGGGGCTGCAGCTGTCCTCATCCACTCGGTTCAGTCGACTCCCCCTGGGAGACGAAGCTGAGCTCTCCATGTCGCTCTCCTGGAACGTCTACACATGCATCCATAATCAATAACCAACCCTCTGCGTTAACCTGGACTGTAGCCAATCACAGCAGGGCCTCACATCTTCAGCCGTCTCGTCCTCGTCTTCCTCATCAGGATGGTACTCCTCATCAGAGGAGTCTTCCTCAGCCAGAGGGATGTCCACAAACTGAGGAGCCTGAAGACAGGAGAGCTGGAGGTGAGAACCTCCCCGCCAGGTGAGCTGGACCCAGCTAATAGCACTGAGCTAGCTAACGTTAGCCAGCTCATGGCACTGAGCTAACTAATGCTAGCCAGCTGATGGCACTGAGCTAACTAATGTTAGCCAGCTGATGGCACTGAGCTGACTAATGTTAGCCAGCTGATGGCACTGAGCTAACTAATGTTAGCCAGCTGATGGCACTGAGCTAACGGCACTGAGCTAACTAATGTTAGCCAGCTGATGGCACTGAGCTAACTAATGTTAGCCAGCTGATGGCACTGAGCTAACTAATGTTAGCCAGCTGATGGCACTGAGCTAACGGCACTGAGCTAACTAATGTTAGCCAGCTGATGGCACTGAGCTAACGGCACTGAGCTAACTAATGTTAGCCAGCTGATGGCACTGAGCTAACTAATGTTAGCCAGCTGATGGCACTGAGCTAACTAATGTTAGCCAGCTGATGGCACTGAGCTAACTAACGTTAGCCAGCTCATGGCACTGAGCTAACTAATGTTAGCCAGCTCATGGCACTGAGCTAACTAATGTTAGCCAGCTGATGGCACTGAGCTAGCTACCGTTAGCAGCTAACGGCAATGAGCTGGTGAATTTCGTCACAATAGTGGTATTATTTAATCGTAAAGTGTGCCGTTTATAAACGCTGAACTTTCTAAAGCTTTCTAAAGTTCTTGTTCGTTTCCATCAAACTGTTTTGAGCTTCACCTTGTTGACGTCAGTCTTCTTGATGGGAGAAATGTTCCAGGCTGGAATCACCTGAGAGACAAGACGGGCACAGACACAGTTAGACAGACAGACAGTTAGACACAGAGACAGACAGACAAACAGACAGACAGACAGACAGTTACACAGACAGACAGTTAGACAGAGAGACACAGAGACAGACAGAGAGACACAGAGACAGACAGACAGTTAGACAGACAGACAGTTAGACAGAGAGACACAGAGACAGACAGTTAGACACAGAGACGTGTCTCACCACTCCTTTCTCCACGACCTCTTTGAACTTGGATCGAGTCATTTTGGGCTCCTGGATAAAATAGAAACATAAACAGAGGATGATTATTTAAATGAGGCCAAACCGTGCACTCATTGAGTCCATCCTCTGCTCCTCCATCATTGAGTCCATCCTCTCCTCCATCACCGTCTGGCACGCTGCAGCCACTGCCAAGGACAAGGCCGGGCTGCAGCGCATCATCCGCTGTGCCGAGAGGTGATTGGCTGCAATCTGCCGTCCCTCCAGGACCTGTTTGCTTCCAGGACCTTGAAGCGGGCGGGAAGATTGAGGCCGACCCCTCTGACCCTGGACACCACCTGTTGGAGTCCCTTCCCTCTGGCAGGAGGCTGAGGTCCATCAGGACCAGGACCTCCAGCCACACTAACAGTTTCTACCCAGCAGCAGTCGGGCTCATCAACAGAACCAGGTCCACTGACTGACTCTGTCTCCCCCAGGACCTTCCCTTGTCCCCCTTGTCTCCCTTCTCTCCCCTGCACATCCCTTCACACATTCATAGTCACTCGCCACTTTACCCGTCACCTTAGCATTGCTAATTATTTACTGCATATTTACTGCACCTTACTTATTTACTTACATTGTACTTATTACTTGTTCATCCAAATTTTATTTTATACTTTCTCTTGTATAGTTAAATGTTCTCTGTTGCTGTTGTTGTTGTTGTTGTTGTTGTGATTCACCTTCCGCCAGGACAAATTCCTCATTTGTACCTACTCACGTGGCAATAAAAAAGTTTCTGATTCTGATTCTGACTCTAATTGGACGGCAGACTAAGGGACTCACAAAGGCAGGGACGGCCTCCGTCTCGTTGATGGCAGCTTTCATCATGGCCACCACATGTTCGTTGGTGATCACTTCCTGTAGGTTAAAGGTCAGATGTGTTCTCTGTTTAGTGACGCGTCTCAAACAAAGATCTTACCGCTTAAGATAATAAATGTATGATGCGCTCTGATTGGATAACCATCATAAAGCGCTCTGATTGGATGACTTACGTGGAGGATGTTTCGCACGTTTACGGTGGTCAGGTTGTGTTGTTTGGACTTTGTCTCCAGTGATTGGTCCAGCTGCCTGTCAATCTCCACCTCTGCCCCCGCCTCCTCCTCCTCCTCCTCCTCGTCCTCCTCCTCCTCCTCCTCCTCCTCCTCCTCCTCCTCACTCTCTGAGGCTCTGCCCCTCTCCTCTATCTCCACTGCCAACTTCTTCTTCCTCTTCCTCATCGCTCTCCTCCTTGCCGTCTTCACCTCCACCTGCCTGTCGTCTGAGAGAGAGAAAGACATTTACCTGATGGTTACAGACACTGTAGGATGTGTGTGTATACACACAAACGTATATGCATGTGTGTGTTTGTTACCCATGGTGATGATGAGGCTGGAGTCAGTTGTGTCTTCCTCCACCAGCAGGTACTCTTCCTCCTCCTCTTCCTCCTCCTGAGCTCCCCCCCCTGCAGGAGCTGGAGGCAGCAAAACATCATGGGAGCTGAGTCGAGGACGGCGTGGCGGTCTGAGGCTCCGGTCCGGAGGCGGGTTGGGGGTCTGGGGTCTGAGGCGTTTGCGGACAGCACTCATTGTGGAGAAACATGACCTCTGACCTGTGAAAAGATGGGGTCATGTCATTAACAGCACTCATCATCATCAGAACTGGAGGTCAGAGATCCCGTTGAAGAACGTTTGGCTGAAGAGGTCAAATATGAGCATTTAATAAACCCGACATGCAGATGGAGGTGAATTCCTGGAGGGAGATATTGGTGAACGTCGGTGTGCAGGTCGACTCTACGGCCGTTGCGCCACCTGCTGGTCTGCAGTATGGAAAACGCAGGGAACTATAAACCAAAGCGAGTCCGTCAATCCGACTGCGTGGCCAGCCGCAGTTGCAGAAGTATAATTCAGCATAAATCAGGCTTTAGCTTCTCAAAGGTAGCTTGTGTTAGCTCCTCACGGGTAGCTTGTGCTAAATACTAACTGCTAGCTTGTGTTAGCTCCTCACGGGTAGCTTGTGCTAAATACTAACTGCTAGCTTGTGTTAGCTCCTCACAGGTAGCTTGTGTTAGCTCCTCACGGGTAGCTTGTGCTAAATACTAACTGCTAGCTTGTGTCAGCTCCTCACAGATAGCTCGTGTTTGCCCCTCACAGGTAGCTTGTGTGCTCTTCACGGGTAGCTCGTTAGCTCGTAGTTACCGTGTTTTGATCAGTTTCTCCTACCTAACTAGCCGGCTACAGGACTACAGGAGCAGGTGACCCGGTCCAAGCGCTCGGTTTCCGGTCCAACGCGCTCTCACGGCCCGGTACCGGTCGCTGTAATTCGGTTAAAGTTCCGTCATGAGCAGCAAAAACACGCTCACCCGCCACAACAACGATCCGGCAGATCGTCATTACGTAACTCTGCGTCATTACGTAACTGTGACATTCGGCGTCGCGCGGCTCTTCTTCAGATGTAAACAAAGAGGCGCGTGGTGTTCAGGACTAAACAACCTTGAAGGGTTAAAGATGGCCATCAACCAATGAAGGGACATCTTTACATCGTGTCTCACCCTCCCACACTCTCAGCTGTTTGAATTAATGTAGTCATAACATCTAGACCATGACGTAATACAAAGTGTGAATGAAGAAATAAAGAGAGAACCCAGCAAAGAAAGAAATACATAAAGAATATTGTAGGAAAATTATTGACTTGTTTTATGAAACGTCATAAAAGTATAAAGTAAAAGTCTAGCTGACTCAGAACCAGAAGCTGCAGGAAACCTGCAGACCACCATTAACCACGCCCTCCAGCTAGGCCACGCCCACAGTGCACTAGCGTGTGTAGTACAGTAGTGGCAGTAAACAGGAAGTAATAGACACAAACAAACTGATGTTTTTATGTTTTTACTTCTGATAAAATGTAACAAAACTTGATAAACAGACGAGGAGACAACAGGAAGGAGCCGCTCAAAACAGCAGGAAGTCCTGATCCTCCACAATAAGAGTCCTGATCCTCCACAATAAGAGTCCTGATCCTCCACAATAAGAGTCCAAAGCCCCCCACCTCCAAAAAAAAAGGAGAAAATACAAAAAAGCGGGGACAGAAGTTCCCACAAACAACCTGACTCTTCTTCATTGTGTTTCATCATCATCATCATCATCATCATCATCATTATTATTAAAAGCAGTTTGTTGGTTCCCAGAGTTTCTGGTTTCCTCCTCCAAGTGCATCATGGGAGAACCGCCACACCTTTGACCCGCCGGTCTCCGTGGAAACAGCCTCAGTGTCCGGGCCCCGCTCCCCTCACGGCGGGTAGTGCGTGTGGTCAAGAGGGGGGGCCTCTCCCAGCATCGCCGATTGGTCAAGCATCTGTCAGTCGCTGTCCGAGCCGACGGCCGACGAGCCCTTCCTCTTCCTCTTCGGCGCTTTTGGCTTGGAGTCTTCCTCCTCCTGAAATACAGAGCGGAGCGTCAGAACCCGGACCGGCTGCTGAAAACGCTCTCTTCTTCGTTGGTGTGTGTGTGTGTGGGTGTGTGTATACGTACCGAGGCACTGCTGGAGGCGCTCTCTTCTTCGTTGGTGGGCGGGGCCGCTCCTTTGCGGGAGCGCGGCGAGGAGGCGGGAGCTTTACGGCGAGACTTGGGGGGTTTGGACTGTGAGTCCTCGTACTCCTCCGCCAGAGCAAACAGGTCACTGAACCTGCAGGAAGTGATGTCATCACACCTGAGTGTGTGTGTGTGAGAGAAAGAGAGTCTGTGTGTGTGTGTGTGTGTGTGTGTGTGTGTGTGTGTGTGTGTGTGTGTGTGTGTGTGTGTGTGTACCTCATCTTGTGAGCTTCATCACAGCTGGCCTGAACATGCTGCAGCGCCTGAAGAATCGGAGTCTGAGTGAAGACTGAGAACACACACAATCAATCAGTGTGTGTGTGTGTGTGTGTGTGTGTGTGTGTGTGTGTGTGTGTGTGTGTGTGTGTATGTGTGTGTGTGTGTGTGTGTGTGTGTGTGCGCTCACAGTGGTTCTTGCTGTTGCTCAGACTCAGTCTCAGGTTGTCCATATGTTCCAGGATCTGTTCCAGGGTCAGCTGAGCCAGTTTACTGCTGGAGGACCGCAGACTGAGGACAGAGAGCAGATCACCGAGACCAGGACTAGATCACCGAGACCAGGACTAGACCACAGAGACCAGGACTAGACCACAGAGACCAGGACTAGACCACAGAGACCAGGACTAGACCACAGAGACCAGGACTAGACCACAGAGACCAGGACTAGCTTGTCCAGTTCCAGTGTCCGCCCGCCCGCCCGCCCGCCTGTCTGCCTGTCTGCCTGTCTGTCTGCCCGCCTGTCTGTCTGCCTGTCTGCCTGTCTGCCCGCCTGCCTGTCTGCCCGTCTGTCTGCCTGCCTGCCTGTCTGCCTGCCTGTCTGTCTGTCTGTCTGCCTGCCTGCCTGCCTGTCTGTCTGTCTGTCTGTCTGTCTGTCTGTCTGTCTGCCTGTCTGTCTGTCTGTCTGTCTGTCTGCCCGCCTGTCTGCCCGCCTGCCTGCCTGCCTGCCCGCCTGTCTGCCCGTCTGTCTGTCTGCCTGCCCGCCTGCCTGCCTGCCTGCCTGCCTGCCTGCCTGCCTGCCTGCCTGCCTGCCCGCCCGTCTGTCTGTCTGCCTGCCTGCCTGCCT
>NW_027176237.1:0-25000 GCF_023055335.1 Clinocottus analis | reverse complement strand
GCTGATGAACACTGGGTGGAAATAAATCTTGAGACTTTGCAGAAGGTCATGAAACAAAGTCACAGAGAATGTCACCAAAGCTGAAGGTCTCCAACCAAATATTAGTGTGTGACCTTTGTTTGGTGGCGACTTTCATTTTGGGCCGGGCGGTGTGTGTCCATGCGTACGGACTGTAAAGCTCTGTAGTTTGGGTTACCTGATCAATAAACACTGGTATCGGATCAATAAGGCTCACCTGGTCTTCTGCAGCTGCTGGACCTTCTCCTTCATGGTGTCGTCTAATTGGTCGAGCCAGGGTGTGATGTCAGCGGGCTCCTCCACCACGGCTTCTTTGATTGGATGAAACCTGAACTCCCTCTTCTTGCCTGCACATTGGTCGAAAGATGGTCACAGTGGTTCTACTGGTCACAGTGGTTCTACTGGTCACAGTGGTTCTACTGGTTACCTTTGTTTTGAACTTCCTCCTCATCGTCACTGAAGGCCGCCTCTGTGTTGTCATAGCAACCGTCCTCCTTGTCCATCACATTGTTTTCCATCTCCAGAGAAGAGGCCTCCTCCATCTTGACTACACACACACACAATACTGTCATTAAATCAGTCTGTGTCTGTACCTCAAGTGTGTGTACCGCCAGTGAATGTGTACCCTCAGTGGGTGTGTGTACCTTCGGTGTGTGTGTCTGTACCTCCAGTGTGTGTGCGTGTATACCTCCAGTGAGTGTGTACCTCCAGTGAGTGTGTACCTCCAGTGAGTGTGTACCTCCAGTGAGTGTGTACCTCCAGTGAGTGTGTACCCCCAGCGTGTATGTACCTTCAGTGGGACCTTCAATGAGTGTAGATGTGTACCTTGAGTGTGTGTGTGTGTGTGTACCTTCAGTGTGTGTGTGTGTACCTTCAGTGGGTGTGTGTGTACCTTCAGTGGGTGTGTGTGTGTGTACCTCCAGTGGGTGTGTGTGTGTGTACCTCCAGTGGGTGTGTGTGTGTACCTTCAGTGGGTGTGTGTGTGTACCTTCAGTGGGTGTGTGTGTGTACCTTCAGTGGGTGTGTGTGTGTACCTCCAGTGGGTGTGTACCTCCAGTGGGTGTGTGTGTGTACCTTCAGTGGGTGTGTGTGTGTACCTTCAGTGGGTGTGTGTGTGTACCTTCAGTGGGTGGTGAGGGCGAGCTGCAGAACTCAGGGAATCTCTCTCTCAGCATGGATCGGAGCTCTCGGTCCAGTTTGGGATTATCAAACAACGGAGCGAGGTGACTGAGAGAGAAAGAGAGAGAGAGAGAGAGAGAGAGAGAGAGAGAGAGAGAGAGACAGACAGACAGACAGAGAGAGAGAGAGAGAGAGAGAGAGAGAAAGAGAGACAGAGAGAGAGAGAGAGAGAGAGAGAGAGAGAGAGAGAGAGACAGAGACAGAGACAGAGAGACAGACAGACAGAGAGAGAGAGACAGAGAGAGAGGGAGACAGAGACTGATCAATAACCAATAATGGTGGACTGACTCTGTGTGTGTGTGTGTGTGTGTGTGTGTGTGTGTGTGTGTGTGTGTGTGTGTGTGTGTGTGTGTGTGTGTGTGTGTGTGTGTGTGTGTGCGCGCTTCTTACGCCAGCACTCTCTTCTCCATGATGAAGGTGAGCGAGTTGAAGACGCCCTGACGAACCTGAGACTCCAACGGAGGGAAGAAGTGAGGGATGATCTGAGGAGAGAGGATGCATGTGTGTGAGTGTGCGTGTGTGAGAGAGTGTGAGTGTGCGTGTGTGAGAGAGTGTGAGTGTGCGTGTGTGAGAGAGTGTGAGTGTGTGTGTGTTACCCTGCACATGAAGTCCAGCAGTGTAGCAGTGATGGCAGGATGAGGTTTCATGGAGTGATGCATCACCAGGATGGCTGGTTCTGACACACAAGAGTTCATATTGTTATTAGTCAGTACTGGTAACCACGGATAGTTAGTATGGAGTATTGGTAACTAGCAGTGTGTCTCACCGATGTTCATGATGCTGTCTTTCTCAGGGTTGAAGAACAGCCAATCATAGAAGAGCGCCAGCTTGGCATTAGAGGCGGCCACATTGGACTGGAGACACAAGTTGATTAATTGATCGGTTGGTTGTTGATGTTCAGAGATGTGCTGCTTTAAATTGCTGTCCTTAAGCCCCGCCCCCTCACCGTGCAGGTGGTGAGCAGCCAGCCAATGATGGCCCAGCGCGGCAGGATGTCGGAGCTCAGCACCTCATTGGACGGGTGGACCACGCCGCAGATGTAACGAATCAGATCGCAGCGCAGCGATTGGCTCTCTGCGGTAGACAGGTACTGCCTCTGAAACCAGTCCTGATACCGCTTCTGCTGCCCAAAACGCACCTGGACACGGGTAGCCAGTCAGTCATCCAGGTGTGTACTGTGTGTGTACTGTGTGTGTATTTAGTATGCATATATATGCAGTATATACACACTGAGAGAGTTACCCTGGAGGTCATGAACAGCAGCTTCGTCTCCATGTCCGGTGTGAGACGACAGGCCAGAAACTTCCTGGAGGTGCGAGCGGTCAGCAGCTGGAGAACACCTGAGACACAGCAGGTTACAGGTGAGTACCGTACACTACTGTCACCACTCACCTGGAACCTGAGACACACCAGGTTACAGGTAATGGAAGTGCAGCTAACGCTAGTGCCACACATGGGTAGTGTGGTTTACCAGTGAACTGAGGACTGAGAACTTGTGGGTTGTGCAGCAGGTCCTTCCACACCAGCTCCATCTCCGGGATCCGAGCAACGTTCTGCATCAGGCGAACCAGATCTCTGCCGATGACCTGACACTCAATGAACTACAGAGACAGAGCAATCAATGCTAACCGCAGGGTAATCAATGCTAACCGCAGGGTAATCAATGCTAACCGCAGGGTAATCAATGCTAACCGCAGGGTAATCAATGCTAACCGCAGGGTAATCAATGCTAACCGCAGGGTAATCAATGCTAACCGCAGGGTAATCAATGCTAACCGCAGGGTAATCAATGCTCACCTTCTCCCTCAACATGGAGATGCAGTAGTCGACCTCTTTCTGACGCAGGATCAGGAGGTTCGGAGCTCCGTGGTCGACGATCAGGCGAAGATACGTGTAGACGGACATCGCTATGAGCATCCCGCTCTTCAGCACCCACTCCCTGCAGGACACGAGCACACACTTCCACTGCAGTCAGACGTTAGGGTTGACACTTCCACTGCCGTCAGACTTTACACTTCAAACCTACTTCTGGTCCAGCAAGATGTCCAGAACGCTCTCAGACAGCCAGAGGTTCTTAGTGGAGATGTCTCCACCTGAAACACAAGGACAAGTTACTGTGTACACACACACACACACACACACACACACACACACACACACACACACACACACACACACACACACACACACACACACACACACACACACACACACACCTGCAATCTGCTTCAGCAGCGTCATGACGACACCATCAGCTCCCATGACTCCAGTCTTCACCAGCTCTCTGATGAGCCACACCAGCTGCAACACAAGTAGTACACGTTACACCTGTACACACCTGTACACGTTACACCTGTACACAAGTAGTACACGTTACACCTGCACACACCTGTACACGTTACACCTGTACACAAGTAGTACACGTTACACCTGTACACAAGTAGTACACGTTACACCTGTACACACCTGTACACGTTACACCTGTACACACCTGTACACGTTACACCTGTACACAAGTAGTACACGTTACACCTGTACACAAGTAGTACACGTTACACCTGTACACACCTGTACACGTTACACCTGTACACACCTGTACACGTTACACCTGTACACAAGTAGTACACGTTACACCTGTACACACCTGTACACGTTACACCTGTACACAAGTAATACAACACTTGTACACAAGTAGTACACATTAGACCTGTACACACCTGTACACAAGTAGTACACGTTACACCTGTTCACAAGTAGTACACGTTACACCTGTACACACCTGTACACAAGTAATACAACACCTGTACACAAGTAGTAAACATTAGACCTGTACACACCTGACCAGTACACACCTGATTGTGTACCTGATTACCTGACTGTGTACCTGATCGTGTACCTGAGTACCTGTGTGTGTGCCTGCATTGGTTTACCTGTGTTCTGGGGACGTCCTGCAGCTTGAGGAACTTCTCCATCAGGATCTGGTTGATCTTCACCAGAACCACGTTCATCCCGTCTCTGTTGAGCAGCGCCAAGTCTCTGTAGCACTGAGAGCACAGACAGTGATGTCACAGTGAGGTCACAGTGAGGTCACAGTGAGGTCACAGTGATGTAGTAACGCGGCGGCGTCTCACCCTCTGGGCCTGGGTGGGCTCTGTGAGCACGAGGGAGAACAGACCCAGACACACCTCCTCATGCTGCGGCGGGCCTTTACACACCTGCAGGAGTGTTCACAGGACCAGCAGTAGAGTTAGCAGTACAAATAGTAGCAGCAGCAGTAGCAGTAGCAGTAGCACTGGGTGTTTCTTACGTTGGCAGTAAGGGCGTCATTGGCCTCTCTCTCCGACAGCCCGTTGGTCAACGACTGGACGATCCCAACACAACGCTCCAATCTCTGCAAACAAAGAATGTTCATGAATGTTTTCTGGATCTGAACGTGGGACGCTTCAGTATAGCACAGAGACGCTTCAGTATAGCACAGAGACGCTTCAGTATAGCACAGAGACGCTTCAGTATAGCACAGAGACGCTTCAGTATAGCACAGAGACGCTTCAGTATAGCACAGAGACGCTTCAGTATAGCACAGAGACGCTTCAGTATAGCACAGAGACGCTTCAGTATAGCACAGAGACGCTTCAGTATAGCACAGAGACGCTTCACTATAGCACAGAGACGCTTCACTATAGCACAGAGACGCTTCAGTATAGCACAGAGACGCTTCAGTATAGCACAGAGACGCTTCAGTATAGCACAGAGACGCTTCACTATAGCACAGAGACGCTTCAGTATAGCACAGAGACGCTTCACTATAGCACAGAGACGCTTCAGTATAGCACAGAGACGCTTCAGTATAGCACAGAGACGCTTCACTATAGCACAGAGACGCTTCAGTATAGCACAGAGACGCTTCAGTATAGCACAGAGACGCTTCACTATAGCACAGAGACGCTTCAGTATAGCACAGAGACGCTTCAGTATAGCACAGAGACGCTTCACTATAGCACAGAGACGCTTCAGTATAGCACAGAGACGCTTCAGTATAGCACAGAGACGCTTCAGTATAGCACAGAGACGCTTCACTATAGCACAGAGACGCTTCACTATAGCACAGAGACGCTTCAGTATAGCACAGAGACACATGTAGTAGTACACACACACACAAAGTAATACACGCACGCACACACAGTAAAACACACACACACTGTATTATACACACACACACACACAATAAAACACACAAGCACTAATACACACACACACACATAGACACACACAGTAATACACACACACACACGCACGCAGTAATACACATTCAGTAATACACACACACACACACACACACACACACACACACACACGCAGTAATACACATTCAGTAATACACACACACACACGCAGTAATACACATTCAGTAATACACACACACTCAGTAATACACATTCAGTAATACACACACTAATACACACACAGTAAGACACACGCAGTAATACACGCACACACACAGTAACACACACGCACTAATACACAAACACAGTAACACACGCACTAATACACAAACACAGTAACACACGCAGTAATACACACACAATAATACACACACGCACTAATACACAAACCCAGTAACACACACGCACTAATACACAAACACAGTAACAAACTCAGTAATACATACACAGCACCGAGTGTTTACGGGTATTACCCATAACACACCGCGAGGCTATGCTAGGCAATGCTAGCCTCTTGTGTTTTAGCTGCAGACGCAGCGGCTCTATGGGTCATGGCCGGGTCTCGGGCCCCGGGTCTCGGGTCTCGGGTCCCGGGTCTCGGGTTCCGGTCTCGGCCTACCTCCTCCAGCTCGTCTTTGGCGTCCAGCGGCGTGTTGCCCAGCAACAGGCCCAGCAGCCGGCCCTGCGGCTTCGCTTTGGCCGCTGCAGGCTCCATCTGCTCCCGCCGCTGCTGTGCGGGCCCGCGGGGCTGAGGAAACCGAGTTCTGGGGGCGTCGAGCGGGTTCTGCCGATGTCCCGGGGGGGCTGCTGCTCCCGTGGTCTCGGAGCCTGCGTGTGAGCCGGTTCCGTCGGTACCGGGGTGTTTGTAGAACTTCAGTCGGTCCCGCTCCGTCACACCGTCAGACCGAGACACATACCGGAAGTCCGCAGCGACGTCTGGAGCCGTCTGACCAATCAGCTCCCCGGGCTCTCTGAGTGACGTGCGTCTGGTCCAATGATAGGGCGGGAAACCCGGAGCCAATCCCTGAGCCGCTATGTGAACCCGCAGGCTGCGAAACGCCCTTTAGAACTTGTTTATGACCCAGAAACAATAAACAACAACACTGTACCGCGTTCTATAGGTACTCTGATCGTCTTCGAGGTACTAATGCCGCAGAGTATGAACATGCATTCATAACGCAGCATTATTATTATTACAACATGAAGCAGCATACTGCTGCTTTATGTTGTAATAATAACACATTGTACTTTACAGAAACAGTTTATTAGTTTATTACTAAAGCGTCACCATTAAATCAATGTAGTACACTCAAAAGTACAATTTTTAGTGTAATTACCTCTAACTGTACGTCTGTATAATACTGCTGCTTTCTGAGAAATGTAAAAATAATTATATTATATTTTATATAATATATACTGTTGTATACTAGCGTGACTTATTTAAGGTTATTTATAAAGCATAAATTACACGGAACAAAGTATAAAGCACACAGAACAAAGTATAAAGTACACAGAACAAAGTATAAATACACAGGACAAAGTATAAAGTACACAGAACAAAGTATAAAGTACACAGGAGGTGTAGAGTTAAGCAGCAGGGGGCGCTGTGGCCACGTTAGAAACAAAGTTAATTTCTAGTCACATGACAACAACAGAGAAGAGATGCAACAGAATGTATTGTTTTCAATGTAAAGTCATAACTCATCAAGAACAAGGACTTCATAACAATGACTTCATAACAATGAGTTGTTTGTTTTTAAACAAGAATGATTTATTTTTTATTCTCAAACTTTTGTCTCCTGTTCCTGGACAGTCACTTTAAATGAGGTCACATCCAATCAGAGAAGAGGGGGAGGGGCTTGATAACCTATCTCCTGCTTCAATGTGTCCTCTCCTCCTTCATTGCTTCCTCTTCTCCTTCAGTGCTTCCTCTCCTGCTTTAGTGTGTCCTCTCCTCCTTCACTGCTTCTTCTTCTCCCTCTCCTCCTTCAGTGTGTCCTCTCCTTCTTCAGTGTGTCCTCTCCTCCTTCACGGATTCCTCTCCTCCTTTATTGCTTCCTCTCCTGCTTCCTTTCCTAGCAGCCAGTATGTCTTCATGCTTCCTTTCCTCTTCATCTCCACTTCTCCTCTCAGTTGAAGATGAGAGCAGTTGAATTCCTGCAGGACGTCTCTGACTGCTGAGGACACGTGAATCCTCTGAGCTGTAAACACAACAACAACATCACAACAACACAACAACAACATCACAACAACAATGTGTGTGTATGCGTGCGTTACCCTCTCCGTTGGACTCCATTCGTGACGCTCTGTAGACAGTACCTGGGCATCTTCAGCCTGACCACACCTACACACACAGAGTTATGTCTGGTACTTTTATAACATTATTACAGTTACTTCAGTAAAAGTACTAATACTTTAATGTAACTTAAGGGCAGGAATGTGAATTGCAGAGGACCCAGTACAGAACCCTGCGGTATTCCTCTGAGGGAACGGCTCGGGCTCACAGACCACCTGCAAGTTCTGACAAGTAGAGTCCTGGTTCTCTTCTGGTACAGAGCTGGTAGTCAGGTCCAGTGGTACTGGTTCTCTTCTGGTACAGAGCTGGTAGTCAGGTCCAGTGGTACTGGTTCTCTTCTGGTACAGAGCTGGTAGTCAGGTCCAGTGGTACTGGTTCTCTTCTGGTACAGAGCTGGTAGTCAGGTCCAGTGGTACTGGTTCTCTTCTGGTACAGAGCTGGTAGTCAGGTCCAGTGGTACTGGTTCTCTTCTGGTACAGAGCTGGTAGTCAGGTCCAGTGGTACTGGTTCGGGTCCCTCTCAGACGGACCGCTGTGAATGCTGATATGCAGCCGGAGCTGCTGATTGGCTCGGTGCCGCATCCTGAAGCTCTCGGCGGCCGTGCAGCTGGCCGTTCCTCACCAGCAGGCCGGACAGCACCATGTAGGCGTCCCCGATGGTCTCCACCTGGGGGGAACCACGTCAGCACCTGCACGACTTGCAGTGTAACCTGTACATGTGTATCCATAAAGACCAGACGAGTCGCTCAGTGGCGGAAGAGTTTGACCTTGTAAACATCAAAGTTGTCAATGATGGCATCGAAACAGGTGTAGAGGTCGATCAACAAGGTCACGACCTGGATGTGCAGAAACAAAAGCACATCAGTTCTCTGCTTAATTACCCAAGCTGGGTCAGTGTCTACTGGGTTCTACTGACCTCTAGTGTTGTTCTACTGGGTTCTACTGACCTCTAGTGGGGTTCTACTGACCTCTAGTGTTGTTCTACTGGGTTCTACTGACCTCTAGTGGGGTTCTACTGACCTCTAGTGTTGTTCTACTGGTTCTACTGACCTCTAGTGTCGTTCTACTGGTTCTACTGACCTCTAGTGGGGTTCTACTGACGTCTAGTGTTGTTCTACTGGGTTCTACTGACCTCTAGTGTTGTTCTACTGGTTCTACTGACCTCTAGTGTCGTTCTACTGGGTTCTACTGACCTCTAGTGTCGTTCTACTGGTTCTACTGACGTCTAGTGTTGTTCTACTGGTTCTACTGACCTCTAGTGTCGTTCTACTGGGTTCTACTGACCTCTAGTGTCGTTCTACTGGGTTCTACTGACCTCTAGTGTCGTTCTACTGGTTCTACTGACGTCTAGTGTTGTTCTACTGGGTTCTACTGACCTCTAGTGGGGTTCTACTGACCTCTAGTGTTGTTCTACTGGTTCTACTGACCTCTAGTGTTGTTCTACTGGTTCTACTGACGTCTAGTGTTGTTCTACTGGGTTCTACTGACCTCTAGTGGGGTTCTACTGACGTCTAGTGTTGTTCTACTGGGTTCTACTGACCTCTAGTGTTGTTCTACTGGTTCTACTGACCTCTAGTGGGGTTCTACCGACCTCTAGTGTTGTTCTACTGGGTTCTACTGACCTCTGGTGTTGTTCTACTGGGTTCTACTGACCTCTGGTGTTGTTCTACTGGGTTCTACTGACCTCTAGTGTTGTTCTACTGGTTCTACTGACCTCTAGTGGGGTTCTACAGACCTCTAGTGTTGTTCTACAGACCTCTAGTGTTGTTCTACTGACCTCTAGTGGGGTTCTACTGACCTCTAGTGGGGTTCTACTGGGTTCTACTGACCTCTAGTGTTGTTCTACTGGTTCTACTGACCTCTAGTGTTGTTCTACTGGGTTCTACTGACCTCTAGTGGGGTTCTACTGGGTTCTACTGACCTCTAGTGTTGTTCTACTGGGTTCTACTGACCTCTAGTGGGGTTCTACTGGGTTCTACTGACCTCTAGTGGGTTCTCTCAGCAGACAAGGAGGTAAATGGTGACGGAGTCAAAAGCTTCGGCCTGAACCGTCTGACCTCGTTTCAGCTGCTCGGCTACGGAGCTGTAACCCACAAGTACTACTGTTACTGTGTACTAGTACTACTGTGTACTATTACTCGTTGTACTAGTACACGCAGTACTCACTGAGGCAGTATCTAGTACAGCAGGCTCTCGGCCTTGTGCTTCTCCTCGTGGTACACCTGGGTTCTCTCCTCCAGGTTGCTGGAGTACTGGTCCAAACGGGACAGCAGGTTGTCCAGGATGTTGGAACCATGTCCCCTAGAGACAGACAGGAGGACAGACAGACAGGAGGACAGACAGACAGACAGGAGGACAGACAGACAGGAGGACAGACAGACAGACAGGAGGACAGACAGACAGACAGACAGGAGGACAGACAGACAGGAGGACAGACAGACAGACAGGAGGACAGACAGACAGGAGGACAGACAGGAGGACAGACAGACAGACAGGAGGACAGACAGACAGGAGGACAGACAGACAGGAGGACAGACAGACAGACAGACAGGAGGACAGACAGACAGGAGGACAGACAGACAGGAGGACAGACAGACAGACAGGAGGACAGACAGACAGACAGACAGACAGGAGGACAGACAGACAGGAGGACAGACAGACAGACAGACAGACAGACAGGAGGACAGACAGACAGGAGGACAGACAGACAGACAGACAGACAGGAGGACAGACAGACAGGAGGACAGACAGACAGACAGACAGGAGGACAGACAGACAGACAGACAGGAGGACAGACAGGAGGACAGACAGACAGGAGGGCAGACAGACAGGAGGGCAGACAGACAGACAGGAGGACAGAAAGACAGACAGGAGGACAGACAGACAGGAGGACAGACAGACAGGAGGGCAGACAGACAGACAGGAGGACAGAAAGACAGACAGGAGGACAGACAGACAGGAGGACAGACAGACAGGAGGGCAGACAGACAGACAGGAGGACAGAAAGACAGACAGGAGGACAGACAGGAGGACAGACAGACAGACAGACAGACAGACAGGAGGACAGAAAGACAGACAGGAGGACAGACAGACAGACAGACAGACAGACAGGAGGACAGACAGACAGACAGACAGACAGACAGGAGGACAGACAGACAGGAGGACAGACAGACAGACAGACAGGAGGACACAGACAGGGGTTGCTCAGGACGGCACTCCCTCCCTGTGTGTGTGTGAGGGTGTGTGTGTGTGCGTGAGTGTGTGTGTGTGTGCGTGAGTGTGTGAATGTGTGTGTGTGAGAGTGGGACAATTCAATTACAAAGAGGGGAGGTGTAACATAACAAAGATTCAATGTTCTGATGTGTGTGGGTTTGTGTGTAGGTGCGTGTCAGTTTTAAAGTTAGTAATAATGTTGATATAATTACGTGTGGCTTCTTACTACTGTGTAGTGAAAATTGTGTAGTTTTTACAGTGTGGCATTAATTGTATAACTAGAAATAAATAAATATATAATGATATATAAGGTTTGTCATGATGTGTGTGGTTAATAATGTGAATGAACAAACAAACACAATCCACTGAGTGTGTTTGAACAGGACACACCCGGTGGACCAGGAAGTCACACACACACATTTTTTCTCCCACACTATCCTGTTAATAAGAAGAAAAAAGAGTTTGGACAGATGCCACTTGAACGCAACATGAAGTTTCCAGCTGAAGGACACGGAGACGAGGAGACAAGGAGACAAGGAGACAAGGAGAGATGACAAGATACTAATATGTTTGTGTGTAAATGATGAAGCCTTGATGAGCCCCGACATTAATCACAGAGTTTCACAAGGTTTTGTGCTTGAACCACTTTTATTTATTTTATATATATATATATATATATATATATATATATATCCCCATAAAAAACCCCACCCACAGTACTGAATACCACGCGGTACAGTACTGAGTACACACAGTACATAACTGAGTAGCACACTTCTGAGGGAGTGCAACAGTAACGTGGTGAACCGGGTTGGTTCCGGTCTCCCACAGGCAGAGCAGCCGGTCCTCTACAGCTGGATGAAGACCGAGGAGAGACCGTCCGTCCTCTGCTGGTCCTTGGTCTGGTCCTGGGTCTGGCCCTGGTCCAACTCCGGGCCCGACTGCCCCCCTTCAGCCACGTGGATTTTGAGGTGTCCGTTGAGCGATCGCTTGGCCTGGAAGCTCTTCCCGCAGACCCTGCAGCCGTACGGTTTCTCTCCGGTGTGAATCAGCATGTGTCTCTTCAGGTCCACTTCCTGCATAAAGCCTTTGCCGCACACCTGGCACAGGAAGCGCCGCTCTTTATTGTGGAAACGGACGTGCGTGTCCAGAGTCTGCTTCTGGGTGAAGCCCTTCCCACAGAGGCTGCAGGTGAAGGCCTTCTCCCCGGTGTGGGTCTTCAGGTGCGTCTTCAGGTTGCCGCTCTGGTTGAAGCTCTTCCCACAGGAGCTGCAGGAGTACGGTTTCTCTCCCGTGTGGATCCTCATGTGCATCAGCAGCGCCGCCTGAGCACCGAAGCACTTCCCGCAGATGTCACAGGTGTTGTCGGCCTCGCGGTGGGAGCTCAGGTGCGCCGCGAGCTGGGCAGCGGATTCGTACTGGTGTCCGCAAAGCCCACAGCGGCAGTCTGGGTTCTGCAGATGAGCCTCCACGTGTTCCACCAGCATGGTCCTCTTGCCGAAGGCGTCGCCGCACACTTTGCAGTGGAAGGAGCTGCGGCGGCGTTTCGGTTTGTCAGTGGTGTCCTTCTGGTGAGTCGCCATGTGTCGGCGTAGGACGGGCCGCTCGGTGAACTCTTGACCGCAGACGCTGCACGCGTGCACCTCACCGTGGCTCTGCATGTGGCGCTCCAAAGACGCCATGTGGTAGAAGGCCCGGCTGCACGCGGTACACTTGAAGGGTTTCTCTGCGGCGTGAACGCGAGCGTGCGACGACAGATTCCCCTTCTGGCTGAACTTCTTGCCGCAGACGTCGCAGCTGAAGGGTTTCTCTCCGGTGTGCAGACGGGAGTGCAGCTCCTGCGCCAGCATGGACCGGAATGTCTTCCCGCAGGAGGAGCAGGTCTTGCTCTCCGTCCGGTGCATCTGCAGGTGAGCCGTCAGGTCGGCGTCGGAGTCCGACCGCGCGCCACAGAAGCCGCAGCAGCGGTCCGGGTCGCGGGCGCAGACCTGCAGCACGTGCTGGAGCAGGAAGCCCCGCCCCTGCAGAGCGCGGCCACACGCGTGGCAGCTGAAGCTCTGCGCTGGGGTCGACCTCTTCCGCTTGTTCCTGGTGCCGAGCGGCGGCCGGCCTCTCTTCTTCTTCTTCTTCTTCTTCTTCCACGAGCTCCTCAGCGCCCCACTGCGTTTGGTCCGGGTCCGGTCTGAAACACAGTCCCTGTTAGGGGCCGGACTGCTGGGAGGTGAAGGACTGCCACGCACACACAGGCCGGAAGTATCACTGTCCACGGGCTCAGTCCAGTCATCTGCAGGGTCCCCTGAAGGCTGGAGGTCTGCAGGGTCCCCTGAAGGCTGGAGGTCTGGGGGGCTCAGGTCCTGCAGCCACTCTGGAGAGACACAACATGCCTCTCAGAAATGTTGTTTTATTAAAATGTTTCATAATTATTAAAATATCTGCTGTTAACTATTTGGTTATTCAACTAACTTATTCAGGATAAAACATCCACAACATTGGAGATGCTTTCGTGCACTTTACACACATCCGGTGTTATTGTGAAGGGCAGCGGAAGTAGACGTACCGGCTCGCTGCAGCGTGACGCGGGGCTTCAGCACGGCCTCGAGCAGCCTCCTCTGGCGGCACAGCTCCCGCTCGGCCCGCTCCGCTCGGTGCTCGTACTCCGCCACGGTTTCCTCCAACAAACCAACAATCTCGTCCGCAGCCGCCGCGAGCCGCTCGGTGAGCAGCGCTCTGAGCGCCGGGCCCTCCGCCGCTTCTTCTCCTGTTTGCACCCGCAGCAGAACGTCTTCGGCGGCGGCGCCGAGCCGCTCGCGTACCGACACCCGCAGCAGCCGCACGGCGCACATCGCGCTCTTCTGGTGCGGGGATGAGAGCGGCGGGGCCGCGCACGCGCACATTGTGCTCCTCTAGTGCGGACAAAGAGAGCAGCGGGGCCGCGCACACGCACACGGAGGTCCGCCGAGGCGACAGTACCCTTTGGAGCGGCGGAAGCGAACAGCGACCTCAGCTGGAGCGGAGGGCGAACAAGCGATTCTCTACTGTAGAAGATCCAGTTCAGAAATACATTAATATAATATATCTAAAATATAATACAGCATACATTACATTTAGCTGACGCTTTTATCCAAAGCGACTTACATTTGTGTTGCTGTATAACCGTGGTCACAGCAACGTGGAGCACTACTGGGTCGAGTTTCTTGCTCAAGGACACAACAACAGGGACGAGCTGAGCCGAGCTCGAACCACCGAGCCTCTGATTGGAGGACGAGCATGCTAACCACTGAGCCACAGACATGCTAACCACTCAGCCAGAAAAGCAGCAGAAAGCGACGACACGTTTTGTTGTAAAGAATTAAACTGCACTTGAATCTTTTCTCACGCTTTAACTGAATGGCAGAAATATGAAACATATTCATAATAAACATGAGCTTCATGTTGACTACAGGTTTCTGAGAAAAAACGGTTTCGTTACTTCATGAAGATTATTAATGAACAATTTATTAATCGTATGTAAACACTCATCCTGTCACAGTTCAGTGAGTCATGAGGAACCTTGAAGAACCTCGTCTTGTCCTCCTCACAGATCTTTGAGATACACTTTTTAATGTGCACGTTTCACAGTTGGGTTGTGATCCAATGTTCTGAGGAGCTGCTGTGATTGGCTGGCGGCTAGAGGTCACATGATCTCTACGGTCTTCTCTTCCCAGCATTCTTTGCTGTGTGCCCGTGAGGTGGCCGCTTCTACGACTTTATGCCCTCTACCTCCTTATTGGTCAGCGGGGCCAGGGCGGCGTCGACCAATGAGATGGCAGGAAAGAGTTTAAACCAGCCAATCACCATGTTGGACAGGTCCAGGTCGTCCAATAGTATTTGAGCAGCTCCCATGAAGGACTTGTGGTCCATCCGGCCGTAGTCGCCCCACACGATGATCTGCAGATAGACAGGCAGACACTGTTCGTATGTTGTACACACACACACACACACACACACACACACACACACACACACACACACACACACAGATATAGTACATTACCTGCAGTACTTTCCCCTCAGGGTTCTCCTCAAACTGCAGCTGCTGCTGGTAAAGAGGATCTGGAGACTTCCTGGCCAAACGGGTTCTCCTCTTCAAGACACACTTCCCGTTATCCATGAGGTACACCTTCACATAGGGAGCTACACACACACACACACACACACACACACACACACACACACACACACACACAAAGTTATAACTATTTTATAATTTAATTGTTTTTCTCAGGCAGCCTGACTTCTGTCAACCGAAGAAGAAGAAGAAGAAGAAGAAGAAGAAGCAGCTGGTGGATTTACTGATGACGCCTTTCTCACAGAGGGTTATGTGTAGTACACCATGAGAGCAGTAGTACACCATGAGAGCAGTAGTACACCATGAGAGCAGTAGTACACCATGAGAGCAGTAGTACACCATGAGAGCAGTAGTACACCATGAGAGCAGTATTGTGTAGTATTGTCACCTGGGGTGTTCTTGTTGCCCTGTTTACCCACAAGCCCTCGGGCTCGGATCACCTCCACGTCCAGGCGCTCCTTCCTGTACACCATCCCGATCTGGATGTCACCTGACCACAGTCAGCCAATCAGAGGGGCTCATATTACATCGTTTAAAGGTCACAGACCATATTAGTGTAAATCATGTTTTGATTGGTCATTTACCCATTGGGGGTGTGGCCAGAGTCTGCCGACCAGCCAGCTGGGCGGGGCCTAATCCGTCCAGGAAGCCGGTGAAATGTTTGTCAGACGCCAACTTCACTCCCGGAAATATCAGACTGAAGGAGTGAGAGAATAAAGAGAGGAGTGAGAGAATAAAGAGAGGAGTGAGAGAGTGAGAGAGTGAGAGCGAGGTAGTGGAGTGAATCATCTTACGCTCCAGGTTTGGGGTCCTCGGCATCGGGGTCGCGGCTCGGCTGTCGGGTAAAACGTGATTTAAACTCGATGGCTAAACCTGTTTCCACGCTCCTCTGGACAGGAAGTCTCACGACCTTCTTCTTCTTCTCTTCCTCTACATATGTTAAGGGGGAGGGCAGAGAGAGAAGAAGAATCTCAGCTGTTTTCTTGCTTTCTGTCAAAGTGTTTGTTTAAACTGAACCACCAACAGCAGCCGCCGCCGCCGCCGCCGCCGCCGCCGCCGCCGCCGCCGCCGCCGCCGCAGCAGCAGCGGCGGCAGCAGCAGCAGCGGTGGCGGCAGCAGCAGCAGCAGCCGCAGTGGCAGCGGCATTGACCCAAGAGGTCTGCAGGCCTGAGAGGGACTCACCCTCAGGGTTGAGCTGGGAGGCGCTCTGACTTTTCTTTCCCAGTCCCACCATTCCCATCATCTTTGCTCCGAAGCTCGAGCGTCGCTTCTTGTCGTCATCGTCGTCGTCATTTCTCCCCAAAGAACAAATCTCCCCTCCGACGCTCGATGACTTTGTGAGAGGGGCCCCAGGTGTCGGCGCCGCCCTGCAGGACGGAAGAAGCAAACACACCTGTGTAACATGTGAGGGGAGACGGGGAGGGACACTTCTGTTGCTTTGGAGCGCCTTACTTTGAAGGCTCCGGGACCACTTCCTCTGCTTTCTCCACTGATTCGCTTTTCTGCAGCGTGGCTCCGCCCTCTTCTGCCACCGCTCCTTCCTGTGTTACCTCTGACCCGGCCCCCAACTCCACTGATTGGCCCTCCAGAGACTCTGACCGACTGCCGTAGCCAATGAGAGGAGAGAACAGAAAAAAGAAACAGAACGATGAACATTAGGACTGGTTCAGGTCTATAGTTAGGACTGGTCCAGGTCTATAGTTAGGACTGGTCCAGGTCTATAGTTAGGACTGGTCCAGGTCTATAGTTAGGACTGGTCCAGGTCTATAGTTAGGACTGGTTCAGGTCTATAGTTAGGACTGGTCCAGGTCTATAGTTAGGACTGGTCCAGGTCTATAGTTAGGACTGGTCCAGGTCTATAGTTAGGACTGGTCCAGGTCTATAGTTAGGACTGGTCCAGGTCTATAGTTAGGACTGGTCCAGGTCTATAGTTAGGACTGGTCCAGGTCTATAGTTAGTGTACAGATTGTAAAGCCCTCCGAGGAGAGTTTGGCTATACAATATAAATTGCATAACGAGGAACATGCTAAAAACATAACAATATGCTGCATGATGGGATATAAGACATGAGTTAACAGTGTGCGCTGTACGTAATATTTAATAAACATATTTTAAAACCTGATCGGGTTGCTGGTCTCACCTGATCCCCGTGTCGTTGGACACGACCGACACGTCGCTGACATCACCGTCTGATGATGTCATCTGGACACAGAACAGGTGAGCAGGTGGATGACATCAATGATGCGTGTATGACATCATCAGTGACATTTTTCTTTCACTCTGCTCACCTTTGAAGGGTCCTTCATCACAGCTGCAGTGACAGAAGAGGAGAGCTTGTTCATGACATCACACTGATGACATCATAGTTGTGGATGAGCAGAGTGATGTCACTGTATGTAAATGTTCAGCTGACATCACAGACCACATCATCACTTCCTGACGTTCAGCGACAGAAAGTTTTCAGACTTTTATACGTTCACAACATTTCAAAAGTCCTCAGCACACCGTGAGCTACAAGGACACACAAGGCCAAACAACAAGGACACACAACGCCAAACAACAAGGACACACAAGGCCAAACAACAAGGACACACAAGGCCAAACAACAAGGACACACAAGGCCAAACAACAAGGACACACAAGGCCAAGCAACAAGGACACACAAGGCCAAGCAACAAGGACACACAAGGCCAAACAACAAGGACACACAAGGCCAAACAACAAGGACACACAAGGCCAAACAACAAGGACACACAAGGCCAAGCAACAAGGACACACAAGGCCAAGCAACAAGGACACACAAGGCCAAACAAAGCCAAACAACAAGGACACACAAGGCCAAACAACAAGGACACACAAGGCCAAACAACAAGGACACACAAGGCCAAACAACAAGGACACACAAGGCCAAACAACTTAACTATTCAACTTGAATCATGTTTGTGAGTTCATAAGAAGTGTGCAATGCGTTCAGGCGTCAACACACAAGGCAGATCAGACCCCTCACTTCTCGGCACACACTCAGGTGACTAATGTGTCGCATGACTATAGGGGCGGGGCTACCTGTCTGAGGGTGGGCGGGGCTAACGTGTGGTGGCATACCATTGGCTGTTTTGTTCTGCTGGTCCTCCCATGTGACCTCTGCATCACGGTAAAGAGAAAGACGATTGGTCACACTACTCGCTGAGTCAACTGATATTTAACCAGTTAAACCAGTTGAACCAGTTGAACCAGCATCTCTACACACACACACACACACACTGGGACTACAACACCTGGTCAGATCCACCTGAGAGTCTGACCTTTCCTGCTGCCTCCAGGAGTCGTTGGCTGTCGGTCAGGCTCTGATGGAGGTGATGACATCAGCAGAAACAAAGACAAACACAGGAACCAATGAATGAGAGAATGAACCAATGAATGAGAGAATGAACCAATGAACCAATGAATGAGAGAATGAACCAATGAATGAGAGAATGAACCAATGAACCAATGAATGAGAGAATGAACCAATGAATGAGAGAATGAACCAATGAATGAGAGAATGAACCAATGAACCAATGAATGAGAGAATGAACCAATGAATGAGAGAATGAACCAATGAATGAGAGAATGAACCAATGAACCAATGAATGAGAGAATGAACCAATGAATGAGAGAATGAACCAATGAATGAGAGAATGAACCAATGAATGAGAGAATGAACCAATGAACCAATGAATGAGAGAATGAACCAATGAATGAGAGAATGAACCAATGAATGAGAGAATGAACCAATGAATGAGAGAATGAGCGAATGAATAAACGAACAAATGAATATATGAATAAACCAATGAATGAATGAATAAGAGAATGAATAAAGGGGAATGAATAAGAGAATGAATGAACTAATTAATGATATATGAAATAATTAATTAATATGAATGAACCAATAAATAAGAGAATGAATTAATAAATTAACAAATTAATGATTATATGAAAAAATTGGTTAATGAATTAATAATGACCAAATTAATAAATGAAAGAGAATGAATGACTTCATGAGATAATTAACCAATGAATGATGAAACAATTACTGAATGAACCAATTAATTAGTTAATGAACCAATGAATGACTGACACAGCTACTGGTTCTACTGGTTCTACTGGTCTCGACTGACTGGACAGACAACAGTGAAGTACACACCTGGAGTTTGTGGGGGAGGGGCAGGTTTAGATGGTGGCAGTGATTGGACCACAGGAGGGGCAGGTGCACTAGCAGGGGGCGGGGCTGGAACAGGTGTTGGAATAGCAACAGGTACAGGTAGAGGTACAGAAGCTGGGGGCGGAGCTTGGACAGGTGCAAGAGCAGGGGGCGGGGCTGGAGCAGGTGTTTGAGTCAAAACAGGTACAGGTAGAGGTACAGGAGCTGGGGGCGGAGCTTGGACAGGTGCAATACCAGGGGGCGGGGCTGGAGCAGGTGTTTGAGTCAAAACAGGTACAGGTAGAGGTACAGGAGCTGGGGGCGGGGCGTGGACAGGTGCAAGAGCAGGGGGCGGGGCTGGAGCAGGTGTTGGAGTCAAAACAGGTACAGGAGCTGGGGGCGGGGCTTGGACTGGTACCACAGCTGAGGATGGAGCTGGAGCAGGTGCTGGAGTAGAAGCAGGTACGGGTGGAGGTCCCAGAGCTGGGGGCGGGGCTGACGCTGGTGTGTGGAGGTGGCTGCTTCCTTGTGGATGTGGGGCTTGTATTCGTATCAGAGGTGGTGGGTGATTGAGAGAAGGTGGAGCTTGTTTATGGACAGGGGGAGGGGCCTGAGCATATGCAACGGGAGGGACAGCAGTTCCAATTGGTGATCCTGTGGTGAGTGTGGTCAATACTGGTGGACAGAGAAAGAGATTAGAGAAAAGAAAAAAGAGCAGGCAGATGAATGAAAACAGACAAACAGTAAGACAATAAATGATCACATGACCTCTTTCTACAGCCAACCAATCACATGGCGAGTTCTCTGCTTCTACTTTGACAACTGTTTGTCATCAGAAATTCAGAGAAACACAAGGCCAATGTCAAAATTTAAGAAGAAACAACGCGGTGTACAAGTAGGTGAACCTGGAAGTTAAAGAACCACCTTTACCTCCGACAGCTCAACTCACAAAACATGGACTCTGTTCTGATTGACAACATTAAGGTGAACATCTTAGAAGAGAGAGCTGGAGTAAAATGGAAAAGGACTGATGACCAGAACCAGGACCAGAACCAAGACCAGGACCCAGACCAAGTGCAGGATCAGATTGCAATCAACTTCTCACATGAGCAAACGATAACTTGTCTACTGGAAAAATGACAGGTTCAAATGTAGGAAAGCACTTTGGTGCAGGTCACAGGAAGGAGCTGCGCTGAGGCCGCACTGTGATCATATGAATACAGAGAGCTGTGGCCTGCTGCTCGGTTGGAGGCGTCGCCTGACAAACAGATTCCTCATGTGACAGGAGCAACAACTAACCATGACTTAGCTTTTCATTTCAGTAACGCTTCAGCTTGCTGCTTCTGAATCGTCGGCTTTCAACTCTAACTCCATTCTCACAACAGGAAGTACCCAGACACGAGTACCCGTTGCTACATCGTGGTCAGGCCGACAGCCGAGCATCCTGAAAGGTATCAAGCAGACGTACTTCTGTCTGGAGCTTCTTTAGGCGGAATAACAGGCAGCTGGCGCACTCGGTGGCTGAGGACCGGCGTTCCTGACGGACTCGTCTGGCTCGATCCACCTTGTGTGTTTGCTCTGTTGAAAGAAAACCCACAAGACTCAAACTACTGTCCACTACGCTAACGTCCTCTACTTGTACACCTGTCCACCATGCTAACGTCCTCTACTTGTACACCTGTCCACCATGCTAACGTCCTCTACTTGTACACCTGTCCACCATGCTAACGTCCTCTACTTGTACACCTGTCCACCATGCTAACGTCCTCTACTTGTCCACCTGTCCACCATGCTAACGTCCTCTACTTGTACACCTGTCCACCATGCTAACGTCCTCTACTTGTCCACCTGTCCACCATGCTAACGTCCTCTACTTGTACACCTGTCCACCATGCTAACGTCCTCTACTTGTCCACCTGTCCACCATGCTAACGTCCTCTACTTGTACACCTGTCCACCATGCTAACGTCCTCTACTTGTACACCTGTCCACCATGCTAACGTCCTCTACTTGTACACCTGTCCACCATGCTAACGTCCTCTACTTGTACACCTGTCCACCATGCTAACGTCCTCTACTTGTACACCTGTCCACCATGCTAACGTCCTCTACTTGTACACCTGTCCACCATGCTAACGTCCTCTACTTGTACACCTGTCCACTATGCTAACGTCCTCTACTTGTACACCTGTCCACCATGCTAACGTCCTCTACTTGTACACCTGTCCACTATGCTAACGTCCTCTACTTGTACACCTGTCCACCATGCTAACGTCCTCTACTTGTACACCTGTCCACTATGCTAACGTCCTCTACTTGTACACCTGTCCACCATGCTAACGTCCTCTACTTGTACACTTGTCCACCATGCTAACGTCCTCTACTTGTACACCTGTCCACCATGCTAACGTCCTCTACTTGTACACCTGTCCACCATGCTAACGTCCTCTACTTGTACACCTGTCCACCATGCTAACGTCCTCTACTTGTACACCTGTCCACCATGCTAACGTCCTCTACTTGTACACCTGTCCACCATGCTAACGTCCTCTACTTGTACACCTGTCCACTATGCTAACGTCCTCTACTTGTACACCTGTCCACCATGCTAACGTCCTCTACTTGTACACCTGTCCACTATGCTAACGTCCTCTACTTGTACACCTGTCCACCATGCTAACGTCCTCTACTTGTACACCTGTCCACCATGCTAACGTCCTCTACTTGTACACCTGTCCACTATGCTAACGTCCTCTACTTGTACACCTGTCCACCATGCTAACGTCCTCTACTTGTACACCTGTCCACTATGCTAACGTCCTCTACTTGTACACCTGTCCACCATGCTAACGTCCTCTACTTGTACACCTGTCCACCATGCTAACGTCCTCTACTTGTACACCTGTCCACCATGCTAACGTCCTCTACTTGTACACCTGTCCACCATGCTAACGTCCTCTACTTGTACACCTGTCCACCATGCTAACGTCCTCTACTTGTACACCTGTCCACCATGCTAACGTCCTCTACTTGTACACCTGTCCACCATGCTAACGTCCTCTACTTGTACACCTGTCCACCATGCTAACGTCCTCTACTTGTACACCTGTCCACTATGCTAACGTCCTCTACTTGTACACCTGTCCACTATGCTAACGTCCTCTACTTGTACACCTGTCCACCATGCTAACGTCCTCTACTTGTACACCTGTCCACCATGATAACGTCCTATACTTGTACACCTGTCCACCATGCTAACGTCCTCTACTTGTCCACCTGTCCACCATGCTAACGTCCTCTACTTGTACACCTGTCCACTATCTGCCTGTTTACCTGAGTGCTTCCTCATCGTAGGCGTCGGGTTCATAGGGGAAGTCAGGAATGAAGTCCTGACTGAAGAACAGAAATACATCAGAACTCCAAACCCACCTGCACCTTTAGTTGGGTCCTACTAGTTTCTACAGGTGTGTCCTTCAGAGGGACATACCTGTAGAAACCACGCCCCTTTGAACAACTCCCTGAATGAAGGTTCCCACCTGTATTCCTCAGAGCTCCCATTCATCACATGTTTTGTCCAGAGAGTTTGGTTTGGGCCGCTTAAATATCTAAAACTCAGAAAAATACATGTACGTGAAAATGTGATGACTTTCATTCTGTATCTACTGCAAGTACTAATACTATATATAAGTGTATATATAATGTATAAGTATATAAGTACTACTACTGTGAGTATTCCTACTACAGTTGTAGTACCTGTCGTCGAAATCGAGTGAGGCTGCAATGGACGCTCTTCTCTGAGATCTCCTGAATATACGGAGACAACCAGTCAGACCAGTACTCCAAACTATACTGCAACCAGTACGGAGACTATTACCTGTTCTATATCATGTAAAACCAGTAGTATAACTGGTGCTACAACCAGTTATAACATTAAATCCAGTACTTCAATCACCAATTAAACCAGAAATAAAACCAGTAATAAAAAAAAGTCCTAAAGCCAATATTCCAAACAATACTAAAGCTCAAAGTCTGATTGGCTGGTTAGCAGACTGTAAGCTGATTGGTCAGTGGCCAGGTGACCCAGGTCAGGTGCTTGCCATAGTTACCTTTCGACACTGCTGTACTGGCCGGCATCAGAATATGCTCGACTCAGTTTGGAGCCTCGCAGCAACCGAACGGCGTCCTCACGGTACAACGGGTACAGAGGGGTAACGCTGGCCACCAGAGGTCACGGTACCAGAGGTCACGGTACCAGAGGTCAGGACACAAGAGGTCACGGTACCAGAGGTCAGGACACCAGCGGTCACGGTACCAGAGGTCAGGAGTGAGGGTGGGGATGGTCAGAGGGATGAGGAGAAAGTGAAAGTGAGTGGAGTGACATTAAGCTGAGGCCGTTTAGGAGGCTCAGCCTCTGATTGGTCGATACACACAGCTGGTTACCTGTGAGGAGGCGGTTGGCTCGGCGACCGTGATCTTATCCTAACCACATCGGATCGAGAGAGGGATTAGACGACATCTCCGGCTCCGTCACTGAGAGGGCGGAGTCCCGTCCACTCAGTCTGTAGTCTGGACACAGAGCGGGGGTTGAACCGCCAACCCAGAATTTCACTGCTTTCATTCTGAGCCGCAGGTGTTGCAGTGCATGATGGGACATGAAGTTTACCTGATATCACTCCAATGCCGTCTTCACAGTCGTAATCTGAAAACTCACTGTCACTGATCCTCTGAGACCCTGCAGAGAGAGGGGGGTGTTAAAGTATGTGCCCCCACCCACACCCCATGTAGACCCCACCTAGACCCCTCAAGGACTCCTGAACCCCTTAACAACAGAACCTCTTTTGAACCTCCTGGAGAACTCTGAGGCAATAAAGCATCTCCAGAACGCCCACAGGGGTTTCTAATAGATTTGTAAAATCAGGAGAGGATCCAGAAACCTTCTTGAAGTCTTTTAGATGTAAAAACTCAGGGAACAGCACCAGGAACCTACCGAACCACTACACCTTGAAATCCCACCGGCTCCTTAAAAGTCCTGAAGAAACCTTAAGACAATTGCGACCCCGAGGAATGCCAGGAAACACAGAACCTTGTGACAATATGAAGCACTTCAAGAACTCTCAAAGGTTTCCAGACGGACCTGTGAGAGTCTCTGAAGGACCGTCCCTTCATTCAAAAGTCCCTCATGTACACCTGGAATATTCTCAAAGCCCAGTGTAGACCTCAAGAAAACTGCTTGGATAAGGACAGGAACCAATGGAACCACAAGGAGCACTAGAGCCGCCATCAAGAACCAGAAACACACTGTCCAAGAGCACTGGGCGGTCCTGAAGACCCGGTCCACTTGGACCTGTCTGAGGACTCGAAAATATCATCGAGCTCTAACAGAACACTGAAAAAACACATGAAGGAAAGAGCACACACACACACACACACACACACACACACACACACACACACACACACACACACACACAGTTATTACCTGAGTTATAGTAAAGACCTTTGTTTGTTTGTATGGGAGAAAGGTAGAACAACATCAACAAGAGAAGAAGAAGAGAGGCGATGAACTGATGACAAACCACAGGTGAGTGAGTGAGTGAGTGAGTGAGTGAGTGAGTGAGTGAGTGAGTGAGTGAGTGGTGTGTGTGTGTGTATGTGTATGTGTGTGTGTGTGTGTGTGTGTGAGTGTGTGTGTGTATGTGTATGTGTGTGTGGTGTGTCTCACTCTGCAGCCTCCTGCTGGCTGCAGCGTCTCCAGGCTGCAGTCCTCTCCTCTGCAGGTAGGGG
>NW_027176236.1:141536-160610 GCF_023055335.1 Clinocottus analis | reverse complement strand
CATCCAAGAGGCTTTTTATGGAAGCTGTAAACTGGACGATGTGATCATCCTCAGACCATTCAGCAATTTCTAAACTGTGGCTTTTGACAGTTATTATGGCGCCGCTTTAATCAGACAGGTCGTGTTTTGACAAGAGAGAATAAGAAGAGACGAATGTCGAGGGTTGTGTTTTTAACCCTCGGAAAGGATGTGTTTGTGTTGGAGCGTTTGAGCACGTTAACATTTCAGTAAACACCATAAATAGCCTTCTAAATCGTAAGTCATCCCTTTTTTGTAGTAAAAATATAATGTCAATGTGTCTTTTAAATGTATTATTAATTAAATCAATAATCACTGAGAGGAAGGGAGGAAACTATTTGGAAAAAATACTTTTTTTTTGGTTTCATTGGTTGACAGCGTCACAAGGCTAATTGTTGCTAATGTGACGCAGAGGAAACAAACTGTCTCTGATGTTCTAGGACAACGTCGTAACATGTAATGTGCAATTGTGTTTGTTTTTTTCATATTGTTCACTCCCTGATTTTAAAAAGACTTCCAGACTCTTGCCTCACAATACGAGAGGTCATCTCAAATAATCTATTTGCCCGTGTTGTGTGTGTCTATACACACAAACACAGCGCTATGAGAACTTTCTTATGCTTTCCTGCACACACACCGGCATCCACTTAAGGATAGACGCACAAATACGCACACATTAGCATAGCCCTCCACACATAAACGCGCTCGCACACATCAATTATGCTGTACACAGACGCAGCAGCACACACACAACTCTCATATTCACACACACATTCACACGCGCACACACTGCAGCAACTAATTAGTCTTTGTCTCCCTGGTTTTGTATATTATCACTAATGTCGGGGGCCCGGGGCGATGTTCTGCAAGCTCAGCAACTTTTCCCGCCGCATCAAACCCCTAGAGTTTCCAGGCGGAGGAAAAACATAAAAATATTATCTGTTGTGTTGCAAACAATATGAGTCACAAGAGCAACAATAAGGAGGCCGAGGGAATAACCACGGATGCTGGAGCAGGGAGGGCAGCATCACAACGATTCCTAGGAGGAAAATATCTTCCAGCAGCTGCAGATGAAGTCTCGACAAGGCGGTTAGCTCAGAAGGAGGGCTTCACACGGGGACGCTCTGTTCATGACACAATGAGAAGACCAAGGAAGTCAAATCAACATCTTTTGTTGTCATGATTGTGGAAATTAATATAGTTTCCTTGTGAGAAATCATCAGCACTTGTTAGTCTTTTTAGACAATTTATCACAGGATGAGATATAAAAAAATGATAACAAGTCATCACACGTGAGCCATAGCACAGACGGAGAGGAGACGGATGGTTCCCTATGCATCGTCAAGCTTTCATATCAGAGAGGCTATGGAGCAACAGAGACATGCATGTGCATACATGGAGCAACAGAGACATGCATGTGCATACATGGAGCAACAGAGACATGCATGTGCATACATGGAGCAACAGAGACATGCATGTGCATACATGGAGCAACAGAGACATGCATGTGCATACATGGAGCAACAGAGACATGCATGTGCATACATGGAGCAACAGAGACATGCATGTGCATACATGGAGCAACAGAGACATGCATGTGCATACATGGAGCAACAGAGACATGCATGTGCATACATGGAGCAAGAGCAATGTGAACAGGGTCATGTGTAAGTAACACACTTTGTCTCTCCGGCCCTCTCTGGTGAAGCCGTTTGGTGATGTTAGACTTGTAAAAATGTCAACTATGGACATTTTGGAGACGCAGGTATCTCGTAACCATCCGGCTATGTCTTTACTCAGAGTTTATTATGAAAAACACCAACAGGAGTCTCTTTACAGCCTCACGCCTCTTGTCGCTGAAGCCGTCGTCACAATTAAGCCAACTACTCACACTGATCTGTCTTTTGTGTGTGTGTGTCTGTGTGTGTGTGTGTGTGTGTGTGTGTGTGTGTGTTTGTTCTCCAGCTCACTAAACAGGAAGCAGTCTCGGCGGCGTGAAGATAAGCTCCTCCCCCCCCTCTTGTCCCCGCTCGCTGACGATTCGCCCCGCAAGCGAACCTGCGACGGCAGTTCCTCCGTCGGCCAGGAGGGCGTCGCCCCCGGGACGCTGGCCTGCTCCACCTCCTCCACTTCCTCCTCCACTTCCTCCTCCACTTCCTCTTCCTCGCACAGACACAGGAGAGGGGAAGGCAAGGCGTCGGCACACGCCAGGAACGGCAGTGTAAGTGCTCAGAGGAGCTACTGTATGTGTGTGTGTGTGTGTGTGTGTGTGTGTGTGTGTGTGTGTGTGTAGCCTCCATTTCCTAGTTTGTACTTCCTCGACTCCTTTCTTCGCCTTCCTCTCCTTGCGTCCTAGTCCCGTCGACTGAACTAGGAGACCAGAGAAGGAGACGAGGCGACAGGCGATTAACAAATGAGAGATTCTTTCCTCGGAGCCGCCATTTTTAAGCAACGTCAATTAAAACTGATGTGTGTCACAGCTGCATCATATATATATATATATATATATATATATATATATATATATATATATATATATATATATATATATATGCAGGAGCTTCTGCAGCTTCACTGCGAGAGTTCATCTGAGGAAGTCTTCTTTCATGCATAATACTGCAGTGTGGAAATGTTACAGGTACGGTCACTTTGGGGAATCATATCATGCTGGATGTTCATAGTTATGATCAAAATATCTTTTACAAGGGATTTTTTTGCAGATAGACATTTTTTTCCAAGACTTTGCTGAACAAATACAATAAACACAAGTATTGGGATTAATTTGGGGTTCCACAGTTTAACGGGTTAATGATGCCTTTTCCCCCCCGATGCAGGAAGTCGACGCCCGCGGCGAGAAACCAGGAGACGGTTACCACGGCAACGGGCAGTCGGACTCGGAGGCGTGGTCGGACCCGCTGATGGAGATCCCCGCCGAGCCTCGCCGGCCGCGGCTCCACTTCAGCGACGCGTACGTGTCGAACAACCCGTTTGTACCGCACGCCGTGCACACGCCACTGCAGCCGTTAGCTTAGCCGTTAGCTTAGCCGACGCTCGGCGGCGCCGATCCACAACCATCATCTGATGGTCGTGTCCGTAAGACCTCGCCTTCTGCACGCCGCTCGCCGCTGCGAGTAAGGCCTCCCATCCTGTGAGGAGACTCTTCACACGCAGCAGCTTCTTCATTCTGTGTGTCTTGTTGTCTTGTTGTTGCCGCGCACGAGTGTGTGTTACTTGTGATTTTAAGAAATGAACCTTTTGCTTGAGTTTGACCAGTTACAGTAAGAAAACCAGGAGGCTGTGGTTGATTTTCCTGCAACCATGTGTCACGTGACAAATGTTGGACATATAGATTTGATTGTTTTCCCAATTTTTTTGAAAGAAATGATCAAAGAAATGACATTTTATTTTTTTACTGTCTGGTAACATAAGAAGACATGTTTTTGTCTCACTGCTGTGTCCATAGAGGTGCAGGACGTTCAGCTCGCAGTAAACAACCGCTCGGGCTTCAGAGGGTTAACACAACTGTAACCGATAAGTCCTCAGCTTGAGCCATCGCCATGCGAGTTGCTTTAAAATGTCTGTACCTCCCTCTGGTCCAGCTGTGTTGCAACGGGGAAAGATGACACATGGTGTTACTTCTTTGTCCCAAAGGGTTTCTGCATTATTCATGAAACAACATGTTTTCTAGTTACTCTCAGGTTACACTAAAGCCTGAGGTATGTAAACCCAAGCAGGCTACTGTATATACACACAACTCACAGCGAGCTACACGTAGCCGCCGATTATGCTAATCGCCCCGCAGCTGTTTGTTTATTTATTTATTGTCACATGTGTTCTTCTCCCCCGGTGCTGCTCCACAGCGTCCACAGTGCAGACTACCACATGCAGGAGGCCAAGAGGCTGAAGCACAAGGCCGACGCTCTGGTGAGACACACACACACACACACACACACACACACACACACACACCTTTACACCTCCGTCCTTGAGCACAGAGAGAGGCAACGGGGAGACGGACACAGTGATTTGATAACACACGATGTTACCGTCGAGTCTAGACTGTAATTATGCATGCGCTCAGACGTGTGTGTGTGTCTGTTAGAGTGTGTGTGTGTGTGTCGTTGATCACGTGTGTGCACAGCGGGGTCTCCGAAGAATGAAAATCTATTTCACATCAAGTGCCGCGCCGTATAATTTGTGTTATTTATTGCTCCATTTGTCTCCGGGGAACGTTGCATTCAAGGACTGATGATGTCTGCGAGATTATACAAGAATACAAAAGAATTATCCGATCCCCTCCCAACAATGAAATGAGATTTATTTAACTTGTTATTTAGCTCGTGGTTTACGCCGTTTGTTTCCTCACATTTATCTGGGGAGTTTGCGTCTTAGCGGGAGATTATTCCAAGAGTGTGTCTGCTGCGAAGATTTCTTCTTCTTCTCCTTCTCCTTCTTCTTCTTCTTCTTCTTCTTCTTCTTCTTCTTCTTCTTCTTCTTCTTCTTCTTCTTCTCCTTCTTCTTCTTCTTCTTCTTCTTCTTCTTCTTCTTCTTCTTCTCCTTCTTCTTCTTCTTCTTCTTCTTCTTCTTCTTCTTCTTCTTCTTCTCCTTCTTCTTCTTCTTCTTCTTCTTCTTCTTCTTCTTCTTCGTCATTTCTGTTATAATTGTCACACTCCTCCTTTTTCTCTGTCACCCATCCGTCTCTCTGTTGTTGTTTTACTGTCTGTCCTCTCCGTCTGTAGATGGACAAGTTTGGCAAAGCGGTGAACTACGCGGACGGCGCTCTCTCCTTCATAGAGTGTGGGAACGCCATGGAGCGAGACCCCCTGGAGGCCAAGTCCCCGTACACCATGTACTCCGAGACCGTGGAGCTGATCAGGTGCGACATAACCACATCTTATCAGACAAATACGCTCCTGGACGTAGTTCTACGTGATGAAGTAACTCACACTGGTCGACTCCACATCGATGAACCCAGCAAACAAAAGCGCTTCAGGCTCGTCTGCAAACAGAGAGTTCGTCGCTGTCCTCTTCAGACGGCCAAATGATTACAAATGATTACAAATGATTACAAATGATTACAAAGGATGGCGAGTGAAGTCAAGGTGAAGTCAGGAGGAAAAACATAGTGTCACGCCCTGCTCGTCTGCGCTCATCCATCCTTGAGCAAGACGAGCGAGCCGCCACCGGCAGCTATGTGAGGGGGGGCTGATCTGTGACCCTGGCCTTTGACCTCTGACCTTTGAGCTCATGGGAGGGGTGGAGCTCACCCCCCCTCCCCAGCGGAGATCAATGAAGTGTATAAAGGCGTCACCCGCTGCGTTTCATGTTGACTGATTAAACCGCCTCGCCGAGTGGGAGGCGGCGGCCGACCCCCCTCCACCCGCACCGCAGCGTCGATGAAATACTGAAATACCTAATGAGCCACCGAGGGAAGCCTCCGCCCGTCCACAGAGGGATGGAGCGGGCCGCGGCTCGCCTCTGCAGCCGGTCGACGTGTCACCGCTTCACATCTCGCCACGTTCAGAAAGAGCGCCTCCTGGAAGGACTTTTAACCTTGCTCTGTGTGATTAAGATGGGCCACGAGTTCGCGTGTGTGTTCTCCACGATCAACAAATATCTGGTGTGTTTTGGTGGAGCGTGAGCTGACAAGAGTGTGTGTCCTCTGCAGGTACGCCATGAGGTTGAAGAACTTCACCGGCCATTCGGCCACCATCGCCGAGAAGAAACTCGCTGTGCTGTGGTACGCCGATTCTCTTTTTAAGCATGTGTGTGTGTGTGTGCGCGTGTGTGTGTGTGTGTGTGTGTGTGTGTGTGTGTGTGTGTGTGTGTGTGCGCGTGTGTGTGTGTGTGTGTGTGTAAATGTGTCATTTGTGTGTGTGTGAGCCGCTGCGTCTGTGTACAGCATAATTGATGTGCACAAGCTCGATTGTGTGTGCATTTGTGTGTCTATCCTTGAGAGGATGCCGGTGTATGTGCAGGAAATCATAAGAAAGCTTTATATATATATATATATATATATATATATATATATATATATATATATATATATATATATATATATGTATGTATATATATATATCATTTAAATAATATTTAAAACCATATTTGATATCGTTTTTGAATCATAAGTGAATAATTCACCGAGACGTGGCCTTTGGATTCTAATCACATATTGATATCAGTACATTTCTCCCCTCCTCCGGACCGGACTCGTGTGTTTTTAAGCCGTGAGGACGAAAAGCTTCTTGAAATAAAATTCACCTTCTCTAATGGTTCTGTTCCCATAGTAACCGCTGCCTGTCCCTGCTGTACCTGAGGATGTTCCACCTGAAGAAAGACCACGCTGTCAAGTACTCGCGGTCGCTCATGGAGTACTTCAAGGTAGAAGACACACACACACACACACACACACATTTGGACATGGACTTCATTTCCTCTTGCTCTCATTTTCTCCCTCTGCGGTTGAAAAACATGAAATTACAATCCCTCAAATACATTTCATATTCATTGTCATGGTGCCTGTGCATTAATTTTGCATGGCGTTATTAAAATCCATTCTTTCTCTTTGATATTAATGTATTAATTAGCTCCATCAATCATGGCGCTGGATTGTTCGGGGGTTTAATGTGCTTGTTTTGATTAATTACGTTTGGTTTAATTAATTACTGAGGATGTCATTATCACAGTGCCGCGTGTGCATTGATGGGATTGGATTCCTGGGAAGGGGCTGACTGGGGGTTTACTGTGTGTGTGTGTGTGTGTGTGTGTGTGTGTGTGTGTGTGTGTGTGTGTGTGTGTGTGTGTGTGTGTGTGTCTGTGTGTGTGTCTGTGTGTGCAGGCTGTGCACACACAGGACGTGTTGACAGAAAGAGACGACTGAAAGCAGTCTGAGTGCTTCCTTTTTTCAGAAGAGCAGCCGGATCTGTAATATACTGACATGACACATTAATGTGGATTTGAACATTACATCCTGTGCAATTTATTAAAACAACATAAATAATTGAGCCGATGCTTTTCGCCTCCAAAAGGTTTGTTCCATCACAGATTAAATGAAGGGATTGTTATGGGAACAAACATGCAATAGATATCAATCACTCTGTATTTCAACTTCCTGTGTCAGTTAAAATAAAAACAAATAAAGTCAGCTGATGCAAACAGCTCTTTGAATAACTCTGGCAGCGTCGCAGCAATGTTAATCAATGTTTGCTGACCCTGTCAGACCCATGAATGAATAAATAAATAGAGAACGACTTCTGGCATTCGTGGAATCTGCTTTACTGCTCAGGAGGAGATTGATGGCCGCGGCTCGGCTGTTTGCTCAACGCGAGGCTCCAGCTCGCCGGCGTTTGCATAGCGAGTGTAAGAAGTATAAGCACATGTACGTATGAAGGGGAATCTGGAAGCCTGGCTGTGTTGAAAGGTCAAGAATCAGCCACAGGGAAAAGCCCAAATTTCATTTTTATTACCTTCATTGCTGGTCTTTCTCTGTGTGTCTACAGAGCTGTAACTGTACGTGTTTTAATCCATTTGTCTTTCTGTGACCCAGAATTCAGCCAAGAGCTCCCACCAAGCACCTTCTCCCTGGAGGATCAATGGGAAGTGAGTACACACACACACACACACACACACACACACACACACACACACACACACACACACACGTGTGCAGTCTCGCCCCGCTTCATTCACACAGATAATTGAGAATTCCTAATGCACCGGAGCTCTGCTGCAGAATACCACGGCGCCCGACAGCCGCTTGCTCAAACAAACCCCTCAGGAAGCAAATGAAGGGATTGATCTGTTGTAGAGGAGGAGAAGAAGACTGGAGGGATGATGGTTGGAGGAGGAGAAGAAGACTGGAGGGATGATGGTTGGAGGAGGAGAAGAAGACTGGAGGGATGATGGTTGGAGGAGGAGAAGAAGACTGGAGGGATGATGGTTGGAGGAGGAGAAGAAGACTGGAGGGATGATGGTTGGAGGAGGAGAAGAAGACTGGAGGGATGATGGTTGGAGGAGGAGAAGAAGACTGGAGGGATGATGGATGGAGGAGGAGAGGGGTGAAGGAGCGGTGGATGTGAAGCTAATGAGTTAGGACAGCTCTGGTGCCGCACAACAGAGGGCCGAGTGTGTGTGTGTGTGCGCGTGTGTGTCTGTCTGTGTGTGTGTCTGTGTGTGTGTGTGTGTGTGTGTGTGTGTGTGTGTGTGTGTGTGTGTGTGTGTGTGTGTGTGTGTGTGTGTGCGTGTGTGTGTGAGTGTCTGTGAGAGAGAGAATCAGGAACAAGTCGTTGGGTCGGTGAGGGTCAAGGCCACATCACAGACATTACATCACTGCCAGAGACACACACCCAGCTGTGCGAGGCAGGGGGAGTGATGGATGTTACTGTGCAGCGTCCAGCTGGGACTGACACACACACACACACGCACACACACACACACGCACACACACACACACACACACACACACACACACACACACACACATGCAGTACCGCTTACAGCCTGTTGGACTGATCACTGCTTTGTTGTTCTCTGGAACCCAAAACAGAAGTTTGTCTAATTTCTACTTTAAGTTATGTGCAGCCGTATAAACAATAACACGCGTGTGTAAATCAACGTTCTCGATCCGACTCGTTGGGTTTAGTCCTTGCAGGCCACAAAGTGAAAGTTGCACTAATCCGTCACTAACAGACATGTGTGTCAGCAGAGGACCGGCATCATGCGACGTGAACCGTGTCACCTCACAGGAGCTCTGTTTGAAAACACAAATGTCCAAAAATAAGCCAGACATGAAGCAGACGTCACCGCCGGCTGCCGAGCTCAGGTGTGAGGAGAGCAGGTAATGTGTGGAGAACGAGTGGGAGCGTTGGTGATGGAGCTCGTCCTGCGGCTGGCACAAACCCTCAGAAACAAACGTTGTGGAGGAAATGTCTGGCGGAGAGGTTTCAGAACTTCTGTCCTTGACGGCGCGACAGGAAATGGTCCATAAATGCGACTTTAATACCGTATTTTTGAATAAACTTGTTTCTTTCTGTCAGAAGTGTAGTGCGTCTTGTCCCTGTGGCATCTTCTACTTTCCATCTTGTCCTTGTTCTGATAAACGTGTTGTGGTGTTTTTTTCTCCCATCCACCGCTCTCGTCCCACTTCAAAATAATGCGGTTCTAGTTTTGCGCCGTCGACAGCACTCAGGCCGTTTTCTTAGTCTCGTCTTCAGGAAACAGAACGCTGATGAACACAGTGACCAGCAGCCGCTGCACGCCACCAATATGGAACACTCTGCGGCTCGCTTCCAATTCAAAAAGAGGCCTTTCAGCGCGGGGAAGCTCCCCGGTTCTCTCCCCGGTTCCCTCCCCGGTTCTCTCCCCGGTTCTCTCCTCGGTTCTCTCCCCGGTTCTCTCCCCGGTTCTCTCCCCGGTTATCTCCTCGGTTCTCTCCCCGGTTCTCTCCTCGGTTCTCTCCCCGGTTCTCTCCCCGGTTCTCTCCTCGGTTCTCTCCCCGGTTCTCTCCCCGGTTATCTCCCCGGTTATCTCCTCGGTTCTCTCCCCGGTTCCCTCCTCGGTTCCCTCCCCGGTTCTCTCCCCGGTTCTCTCCCCGGTTCTCTCCTCGGTTCTCTCCTCGGTTCTCTCCCCGGTTCTCTCCCCGGTTATCTCCTCGGTTCTCTCCCCGGTTCTCTCCCCGGTTATCTCCTCGGTTCTCTCCCCGGTTCCCTCCTCGGTTCTCTCCTCGGTTCTCTCCCCGGTTCCCTCCCCGGTTCTCTCCCCGGTTCTCTCCCCGGTTCTCTCCCCGGTTCCCTCCTCGGTTCTCTCCCCGGTTCTCTCCCCGGTTCTCTCCCCGGTTATCTCCTCGGTTATCTCCTCGGTTATCTCCCCGGTTCTCTCCCCGGTTCTCTCCCCGGTTCTCTCCTCGGTTCTCTCCCCGGTTCTCTCCCCGGTTCTCTCCTCGGTTATCTCCTCGGTTCTCCCCCCGGTTCTCTCCTCGGTTCTCTCCCCGGTTCTCTCCCCGGTTCTCTCCCCGGTTCTCTCCCCGGTTATCTCCTCGGTTCTCTCCCCGGTTCTCTCCCCGGTTATCTCCTCGGTTCTCTCCCAGGTTCTCTCCCCGGTTCTCTCCCCGGTTCTCTCCTCGGTTCTCTCCCCGGTTATCTCCTCGGTTCTCTCTCCGGTTCTCTCCTCGGTTCTCTCCTCGGTTCTCTCCCTGGTTCTCTCCCGGTTATCTCCTCGGTTATCTCCTCGGTTCTCTCTCCGGTTCTCTCCTCGGTTCTCTCCTCGGTTCTCTCCCCGGTTCCCTCCTCGGTTCCCTCCCCGGTTCTCTCCCCGGTTCTCTCCTCGGTTCTCTCCTCGGTTCTCTCCTCGGTTCTCTCCCCGGTTCTCTCCTCGGTTATCTCCTCGGTTCTCCCCCCGGTTCTCTCCTCGGTTCTCTCCCCGGTTCTCTCCCCGGTTCTCTCCCCGGTTCTCTCCTCGGTTCTCTCCCCGGTTATCTCCTCGGTTCTCTCCCCGGTTCTCTCCCCGGTTATCTCCTCGGTTCTCTCCCAGGTTCTCTCCCCGGTTCTCTCCCCGGTTCTCTCCTCGGTTCTCTCCCCGGTTCTCTCCCCGGTTCTCTCCCGGTTCTCTCCTCGGTTATCTCCTCGGTTCTCTCTCCGGTTATCTCCTCGGTTATCTCCTCGGTTCTCTCCCCGGTTCTCTCCCCGGTTATCTCCTCGGTTCTCTCCCCGGTTCTCTCCCCGGTTATCTCCTCGGTTCTCTCCCAGGTTCTCTCCCCGGTTCTCTCCCCGGTTCTCTCCTCGGTTCTCTCCCCGGTTCTCTCCCCGGTTCTCTCCCGGTTCTCTCCTCGGTTCTCTCCTCGGTTCTCTCCCTGGTTATCTCCTCGGTTCTCTCCCCGGTTCTCTCCTCGGTTCTCTCCTCGGTTCTCTCCCCGGTTCTCTCTCCGGTTCTCTCCTCGGTTATCTCCCCGGTTATCTCCTCGGTTATCTCTCCGGTTCTCTCCTCGGTTATCTCCTCGGTTCTCTCCCTGGTTCTCTCCCGGTTCTCTCCCCGGTTCTCTCTCCGGTTCTCTCCTCGGTTATCTCCTCGGTTCTCTCTCCGGTTCTCTCCCGGTTCTCTGGTTCTCAGGCCTCTCTCTCTGGGTGTTTCGCAGGGTGAACGGCACGCCGTCTCCTCTCTCGCTCAGCCCCTCCCCGGCCGGCAGCGCGGGCGGCGGGTCCGGAGGCCCGGGCTCCTCGGGGAGCGTGGCCATCCCTCAGCGGATCCACCACATGGCCGCCAGCCACGTGAACATCACCAACAACATCCTGCGGAGCTACGAACACTGGGAGACGGCCGACCGGCTGGCCGCCGACGGCCGAGGTAGGGCCACGAACCCGCCGGCCGCGCGTGTGTTTTTCCACAGGCTTTTTCTGGGCACCCGGCGTGACAGCAGGCGCTTTGTAAAAAGAGATGTGAAGGATTTAATGAACTGGCTGCTCGCCCGGCGAGACGCAGACGTGTGATTCTCACCAGCAGGTGCTTGAAAAGAACAGGAGCTAAGACCAGCGACGCGCCGACGAATGTGTTTTGTTACATTTTGTTCCTCAGAGAAAAGGAAAAGCCGCGTTTAGGTCGAGTCTGAAGTCGCCTCGCACGTGAAGGAAGGACGCGCTCAGTGAGGCGTGAAGCTCAGTGGTTCAATCCCATCAATGGTTCAATCCCATCAGTGGTTCAATCCCATCAGTGGTTCGATCCCATCAGTGGTTCAATCCCATCAGTGTTCGCTGCTCGGTGAGCCCGGGTGTCGAGATCGGGACCGGATTCACGGTCGAGTCGTCACGGTGACAAGAAAACGTGGTCGTTAGGCTGTTTAAAGAATCAAAGAACATGTCTACGTTTATTAATCACAGAATCACATGACCGAGGTTTTTACTTCCTGCTGTCAGCGGAACGCCACGAGCAGCGAGAGGAAACGAGTCTATGTCATGAGTCTGTGTCATGAGTCTGTGTCATGAGTCTATGTCATGAGTCTGTGTCATGAGTCTGTGTCATGAGTCTGTGTCATGAGTCTGTGTCATGAGTCTCTATGTCATGAGTCTCTATGTCATGAGTCTGTGTCATGAGTCTATGTCATGAGTCTGTGTCATGAGTCTGTGTCATGAGTCTGTGTCATGAGTCTGTGTCATGAGTCTGTGTCATGAGTCTGTGTCATGAGTCTATGTCATGAGTCTGTGTCATGAGTCTGTGTCATGAGTCTGTGTCATGAGTCTGTGTCATGAGTCTGTGTCATGAGTCTCTATGTCATGAGTCTCTATGTCATGAGTCTGTGTCATGAGTCTGTGTCATGAGTCTGTGTCATGAGTCTGTGTCATGAGTCTGTGTCATGAGTCTGTGTCATGAGTCTATGTCATGAGTCTGTGTCATGAGTCTGTGTCATGAGTCTGTGTCATGAGTCTGTGTCATGAGTCTCTATGTCATGAGTCTGTGTCATGAGTCTGTGTCATGAGTCTGTGTCATGAGTCTATGTCATGAGTCTATGTCATGAGTCTGTGTCATGAGTCTGTGTCATGAGTCTGTGTCATGAGTCTATGTCATGAGTCTATGTCATGAGTCTGTGTCATGAGTCTGTGTCATGAGTCTGTCATGAGTCTCTATGTCATGAGTCTGTGTCATGAGTCTATGTCATGAGTCTATGTCATGAGTCTGTGTCATGAGTCTGTGTCATGAGTCTATGTCATGAGTCTATGTCATGAGTCTGTGTCATGAGTCTGTGTCATGAGTCTGTGTCATGAGTCTCTATGTCATGAGTCTGTGTCATGAGTCTGTGTCATGAGTCTATGTCATGAGTCTATGTCATGAGTCTATGTCATGAGTCTGTGTCATGAGTCTATGTCATGAGTCTGTGTCATGAGTCTGTGTCATGAGTCTGTCATGAGTCTCTATGTCATGAGTCTGTGTCATGAGTCTATGTCATGAGTCTATGTCATGAGTCTGTGTCATGAGTCTGTGTCATGAGTCTATGTCATGAGTCTATGTCATGAGTCTATGTCATGAGTCTGTGTCATGAGTCTGTGTCATGAGTCTATGTCATGAGTCTATGTCATGAGTCTCTATGTCATGAGTCTGTGTCATGAGTCTATGTCATGAGTCTATGTCATGAGTCTGTGTCATGAGTCTGTGTCATGAGTCTATGTCATGAGTCTGTGTCATGAGTCTATGTCATGAGTCTGTGTCATGAGTCTCTATGTCATGAGTCTCTGTCATGAGTTATAAGGCCTTGTAAACCAATAGCTCTGATGGAGTCGTGGCTTTGCGTCTCCATGCCCACAGCACCGTTTTTGCTTTTAAACACATTGATGTAGTTTATTTCAGCAGCAGATGCAGTGACCCTCAGTAACCGTGCCTCTTCCTCCTCCTCTTCCTCCTCCTCTTCCTCCTCTTCCTCCTCTTCCTCCTCCTCTTTGTCCTCCTCTGCCAGAGTTCTTCCAGGAGCTGGATTCGGTGATGGAGCCGCTGAGTCAGCAGAGCAGCATGACGGAGCTGGTGCGACACATCAGGCAGGGACTGCACTGGCTGCGCTCAGAGGCTCACCTGCTGTGAAGACTGGACGCCCGCCAAAATGTACAAAACTAAATGAAAGAAGAAGAGAGGGAGAGAGAGGAAGACATTTTTTCCCTGGGAGTGAGAACTGGGATAACAAGTGAGATGAGACTCATGCCGATGCTCCGGTTCCCACTGGGATCCTTCATGACCCGGCACCACCCGCAGTAACGCAGAGACCGGGTGGATTAATTGGGCTGAAATTTACCTGCAATTAGGTGTAAACAGTAATTAAGTTGGGGAATTTCCGCTGTGAATCACAGAATACAAATTGGCACATTAAACATTTTTGGCTGAAGCTGCTTTTTTGGGGGGAGCAGCTAGCTTAAACTCCTCACGGGACAAATGATGTTACAAACCCCAATAGAAAAAAAAGGTACGTGAGCGTGCTGATGTGGTTCAGGAGACAGAAGGGGAGGAAGGAGGAGAAGTGTCTGCAATGGCGGTGAAAGCCTCAGGCTGGTATCGACCCGAGTGGAGCAACCGGTCCAGTCCATTTAGCGAAGCGGCTCGCTAGCAGAGGAGGAGCGCTAAGACGCGGGAGCCGAAGGGATGGCGGCTGAAGTGAGTCCTCGAGCTGCTTCACTCAGAAGTCATTGTACAACTCGGTCGTGAGCGGTCGCAGGGAACAGTCAGTCAAATGTGACTTTTCTTAAGTTATAATCATTATTCTGATTATTTTCATCCCGTCACGATTTGGTTGCTACTATTCATGGCTCCTCTGCATTAGCCGCTGGATGTATTTACACTTGTGAGCTAGCTTTCCGATAGCAGCCTGTCCACAATTACTGCGCTGGATTTGATTCACAGAAAGCAGCACACACACACACACACACACTCACACACACACACACACACACACACACACACACAGGAGGACATTTAGAGGACCAAAGATGAAGGAGACACACAGATACAGGAGTCGCTCCTATTCTTCTGTTGTTTAAAGCTCGCTACGCCAACACGATTCCTGAGTTTTAATGTCAAACAATTTATTGAGAAATATAAATACTCAAGCAGTTCATACAGCGATTTAGTCTCCATAAAAGTCTTATATCTGTGTCATAACATTTTTATTTAAATGATCGGCTGTCTCGTCAAAGAATAAGTGAACAAGATGAATTCAATGCCAGCAAACACTTTTCAGAGCTCCGGCTTCACCTGATCCTGTCGGGATCGTCTCACTTTGTCCCGCTGACCTGGACCGGCGGTTTGTTTAAGTGGAGGCTCTTAAAGGTGCAATCGAACCCGAGATAACCCCCGACATTAAGCTCGCGAGACCCGGGATCTCAGTACCGGGTCAAGGAGTTTCAGCTCAGCAGAACAAGTCGTTCAACTCGCCAGTCCTTCAAATGAGGGCTCCAAAAAAACATGGCGGCATCTGTCTGCTTCTGCTCTCAATGGTTATGGGGCTTTTGTGAAATTCCACTCCGTTCTATTTCCCACAGTTGCCCACCCGCCGAGGTGTCAAACACTTAGCAGGGGGAAGACGACAGGACTCGTCAGGACTCGCTGTGACTCTTAACGAAGCCTCGTGTGCAGAAGGGTGGACGGGGCGAGGATCTGCCCCCCCCCCCCCCCTCCCAATGTCTGGAGGCATCTGGGCCACTTTGTACATCGCCAGATGAGGTCGGCTCACCCGGCTGGAAACCGTGTAGTCGTTTTCTGGAAACACGTGTCGTGTTGTGTCGTTTACGTGTGCGTACGTGTACAGCCGATCGTCAAGTCGGTTAAATCGCCACCGGATGCAGATGTTTGTGTCCCATAATGTACAGACTGTGACTCCTGAAGCAGTTTGTTTTGTTTTGTGAATGAATGGAAGTGAAACAAGAATATATATAAATATATGTGTGTGTGTGTGTGTGTCAGTCTGATAGAGTGTATGAGTGTGTGTCCATGCACAGGCTATGGCTGCATTTACACAGTGCCAAAACATAATCATATTTTTAACCCTTTGTGGCACGTTAAAAAAACAAAAAAAGAAAAGGAGTTTCTTTGTGGCTTCTCCTGTTTCCACATGTGCCATAAAGACTTAAAATCTGGATGTGTGTCCGCGGTGTCTATAAATCCAGCACATCAAGCATGAGTTTGTTTTAAGTTTTGGATCATTTGACCGTCGCCGAATGTGTATGGAAGACAATGCGGATGTGAAAAGTCATTTTCACTTTGACAAAAAAAAAATTGAAACTCAAGTGCCTCTATTTGTGTCCGTGGGAATTGCTCTATTTATTTAAGAACAAAGAATTAATCTAAATAATTTTCCATACCATATTGGTATAAATATGAGATTGTTTTTCGTAAAATCAAAATGTTTCCACAAGCTCTTTACTGGCGTTTATGACGACACCAGAGTTTGGCTTTAAGAAAAATGTGTGATTCAACGTGTCAAATTTGCATTAGTTGCTGGGTGTTTTGTTTTTTTCTTAATGATTTGAGCAAGTATGGGGTTAGTCTGAAAAACCTGAAAAAATGTAAACCATCGCATGCAATAAATGAACGCTTCAGACCAAGAACTACTTGTGTCCATTTTGAAAAAGGAAAAAAAATCAAAAACAGTCCATGTAATTTATGGTTGCATCGTCGTTTACAGTGTGAATGTTCGACATCACCTGGAAACTGAGCTGAAGGTGACGGTCGAAAAGTTTGACATTTTTAGGAAACATGCTTCTCGCTGAGAAGATTGATTTCACACTCGTGTCCGTTGGCTAACTGTGAAGCTGCTGGTTAGTTTAGCTTAGCTTAGCTTAGAGGCTAGACGCGGAGCTTGAAGTAGCACCTGCGAGCGTAAACGCAGGAAACACTGAAACGCTGACGCGCCATCCTGTCAGAAGAGGTGACGTCACGCGAGGCAACAGAACAGCGTGGCTTCACCTCTGACCCCGTCGGTCCTGAGCTGCTGCGGCGCTAACGCTAGCTGAAGCACGAGGCGGGGACGGTCTGCTTCACGCTGCCGGTGTTTTCCTAATATGCTCAGAGGTGTTACACGTTATTTTTATAATTCCTTCTCAACTGTCTCGCACATGAAATCCTCAAAATAAGACGTGCCAATCTTACATTTGTCTCGCTGAAGAGTTCCCAAACAAAAGCCAGAACGTTAGCTAAAGCGCCGGCCGTAGTGACTTCACAGTAAACTCTGGGAGTTGTTTATTTAGATAAATATACCTGCATAACATTATTTTATGTTAATTTGTGAGCTTTTGAATTGGAGGTTTCGTTACTTTTGCTCGAATCCCGCTCGCAGTTTCCCCATTCTAGCCTTTGCACTAAGCTAAGCTAAGCTAGCTGGCGGCTGACTCTAGCTTCATATTCCGCACACACGCACACACACACACACACACACACACACACACACACACACACACACACACACCCACACACACACACGAGTGTAGCGAGGAAGTAAAATGAGTGTCATCCCAAAATGTGAAACTACTCCTTTAAAATGGACTCACTGTTCTTCATCTGAAAGCCCTGCAAATGTTTACGAGTAAACATTTTAGGAAAACTGTACAAACTGCACTCCCTGTTCAACAAAAGAAAAATGCCTTTTTGACTCTTTTTATTTGTTTTTTTTTATTATTATTTGAGGTCATGAAGCCAAATTAGCAGTTTCCCAATGAGCCAATGAACTTCTACAACAGCTAATAAACAAAACCCACAAACTGTGTGTTGGACCTCAGTCCGTAGTTGTTGCTCAGTCCAATTCAATGATGTTTGATGTTGTTTTGTTTTATGGTGAAACAGTGACGTTACTGTATGGTTATTGTTCATTTCGCACAATGGTCTTTTATTTTTGATTACATGCAGCGGCTACAATATACTTACTCAATAATATGCTGTAAAATGTCATAACATTGCATCATGGGAAACGCAGGTTTGGTCCCACTGCGCGTCAACGTGGTGGCTCGTGGTCAGTCGTTTTGGGAACTCGCTCAGCAGTTCTGTTGACTATATGCAACGTGAAGTATGTCAGTATCTTCTGAGACGTTTCGGGGACAGGCTGCCTCAGCGTGGCCTTTTATTCTGCTGACGTCTTATTAAATATCTCATCAGCTCGTATTACATTATCACAGTTGTCAACTTGTTTATCAGAAGCAGCGGCGACGGAAACAACACATCGCTGTTGGTGTGACTACAACGAGGGAGCGAAACAGACTCATTTATTCATTTTTTGTGACACCAGATGGTAACAAGCCGATAATACGTGATAATCTCTCTCCAGTAGTGATGAGTGTCGCTAATATTTGTTTCCAGAAAAATCACAGATACACTTTAATTGCTTAGGGAAATTACCAAAACTGCCTCATACAGTTAAATGAACTCCCGGTATTCATAAGGATAATTATCTCCTCACATCGCTGTGATCGACCAGAGAGCTTTCTTCTTCTTCTCACTTGACTGTCCTCAGTTCGGTCATGAAACGGTCATGCAAGTGTTTGAAAGAGATCTCGTCTCTATTTCCCCAAACAAGTCATAATATGGTGTTTGTTGGGGGTCACTGGAGGGAGACATTAATACAAAGTCACGACCGCACAGGTCAGCGCTATAAAGTAACTGCTTCCATGTCACATGTTTTCTAATTTATGCTTTATTCTAATGGGATAACCATCATTGGTCCATTTCACATTACTTCTGAGGAATTCATATTTTCATATTTCAAGCTATTCAACCAGTTCAATACATTTACAAGAATAGTTTTTGAGAGAGTTAGACGAGACAATCGATCCAGCTCTCACGTCTCGTGTGTTTACATATCAACCAAGAAACGGGGAGGCGATTAGCCTAGCTTAGCATAAAGACTGAAAACGGGGAAAACAGCTAGACTCTCTCTTGCATAGCACCTTAAAGCCCACAAATCAACACAAATCTTGTTTATTTAATTCACGCAGTCGACAAAACTCCCTAATAAGTATAGTTCCAGAAGCGAAGCCGGATGTTCGGACAGAACCTGGCGAGCTCGTTCCCCTGCTTCCTCTTTTCAAAGCTGACCGGCTTTAAATTAAACACAATTCACTTAATAGGCACTTTGTTTTGTAGTTGATATAAAGCAGTGGTAATAGGGCAATGAAGTCAAACCCACAGCTTGTCTATTTCAAAAACTTTGTTTGTTTTCAACTCTGGAGGTTGTCAGTTTTACAGTGAGTAGGAAAACTTTGAAGCGGTGTCATTTTTATATTTTAATAATATTCCCTTTGAAACATGGTCACCTCTGCCACTGTCCCATGTGCAGTTTTTTAAAAAAATAAATAGATATCATGGGGTTTTTCCTCCCGGGACACAAACAGTGTTAAAGGATGCAGGGATTCAAAATGGCCGAAGATGAAAACAACCCATAAAACAGGAAGTAAAAAAAGGAAAAAGCTGTTGACTCATTCATTCATCACGATGCCCTGCATGGGACCGCTCGCTAAATGTGCAAAATGTAGCTGTTTTCAAAACAAAGCACTTCTCCACCATCAGTGGTTGTTCGGGCCGATGTTCACAAAACGAAGACGGCCT
>NW_027176236.1:121536-139036 GCF_023055335.1 Clinocottus analis | reverse complement strand
GAATAGATCGTCACTGTGACGCTGCGCGTCCCGCAGCTTCCACACACGCCGACGCTACGCTGATGCTATGCTAAAGCTACACTGATGCTACGCTAAAGTTAAAGCTACTTTGTGCTACGCTCTCAGCCAATCACAGAGCTAACGAGTCACAAACTGAGCACTTCTCAAACTATTTACAATGATTCGTGATCCATTTCACGGCCAATAAGAGATAGATTTTTAGAAAATACATATTACGACTTATTTCATAGGATTATTTTCATGATTGTACTATGATATTTCCATGACTACTACTACAACGAATATTACTAAAATTACTGCCACTGCTAATACAACAACTATGACGGCAACTATAACTTCACTGCTACGACTCTTTTTGTTAATTTGTTTGGTTTCTCTCCCATTTGCTCTTTATTGTTATTTATTTGATTTTGATGTATTCATTGCCTTTGCGGTAGAATCAATTTTGTATTTAAGTTATGTATAACTATACTTTGCTTCTCTGTAAAACGTTGTTTCTAAAAGGTGCTATATAAAGTTATTATTAATATTAATACTGTACAAGTCAGGTTACCAGCTGCTAACGTCACTGGGTGTCCCCGTTAGCTTCCTGCAGTAGCTAGATAGCACCGCTGCTAGCTCTGCGCTAACTCCCTGTTAGCGGAGAGCTAGTGCAGCAGCAGCAGTGGGCGCTAGCAGCACGGCTAGCTGGCTACAGCGGGGACCCCCACAGACGGTAGTGGCAGCTTGTAACCCCCCCCCCCCCCCCCCCCCACACACACACACACACACACACACACAACTATAAATAATAAGATATAAACTATATACATTGTAAGCCTGATCTCAGGAGTTTAGATTACGACCCTTTTGCAGATTGCACCACTTACATTTTTATGAATATTACCAGTATTTTGACCGGCAGTGAAAGGCTGATTGTGTATATTCTCTCTTTGTTTTGTCGACATCGCTACATAAACACTAAACTACCAAAAAGGAGATTCACGTTCAGAATGGAAGAAAAAAACAAGAAATGTTGCTTTAAATTTCAACACGTGAGTCTTAACTCCAGCAGTTTGGGACCCGTGAGCCAACACATGCCATCCCAGAATCACAGACAATGCAATGAAAAAAGAGATAATTCATTTGTTTTTAATTAAATTCTCCGAGCCTGCAATGTCTATAATTGTCCATGACATTTGAGTGAACATGCATCCCCTCAGTAAAGGTTCCCTCACCGGCGGCTGGTTACAGCCGCTCGGCTTCATTTAAGGAACCAATTCCTCCTCCTCCTCCTCCTCCTCCTCCTCCTCCTCCTCCTCCTCCTCCTCCTCCTCCTCCTCCTCCTCCTCCTCCTCCTCCTCCTCCTCCTCCTCCTCCTCCTCCTCCTCCTCCTCCTCCTCCTCCTCCTCCTCCTCCTCCTCCTCCTCCTCCTCCTCCTCCTCCTCCTCCTCCTCCTCCTCCTCCTCCTCCTCCTCCTCCTCCTCCTCCTCCTCCTCCTCCTCCTCCTCCTCCTCCTCCTCCTCCTCCTCCTCCTCCTCCTCCTCCTCCTCCTCCTCCTCCTCCTCCTCCTCCTCCTCCTCCTCCTCCTCCTCCTCCTCCTCCAATGTTTACACCCCTCAGGGGTCAAAGGTCAGACTTCCCATGTGACAGTACACACCTCCACAGGTAGGTGGATGGACGGAGGCGCCGGCCTGCTGTCATTTCCTCCACAACAGGCCTCTGGAGCGACGCAAACAGCGGCCGGATAAAAAAAAAACACTGCGAGCAGCTTTAGCGGCTTCAAAAAGGGAAGAAGAGAAAAGAAAAGAGGAGAGAAGAAGAGAAGAGAGAAAAGAAGAGGAGAGAGAAAAGAAGAGGAAGCCACCAAAAAGGCTGTTGAAGTGGTTTCAGAGTATTTTCTCGGAGTTTTGCTTTTCACAAGAAATTCTCAAGTCCTCGGGAGGCAGACGGTCTCTCATGTCCCCACTCTGTGGAGACTCATGTACACACACACACACACACACACACACACACACACACACACACACACACACACACACGCAGAGCTCAGCGTTTTTAAAAACACTCTAAAGTAATGGTTCATGTCAGCAACGTTAACAGAAAGGCAGCGTGAAGACGAGCCGTGATGCGATTACAGCGCATGAACATAATGACACACGATGAGACAGACAGGGAGGGGGAGCAGGAGGAGGAAGAGGAGGCGCAGGAGGAGGCGCAGTAAGATGGAGTGAGAAGAAGAGGGCAGAGGAACAGCAGGTAAACACTAATGTAATTGCCATGAGATGAATCCGATAGCGGTCAGAGATCACCGCTCCTGATGATAAATATTGATCTGATAAAACCACCGAGGCTGAAATATGGACCGACCTCACCGGAGGAGGAAGAGGAGGAAGAGGAGCTGCACTCAGTCAGGCCCACGCGGAGAAGACGACTGCCAGGGGGTATGAAGCACACACAATTATTTATAGATCATATCTTAATATGTCGTCATATCTCATGCATATCTATTTTATGCTCTATATTTTTGAATTGTAATACATAGGTGGAGGCAAGTGTTCCCTCTAGTCTTTGGGAAACTTTTGGCCGTTTCAGTCGCTGCATCACCGCCCAGAAATTGAAAACTGTAAAAAAATAAACTTAAAAAAAACTGAAATGAGACTGAATTCATTCTACGTTTCAAAACGTAATCGGAGCTTTTAACCCGACGGATCGACTCAGCGGAGTCACGCTCACCTCAGGAAGCGCTCAGCTCGGGTTCGCAAAGCATTCTGGGAAACAAAATGAAATAAAAAGACAGAGAAAACAGAGCGGACAGGAGAGTCTGCTCTCTGCAGCGCTACACAACTTCTACACAACTCCTGGGAGCGCAACACAGAGGAGGGGTGTGTAGGTGTGTGTGTGTGTGTGTGTGTGTGTGTGTGTGTGTGTGTGTTTGCAGACTGGGCTTATTCTGCAGGACAAACTGAAACAAACAACTTTCACTGCAAAAATAGTTTATTTCCTAAATCAAAGTTATGGATCCGATAAATCTGAACAGCTGGTCTTGGCTGCAGATGTGAGTCATTCTCCGTCAGAAAGCTGCAGCTCTGCTCCTCTGAGGATGAGCTCGTCTCTTTTGTTGGTTCGTCTGGACGGACTCGAATCCACCGCTCACGTCCGGCGCTAAAGGACTCTGCTAAGCTAAGCTAACGCAGCGCGGTCAGCCGCGAGGGGGGGAAGTCCTTTTAAAAAAAAGAAAAGCGAGCTAATTCAATAATCCTGCATCTGACATGCGATCCATGCCGATTACATGAATCATCTGCGTCTCATTAGCATGAAGCTAGCGTAGCTATAATAGAAGTTGACAGACCGAGTCCCGGCAATGCGTTGCTGGACCTGAAGCTAGTGGAGGGGGGGGGGAGGGGGTCCACAATTCATTCTGGGTCCACAAATTGATCCGAACCGACTGTTTACATGGAGGCAAACAGAAGTGTCAGATTGTTCAAGGCTGCAGTCTTTTGGTTAAAGGAACTTCTTTCTGGGTCAGCTGCTCAGCATTAAGGTTTTAAAGAAATCCTTTAACTTCGCGAGTTGATTTTCTTCCAACGACTCGGCAAAAGAGACCACGTCTTCACTTTGCTCGTGTGTTGAATCCAATGAGTTCTCTTCACGAGGATCACGAGCCTGGAAGAGGAATCGTGCCGCCACGTCGCGCTAAAAGCAGGTGAAGAAGTTCTGGAGGCGTCCTCGTCCTCGGTCCCTTTTACTCGTCTCCATCCGTCCGTCGTGGGTTTTATTCCCGTCATCACGCCTGCACTCGGCTCCTTTTCCTCCCCGCTGAGAGGTAGAAGAGCTGCTGCCTCATTCTCATCTGCACGCTCTCGGTCTGGAAACAAGAAGTCAGACAAATGGATGACGTACGAAATCAAGTATTTCCAAATATTTATTGCTCAATCTCACCCGAGGCAGGCTCGCCATCTTCCCCGTCATCGCGTCGATGCCGAAGTCGTGGTAGACGTTGCGGTCCTCGCCGGGGTCGTCCGCCAGCATGTACAGCTCCCCGCCGTGGACGTCCGATACGTTCACCTGGAGCGAGGAAGCAGGGGGATGATGGGAAATGTAGTCTGCTGCTGCTCATGGAACACGTCTCCAAACATGACGTGCCAGACGAAGACGGACAGATTAATCACTCAATCCATCACTCACGCTGGAGCTGGAGAGTCACTCAGGAGTGTAATGGAGAGACAGACGTGTGATAACCTGAAAGCTTTTAGGGTTGAACCCCAGCCAGAGCGTGTATCTGTAGTCCCAGCAGCGCAGAGAGTAGCCCATGACCGTGATGTCTTTAAGGTCCGGGAGGTCAGAGTTCTCCTGAAAAAATAAAACATTGAACAATAAAAGCATCAAACGTAGAAAACCTTTCCCGACGCCGAGCCGCCAACAGAGATCGACCCGAGACCTCAGCGAGGTCAGAGGTCGACTTCCACGACCTTCACTGATGTGAACATGTTACGACGAGTCGTCTAAATCCATTTCATCAGAAGTAGCGACACGCTCACTGAGCGTCACCTCCAGGCGGCTGCTGGAGGTGACGCTCCTCGCTGCGTACCTGCGGCGTGTCGGCGGGTCGAGGGTACTGGCTGAAGGAAAGAGCTTCTGCGCTCCTGCGCTCTTTGCCCCGGTGGAGGAAGGCGGCCGCCAGACTGTTCCCCTCCGTGCACAACTCCACCTGAACGCCGGGAGGGAAAGACACGTCAGAGTCCAGGACGCCGCCTTGTTCACGCGGCGTTTGTGGACGTTGACACGAGGTCCGAATGAAAGCTGAAGATTCTCCTGTTGCGGTGTGTGAGAAACGTGAAAACCTGGTTTCAACTAAAAGACCGAAAAGGTCGCAGACGTCCGACGAGTCCGTCAGCGCAGAGACCGGAGGAAGGTTGACCCTGTAAGTAAGAACGAGGCCGAAGGTCTGCAGCCAGCCAGGCCGGAGGTCTGCAGCCAGCCAGGCCGCGAGGTCTGCAGCCAGCCAGGCCGCGAGGTCTGCAGCCAGCGAGGCCGCGAGGTCTGCAGCCAGCCAGGCCGCGAGGTCTGCAGCCAGCCAGGCCGGAGGTCTGCAGCCAGCCAGGCCGGAGGTCTGCAGCCAGCCAGGCCGGAGGTCTGCAGCCAGCCAGGCCGGAGGTCTGCAGCCAGCCAGGCCGGAGGTCTGCAGCCAGCCAGGCCGGAGGTCTGCAGCCAGCCAGGCCGGAGGTCTGCAGCCAGCCAGGCCGGAGGTCTGCAGCCAGCCAGGCCGGAGGTCTGCAGCCAGCCAGGCCGGAGGTCTGCAGCCAGCGAGGCTGTGAGGCCAATGCATCGCTTAAAGCGTCCCATGGAGACACAATTACAGCTGAAATGTAAACAGATACATGGACTACAAGTTGGATATTAAAGTCGTGCTCGACGTCTCTGGCTTCTAAAATGATCAGATAAAACTACATAAGAAAAACAAAATGCTAATGTAGCTGCAAACTTTTGAATTATTTGTCACATAACCCAAACAATCTGAAATAATCAATGACCTTCTAAAAAAACAGGACTAGAACGTGATGTTTAGCAGGTTCTCCGGTTCCTCCACGTGACATGAACACGACGACAACATGAACACAACGACAACAACATGAACACAACGACAACATGAACACAACGACAACATGAACACGTCTCAATATGGAAACAGGAGCCTGACCTCACGGGTCTGTGCTGGCATGAATTCATGTTCGACTATTAACTGACAACTGTTGCATGGTTGTTGTTTTGTTTTTATGTATTTTTTAGGACTGGGCAGGGTTGAAAAAAATTTATCGCGATTAATCTCATGATTTTTCTGCAATTAATCTCATGCGCCAAATTCAACAATGAAGTAGAAACTAGTGCATTGCAGCTTTTATTTTAAAGTAATGTTATCAGAACAATATAACAGCACTCTGGAGCAACAAGTTAACATGCATACATATATAGTTTATACATCTGTTTTATTTATTATGAACAGGTACTGTTCAGTAGTAAGGGTCCCTGTGAGGGACAAACCACTCCTTCTTTGGTCCATGTTCAGTAGTAAGGGTCCCTGTGAGGGACAAACCACTCCTTCTTTGGTCCATGTTCAGTAGTAAGGGTCCCTGTGAGGGACAAACCACTCCTTCTTTGGTCCATGTTCAGTAGTAAGGGTCCCTGTGAGGGACAAACCACTCCTTCTTTGGTCCATGTTCAGTAGTAAGGGTCCCTGTGAGGGACAAACCACTCCTTCTTTGGTCCATGTTCAGTAGTAAGGGTCCCTGTGAGGGACAAACCACTCCTTCTTTGGTCCATGTTCAGTAGTAAGGGTCCCTGTGAGGGACAAACCACTCCTTCTTTGGTCCATGTTCAGTAGTAAGGGTCCCTGTGAGGGACAAACCACTCCTTCTTTGGTCCATGTTCAGTAGTAAGGGTCCCTGTGAGGGACAAACCACTCCTTCTTTGGTCCATGTTCAGTAGTAAGGGTCCCTGTGAGGGACAAACCACTCCTTCTTTGGTCCATGTTCAGTAGTAAGGGTCCCTGTGAGGGACAAACCACTCCTTCTTTGGTCCATGTTCAGTCTGTTTCTTACCTTAAAGATGTTAAAGACCAGCAGTTGATTCACTTTATACAAAAGCAATAAGTGCTTTTCTTGTTTTCAGGTCAGTTTTTCTTCCTCGTTGGTAAAAGTCTGTGTAGTCTTGAACAAGTGACCTGACGTCTGGTTGAAGAGGTGGAGGTGTGGAGGACAGGTATCAGCAGCAGCTTTGAGCATTAATGTTCAGTCCTCTGAGCTGCAGCTGACGCTTGTGAAGCTTTGAGAGGCGACTCGCTCGCGTGGTGCTCGTTGAGGACAGAAACTACAGAACAACACGAGCTTTCACGTCGGGCTCAAGTCGGCAGATAGTCCGATAATAATACGGAAGCAAGTTATCGCCCTCAAAGTAAAAGCCCCAATTTCTTTTTTTTAAATGAATGAATGCAGTTAACGCATGATCAAATAATTAACACCATTAATTGATTGAAAAGTTTACGCGATATTAACGCGTTAACTTGCCCAGAGCTAACTTTTTTTTTACTTATTTACCTGCATGTTTTTGTTGTTTTTGTGTGTCTGTTTCTTTCCTTGTGGCGTCTTGGCCAGACGCATGGATAGTTATTGTATCCCTTCTTACCTTTGAGTGGCGTATGTTTTTGTTGTTGTAGGAATGCCTAAATAAAATATCAAGTATACTTTTTTTTTTTTAAAAACATCTTTTCATGAGCATAGCTTTAGCGTCGTTAGCTCGAGCTAACCTGGAAAGAGTGGTCAGGGCAAGCTTTGGGTTTTTTGAGGCCGGCCAGGTAGGAGACGGTGGGAAAAACATCCAGCAGCTCCACCACGTTCCTCACGACGCGGCGACCTGGAGGAGAAGAAGAGAAGCCGGCCAATTAGAGGAAGTCTCACACACCCGCTGACAGAGAATTAGCCGAGATATCCTCTAAATATCACTCGACGCCCTGCTCTTGAATTGCATCACCGTTGCACAGAGGCAAAAAGAATATATATATCAAAGTGATTCCCAGTCTAAATACTTCCGGGAGCTTTCTGCGTAATTCAAAGACCTCCTTTAAGTGTAGTCGGCAGCGTCGCATGTTTTATATGAGGAAAAGGGAGCAAAAAGATTTCAACATGATGACACAAAAGAAAAGTGTCTAAGTTACTCAGTGCGTCGTCGTCGGTGAAGAGGCCTTACTCTTGAAGACGAGCCCCGGCTGGCGCAGGACATCAATGAAGGGGAAGCTGGACTCTCGGCGGGCGGCGGTGACCCCGGGAACGTAGAAGATGAGCGGGACGCGCGTCGCAACGTCAAAATTTGAATATTTCGCCCATTCGCCGTGTTCTCCTAATGACCAGCCTGCAACCAGAGAGACAGATCAGGAAGAGTTCACAGAGAGCGACCAGAGGAATACACCCAGCGGGGAAATGAAATCTACGTTTTTTAAGATGGACTCCAAGTCATCTAGTGTTTTTTGAAAATGGTATTTGATTGAGCTTTACTGGGCTTAAATCAAAAACAGTCATGGGAAGGATTCACTCCGGTGTCCTCCACTGAAGGAGACATTAGAAGAAATTGAGTTTCCAAGTCACAAAGTTGAGGAAGAAAAAAAAGATTTTTGGGATACGGCTCGTCGTGTAATGAACAAAACGCTGTGACAACACTGCCCTCTGGTGGCGGCCGGCACAACCACATGTCTGCAACAGCTTCATAACAAGAACTACTTCCTAAATAAAGTTCTCATAGAGCCTGACGTCAGACAAACGCTACGTGTTGGTGCAGCGCTCACCGTGGTCCGAGGCGAACACCACCAGCGTGCTGCTGGTCAGCCGCAGCGCGTCGAGCGCGGCGAGCAGCCGCCCGACCTGGGCGTCCAGGTAAGACACGGCGGCGTAGTAGTGCTGCCGGATGCGCCGCTGGAAGACATGAAAGCGCTAACGTAGTAGCAACGCCGGAGAGAGATGAATGAATATAAAAGGTTTTTCTCAGGGTGTCGGTTACTACCTGGAAGTCTTTGGGGATCGGCCCGTAGGGGAAGCTGATGTTGAGCTTCTGGACGTCGTCTCTGCTCCTCACGTCCGTCCAGGGGTTGTAGGCCACGGGCGGAAGCAGAGGAGGGACGTCGGGGTCCGGGGCCAGAGCCATTTGTTCAACGGGATATAGACTCAGGTACTCCTGGAACGCACCAAAAACACATTAAACAATGCAACACATAAGTGGAGACTCATCTGATCCGCTTCCCACTGGACCGTCAGCTCTTGTTTGATGACGATACTCTCACTACAGACCGGTTTGTAATCTGGTGGTGGTGTCCGCGTGTGCAGACAACACGGGGTTAATCCAGCGCGGCATACATCACGGGCCGACAGACGGCGTGACCTGTCTCCCTCTTTTCAATCCCTCAACTCGCCGTCTGTAAGGAAACTTCTTCGTCTTCTGCTCTCGTCTCTGCTCCCATTCACCTTCCACTTCATCACACTGCCGTCCTTCATGCCAAATGGAGCCTCCCATATATCTAGCTCAGTCCTCATTAAAGCACATGCACGGCCTCCTGCAGGATGCACGAGTACCAACAAACAGCTTCTTAAAAAGGACTTGAGAGAGTGAACTATTTTTTTACTAATGGATTGTGTGTATGAAAACGCTTGCATAATAATAGTTTAATTGAAATAGCGCTTTTCTGGATACTCAAAGACGCTGAACGCAGGAATTATTCACACCGTGAAGAGGAGCCGCCATGCAAGGTAAAACATCAGGACCAACTTTCATACACCGCAGTCACAGCTACGGGAAACATTTTAGGGTTCAGCGTCTCTTAGTTCCTCCTGAAGGACATTTGACCTTCAGTCCTTGGGTTTGACATTGAGCTTAGACAGAGGAGACGTCAGGATAACGCAGGTGGGTCCGTACACACGATTCAGCCGATAAACACAAAGTTTAAGGTCATTTAGAAAATGCCAATTACATAATTTGTCACACGTTTATTATTCATGTGTGTAATGCAGCTAAACAAAATGTGATTAGAAAAAACTGTTTTTGTGAAGATGTTGGAGTATTTTATGCTATTTTATAAAAGTAATACCAGATTGTCGTCATTTCTGCAACGCGAGAAGCTCATCGAGTTGACGAACAGGATAACCGTTGATCTAACAGGTTTGTGCAAATTAAAAGGCCCGCAGTTTGTTAGTTTTCAAACACACACTTAGAGTCCCGTACCTGAGGTATCCTGAAGGGAATGTGTGGTTTGTGGAAGCCCACGGCCAAGAAGAAAGGCGCGCCGTCGTGGGCCCGGCTCTTCAGCACCCTCACGGCCTCCTCGCTGCTCTCCAGGTCGGGGAGGGTTCGACCGGGCTGCTCCGCCACGTCCACCGCACACAGCAAGTTGGCGTGCAGGTTACCGTCCTCTCCTTTGCACACCTGTGGGGTTGCTGGCGTCATCAAGTTCATGCAGAGTTCCTCTTACAGTCCAAGGATATGCAGGTTATGTCGGGTGCTGAGGCGTCTTTGTTAAGCAATTGTATTTATTTACAATTTACGAGGAATTAAGACATGACTTTAAAAGTATTTTACAAAGAAAACACATTTAAAAGTAAACTTAGTTGCTTCTTAAAAAGCAGAAAACATGGAGATTATTTTTTAACTTGATAACAGGAGCATGGTGTAACGTGAACAAAGCTCTTCAGTATCTTTATGTTCTCATAAGAAAATAATGGCGGACGAAAAAACATGTGATTCTCCCGTATGTGTGCGAGAGATACTTTTACCTTTTCTTTCTCATATCTAAATGAGGGCGGGTGGTAGACGGGGCTGGACCAGCTGTAGGGATAGTCATCAGAGTGGTTGGAGGGAATACCTAAAGAAAGAAAGTACTGTTACGTCTGTACAACTGGAGAGACAACAAAAAGTTTGACTTTTTTCTGAGTAAACGAGTCATGCATAGCTGGTTCTGCTTTTTACCGCAGTGTCAGCACACACTTGAATTTCCTTTAAAAGATGATTGGAATGAATCTCACCCGGGTGGAATATCTTGCCCACAGACGTGGTGATGTACCCTTTAGACTTAAAGTGCTGCGGCAGCGTGCTGTAGTTCCCAGCGTGGGTTCTCCAGTAGGAGTTGAAGTCGTAGAGCCTGGTGGTGTCCGGTCTGCGACTGGTCAACATGGACGTCCGGCTGGGAGCGCACACGGCTTGCTGAGGGGGAGGACACCACACCTTTAAAGTTTCCCAATGAGCTCATGATATAAATCACACAACACGTACAGCGCCAGCTGACCTGTGCAAAAGCGTTGAGGAACACCTGGCTTCTGGACGCCAGCTGGTCGATGTTTGGAGACTTTGCCACCGAGTCCCCGTAGCAGCCCAATGACGTCCGCAAGTCATCCGCCATGATGAAAAGGACATTTCTCTTCACTGGAAGAAAGCAAACATTTAATTCATTTTTTGTTATTCAACTTTTAAATTGACCTGTGAAGTAAAGTTGCCACATTGCTGCAAAGGAAAGCTTCATATCAGTTTATAGGCTGGTCCCTAAACTATACCTAGGTGTTAAACAGCAACACTCATAACCAGCTGACATGAAGCTGAGCAGCTGATCCTGATGCATCAGAGATAAAGAGACAAAAAGATAAAAGCGGAAGAAAAACGTGCAACTTTTAAACTCAATAAGCCCAACAAGTAACTAAACCTTACAAACAAAAACACCATTCAGCGAGCAAATTGAATTAATTAGCGTCAGTTAACTGCAGCTACAGCCACCAAGTACACGTAATAAGGACTCATTAACCGCTAATGTGAGCTAATTACTGAGATGTTCAGAGGAGCCGAGCGTGTCTCAATATACAATAAATCCACAAGACGAAATAAAGACTTCGTTACCTTTATGGTGTCTTCTCCTCGCGACAACAGGAAGTGTGTGAAGACCCAGGAGGAGGAGACACAGTCGGAGACATGTGTACATTTTGATTTGGCAGAGAAGACTAACGACACTTCAGATAAAGTTTACTTTTGTCTCTCGTGTCTCCTCAGCAGCTTCTTCTGCGCTCCTCCTCGCGGTCAGGTAGCCAAACAAATGAGCGTGCCTTTGCCGTATTTTAAATAACTTCCTTTAAATAACTTCCTGGTTATCGCTCCGCCCCCCAGTGAAATGTTTTCATTGGTCCAATCAGCAGTCGCCCCGCCCCACAACGCTAATCATATTAGTTCAATGATGTGTCAATCATCTTTAACTCCAGGTGTGTATTTTTTACGGACCGAGGCATAGACGATCTTTGGCCACAAAGGCAGCAACATACAAATGATGACGGACAACGCAGTCAAACGGGGAACGGAAACTGTTGGACCCGATGAAATATCGGAACTTAGACTTAACGATGTTACTAATATTTTGTCTATTGTTGATATTGGTGGAAGAAACGCCTCAAAAACAAAGTACATTATAACATTGCTGATGTTGACATGTATTGCAGGGCTGTTGTAATGTTAATATTTCCATTAAATATTTTTACAATAGGGAGTAAAGCTTAATTTATAGTATTTGGAGTTGGAGCTCATCAATATTGAAGAGCAAATGCTTATATTGCAAATGTTGTAGCGAAGGCGTCTTCGTCCCACATATAGACGATCTTTGGCGAAGAAGAAGAAGAAGAAGAAGAAGAAGAAGAAGAAGGAGAAGGAGAAGAAGAAGAAGAAGAAGAAGAAGAAGAAGAAGAAGAAGGAGAAGAAGGAGAAGAAGAAGAAGAAGAATTCTGACCCACACTCCATACCAGATGGTGGCGGTAATGCACCTAACCCTACACCGAACAGTTGTTTGTCAACCGCCAATAAACCAAGAAGGAGAAGAAGATGGCGCCCAAACGGAGAACGGACAGCGTTGGATCCGATAAATTATCTCAGATAGCCAAGAAGGCGAAAACTGACAATGAGAATGGCGACGGAGCAGTTACAAAGGATCCTGAATCTGAAAATATTCTGTCCGAGTTTAAAATGACGACCGTTTTGCGTGATTCTGCCCGGGAGAAGACAGTCTTCGTGCACGGAAAGGTAACCGGAATGTTGTTGTTAGCTGTAAAAAAAGTGGTTTAGCTCACTAACTCTAGCTTCGGTCGTGCTATTGAGAGCAATTGTTGGTAACTTAAGAGTGACAGCGTTTAATTGTATTAATTCTAAGGCCTGAGTAGTTTCGTGAAGCAGCGATGGAACCATTGACTTCCGGTTCGGTATTTCAAAATAATAGTCCGCGTGATATTGCCTTTTTTTGTAAGGCTGGATTTCATAGCGAGTGTGACAACGCGTGAATGGCTGGTTTGCATTAATTCCATCATGAGGGCATAACAAGCCTCATTATTAGCTAATTGAAAAGGTTGTCATCACCAGCTCGGCGATCAGGATGCTGTGGTCATCCTGGAGAAGACTCCCATCAGAGAGGACGCCCTGGCTGAGCTCTTCACTGGCTCCAAGCTGAAGCTGGAGATGAAGAACGACATCTACAGCACGTATCGGTTGCAGCCTCCACCTCAACAGAATGGTACGTATGAACAAGACTAAATGATGAACTGACTGATGGTATCTGCTCGGCCAAAGTTTGATGGCTTGTGTTGTTTCTGTTTCTGCAGCGATTAAAGCCACGGTCGTGTGTCCGGCCACAGAGAAACATGTCAAGAAATACCAGCGACAGGAGAGTTCCCTTGTGAAAGAGACGGGGGAGGACTACAAGTCCATCACTCTGCCCTACATTGAGAAGCAGAGTTTCAGCGTGCAGGTCGGTATCCTGAAATCACGCGCCTGCATTGGCATCGTAATGCATCCATCTGAGTATACAACATTAACATGACGATTGACCTCCTCTAGTGGGTCCACAACATCCTGGAGAAGAAGGCGGAGGCTGAGAGGATAGTCTATGAAGACCCGGACCCAGAGCTTGGCTTTGTCCTCCTCCCAGATTTCAAATGGGACCAGAAACAGGTGAGCTGACACCAATGCTGGACCACAGGCGGTAACCAAAAAAAGACACTTGCACTCTCAGGACAGCATCCTTTTCTCCTTACGTGAGAAATAACGTTCCCTCAAACTGTGTGTGATGCTGAGCAGCTGCATGTTTCCTTGCTGAGCATCAACGGACTACGCAGTTTAACAACGTCTGTCTTCTTCTGTCAGATTGACGATTTGTACCTGATTGCCATCGTACGTCAGAGAGACATCAAGAGTCTCAGAGACCTGACGTCGAAGCATCTACCGCTGCTGCAGAACATCTTCCAGAAAGGAAAGGTGAGGGGAAAAACCAAAAAGCAGCCACGTCCTCTTCTTCCAGTTGTCGTCATTAATGTGACCTCATATTTAAGTCGTTGTCTTCAACCAATTAGGCTCTCTATTTTCGAGCGCTGAGTCGGGACAAAGCTCTTAATGATTGGAGGCAGCAGTGGATATATTCATGATGTCAAACATGCAGAAAGTCTGACGCCGCCCCTTCTCTCGTGGTTTAGGAGACCATCCTGCAGCGCTACGGCCTTGCGGCCAGTCAGCTGAGAGTCTACCTGCACTACCAGCCGTCCTACTACCACCTCCACGTCCACTTCAACAAGCTGGGCTACGAGGTGCCGGGCTGTGGCGTGGAGCGGGCCCACCTCCTCGCGGACGTCATCCAAAACCTCGAGGCCGACCCTGAGTACTACAAAACGCGGACCTTGTACTTCCCCCTGAGGGCGGACCACGGCCTGCTCGGCCAGTTCACGGAGGCGGGCAGGCTGTGACTCTTCCTGACGGGCATTTGTTCCACCCCGTTAGTAGATTCTCATCCACACTGTGGTCTATGGAGGAGCTTTTTTTTTGTATTTCATACATGTTTTTTTTATTGTGCAACGATCTTCATGTTCCTGACGAGTCAACAAGCAGCTAAAGGGCTTCTCTGTCAGTCTCTGTTTTAAATGTTTTCTACATGTTAACTGATGACTAAATTAAAGAGTTTTTTCTTTTCTACTCCGCCTTCATCTTGTCACTTGTTTTGTGATATTGAAGACAGGAAGTCAACGCTTGCTTTTAATCACATGTCCTTGTGGTGCTTTTTTTTTATGGAGCACCTTTCAAACGCTGAGGCGATTTTAACCACCCATTTGATGTCAAAAATAATGTAGCGCTACATGAACTCCACCACAACACTAGATGGCAGCAATAATCCCAAAAGAGTTCAACTTTTCCAGTGAAACTTAACTCAAAAACAAACTCCAGTCTCAGTAACTCAGTAGGCTTCCCCTTTGTTTACCCTTTTTCACCACTAAAAGAGAACAAATGGCGTTTTCTTAATCTTGCAGGTCACGTCATCACGAGGCCGGCACTCGACCAATCGACTATATTTAACCCGAGTAAGTTTGCAAACATTTGGAGCTCAAGTACTATGTTTAGTTGGATCAACACACTGTCAGAGCTTCCAGGTTCAACTGAAGTCTCCTCCAGGGGAGTTGACGGGTGATTCAGTGTTGAAGCGAATCACCGGCGAGCTGCTTTAGAGGCCAGAGGTTTGTTTACTGTCCAGGCAGAGAGGCGTTCAGTTGTTTGGTATTAAGGACTTTTTTTGCAGCATGCATCTTTTTTTTATTTTTTTTATCTCATCAGACGTCAGTTGGCCTGATGCTCTGCTTTGTGCTTAAGTTGCATTCAAGTGTTGCCCGTAAAAACGTGAACTAATTAACAAGACCCAAACCTGTCAGAAAATAAGAGACTCGTCATATCTAATCAGGCAGCTGGTCAGGGACCCTTTAGTGGTCTGTTGATCTAACGAGCTGCAACCTCGTCACGGTTCAAGTTGATTTAGATTGTCGAGAGAAGTTGTGTATGTTCCAGGTTTACAAAATAAAAAAATATGTTTTAATTTGAGTGAATCTCTCACGTTGTATGCATGATAAATACACATTACAGTTCAATCTGCATTGTATTAGTTCAGTGTCACGACTGAACCAGTACACTGCTGATAAATAGAATATTATAAACACCAGATGAAACACTATTACACTTGTCACAAACTCTACATTCAAATAATTTCGTCCCATAAAGTGATTTAAACACAAGCTATGTATCTTTAATCTACTCGTACTTTTCTTCACATTGTTTGTATTTGCTCTTTTAATATGCGCAGGTCGCGGTAGGATTGTGGCTTTTCCGAGCCGCTTGTGAACGCAGCACCGTGGAGCCGAGGAGGCAGAGCAGGGACCAGTAATCTGATCCCTCCAGTCCACCAGCAGCGATGTCCTGGTTCCAGTCCCTGAGACCGTCTGAGGCCGAGTGAGTACCCCGCGTGCACGGGCCAGCTGTGTGTGTGTGTGTGTGTGTGCGTGTGTGTGTGTGTGTGTGTGTGAAAGAGTTATTATTGGGCTGAACGGGAGTTATGACGTTTGATCGATACATGTGGTTGATATCGAGTTCGGATGCTTTTTTTCTTTTCTTTTGTGCTTCGGCTGAAGTTGTTGTTGTTGTTGTTGTTGTTGTTGTTGTTGTTGTTGTTGTTGGAGGAGGAGCAGGAGGAGGAGGAGGAGGAGGAGGAGGAGGAGGAGTGTGTGTGTGTTTGGCTCGCGCTTACTGGGAACACTGGGGCGATGTCGGTGGGCTGCTAATTATTCAGAAGAGTTCTTGACGAGTTTTTATTTTAAAGGGCTTTTATTTGTTTCTACACATCATGTGATATTCTAACTTTATTAACTTTTCTTTTTTTAAATGTATACACTTGCAGATTATCTTCACTTTTTCTTTCATACAGTTTTCACCTCAAACGCACTGTGACGTAGAGGGCATGCTCCTTGTCTGTTTGCGCATGCTTGTCCTAATAAGTGTTTAATTGAATATCCAGCCATGTACCAAAATGTCCCCATAACTTTTATTATTCATATAATTATTATAGACTTTAATTTGAAGTCGTTTTCCTCCCTTTTCTTTACTGTCAGCCATTCTGTAATACTGTGAGATAACACACACACTGCGTGTGTGTGTGAGCTCAGTGTTTGGCAGCAGCAGGTCAAGGACGGGCCAGATTAAACAGTTATATTTCAGTGTGTGGGAACCTCTGTAATCCTGAACATTCAGAATAGAGTCCTGTTGTGTGGCAGATGAAAGCTCCTCGATCTGCTGCTCTGATCCTCATGAGCACTGCCCCGGACCCATGCCGTCAGACCACCGGTAATCTGACTGTGTGTGTGTGTGTGTGTGTGTGTGTGTGTGTGTGTGTGTGTCAACTGTCACAGCCGTTCTGATTGGAGGGCTGGTCACTGAACGAGCCCTCAGAGGTTTTTACAGACGTCCTGTTGACTGTTCCTGTCTGAGAGGAAATGACATCGTGATAACACACTCATACACACTGATACACACTGATACACACTCATACACACTCATACACACTGATACACACTCATACACACTGATACACACTGATACACACTCATACACACTCATACACACTGATACACACTGATACACACTCATACACACTGATACACACTGATACACACTGATACACACTCATACACACTCATACACACTGATACACACTCATACACACTCATACACACTCATACACACTGATACACACTCATACACACTCATACACACTCATACACACTCATACACACTGATACACACTCATACACACTGATACACACTGATACACACTCATACACACTCATACACACTGATACACACTCATACACACTCATACACACTGATACACACTCATACACACTCATACACACTGATACACACTCATACACACTCATACACACTCATACACACTGATACACACTGATACACACTGATACACACTGATACACACTCATACACACTCATACACACTCATACACACTCATACACACTCATACACACTGATACACACTCATACACACTGATACTAATACACACTTATACACACTGATACTAATACACACTTATACACACTGATACTAATACACACTTATACACA
>NW_027176236.1:114036-116536 GCF_023055335.1 Clinocottus analis | reverse complement strand
TGTGTCTCTGGCTGCAGTGGCTAGCCGCGGTCGCTAAAAGTAGTGAGTGTGGAGTCTTTTGGCAGTCAACGGCAGTGTGAAACCTAAAATAAAAGATTTCTTTTGAGAATATTTGAGCCACGGCAACCATGAGAAGTCCTGTTAGCATATAGCTATGTAGCCATATAGTTTTCTTGCTAGAAGAATTGGAGATTAGCCGTGGACAGACACAGAGATGCACACACACTGACGGCACAACTTGCACAGACGCACACGCCAAGCATAGTTTCAAACATATGTTTAAGCACAATTATTCATCAATAAATGAAAATCATGGCAGTTTACAGAATAAACTGATTCTGTTCATCAGTGAATAGTCGGGTGACAAAGAAAGAGGAAAAGGTCACGGGGGCAGCCTCTGGCTCCCACTGTGCCTCCTCCCTCATTCCTCCCTCTTTACCCTCCTCCCTCTCGCAGCCTTCCTGCGCTGCATTTCCAGCCGTGGCGACCGGGAGGAGAGGAGTGAGGCATGCAGCAGCAACTCAGTCTCTCATCTAGTCAATTGTTCTCCTGCGAGCTCACAGCCGTGTTGAACCAGCACCAGGATTTGTTCTGCACTGGGAGACGTGTTTCTCACAGGAAAAGACATTTTCCTTTTGCTTTAACACCAGGACATTCCTGATTCATTTGATCATTCGAGAAGCAGATTCCTGTTTTTTTTTTTGCTGCCATAATTTGGTGCTTCTTGTGTGAAACTCTGAACCCGGCGTAATCCCACTCTGGCTGCGGTTGTGTGAGCGGTGAAGTGTTGGCTCTGAAGTTTGGAGGAGAGGAGCTCTGTCGGGACATTCGGGACTGCAGCGACGCTCAAAGGGAAGATGGTTTGACTTGGAAGAGAGAGACGTTTTCCCGTGTGGAGTTGCATCTTCTCGAAGAGAGATAAGAGGGTCTGATGAGGGACAACAGCTCAAAGTGTTGGATTTGAGAAGGAAAAGAAAACTTTAAATTTGCAAAGACAGAGAAAGAGGTATCTTGTCTTGTGGCAGCTACACTTTTTACAAGATGGCTGGGATGTATGGATGCTTCAAGAGCAGAAAGTAAGTTATTTTTGTCATCATCACGCCATTGTACTTTCATCTGTGTGTATTACTGCTGAATGATGATGATGAAGCCATACTGGGATGCTCAGTTCTGTTGCACCGAGCGACAATAAACTCAAAATGGATCTCCCTGAATTATTGCAAAACTCTTGTTTTCAACATCCCACCTGACGACACAACATCACTCGTCTCGTACAACACGACTAAAGGAAGGTCTGTGCCGCAGGAAGTGTCTGTCATTTGAAAGGAATACGACATTGTAACACTAATAACAATACTTAAAGGCACAAACAGGTGTTTGCATACTGAAGAGACAAATGTGCTGACCGCAGCGCAAATCCAGCCGCTGACAGAAATTACAAATCTTTCCCCTGATTGTATCGGCACGCTGTGGGTTTCTCCTCCAGAGTTGACTGTTGCCTGTTGGCTGCAGCTGTCTAGTCAAACTTTTCTTTATGGAGACAATCGATGGCTTGTAGTCAGCTGTACGAGTGATTTTACGACGAACCTGAGAATCTGAGCGCCAGACTTGCTTTTGTTTCTTTAGGTGGATGAACATCATCTGCTGTCGGTACTCTCTGACTCTTGAGTCTGCATAGCTGTGGGTGCGTTCGACTCCTTCCTTCTGCTTGTCTCCTGTTGTAGTGAGAGAGGAGCCTCTCGTGAGGTGCATGCTTTGACTCGCTGTGTATATATAGGCCTGGGCTTGGCAGTGCGACGGCACCGCAGAGGGCAGGATAATGAGTGCCTTCAGCTTTTTGACCATAGTAAAGAAACTGAATGTGGAGCGGAGATGTGGAGATGTGGAGTTGCAGCTCTGATACCCCCCATGTCCACTGGCTTTGTCTTTGGCCTCTCAGTCTCTCGACGCGACAACAATAGGAGCTTTTACGGCCCACTCGGCCGGGTTGACTTGGACAAACATTTTGTTTGTGCGTGCGAGTGTGACACACGAGGAAAGTGAATTAGGAGTGTGGACGAGCTGCGAGACGGCGACACACACATCCAACTGAAGAACCACAACTGTGCGCTCCTGGAAGTCGCTCAACACTGAAACAAAGATGAGCTTGAATGACTCACAAACTGTCAGGATGCAAGGCCGACGGTGCCTTCACACCGAACTAATGAAGTCGCGTTCTCAACAAGTCCACCGTTCATGTGCTCGGCTGAGCGGTTCAAAAGGGAAAGTTCAACCAAAAACACTCAGACTTGTACACCGGCTGTGAGTCCTTATGGAACAGCAAAGTATCTGAAAAATGCAAACAGACGTTGACAGAAGCTGAAAGATAGACAACAAGGTTTTAAAACATATAAAAACATGCTGGAAAATGAATGTGCAGCACTGTGGAAGTGTCTTTTGTATATGATAAGATAAAATAAGATAATCCTTTATTAGAAATTACAGGATTACAGCAGCAGTG
>NW_027176236.1:112500-113936 GCF_023055335.1 Clinocottus analis | reverse complement strand
TCGTGTTCACAGCGCGGTCGCTGCATCGTCGCTCGTTCTCGTACTTGAATCAATAGTCAAGAACAGTTGAGTTGAACGTGACCGGCTTCAATTTGTCTTGTAGCCAAATGAGCATCTGAGTTTGGTGACCTGCTCAGTTCAGGACGATGTGAATCGTCATTCTGGATCCGATTATTTGTCCGATGTTTTAAAACAAGTGTTATTTCATGACAGGAAACGGTCAGGCTGTTATTCATCGGGTTTAGTAGATCTGCTGTTTCCTGTAAATCAGTGTCCTTTGCTTTCTTAAACTTTGTGTTTTAGTAAACCCAGTTGTGCCCTAAATCCTGAATTGCATCCTGGGTATCTGTCTACCTTTGTTTGTTGTTGCTGCTGAAATTCATTCCAGCTGTTCTCAGGAACATTGTCCTTCATTTGCAGCAGAGGAACTGTCCAAAGCGATGAGACTAGCCTGATCCGTACCAATATGTTGAAAATAATTCCCTGTGATGTGTTATTCCAGCATGTTGCTCATGTCTGTCTCTACCAGACTTGTGTGTCTGTATCTGCACCCAGCGGCTCGTCTTCCGTCAGCCACGTTCATTGTTTTTAAAATCCTCCTTTTCTCTTTCTGCGCCGTGGAGATTGAAGGCCGGCAGCCCGTCATGGACCCGCTAACATCCCGTCACCGCCGCCAATTTCTCCTCTCCGCTCGCTCTGCCAGGACTCCAGTCTCGGCCTTTTTGCACGGGGGAATATATTCTTAAATTCTCTGGCCGAGCACCTAAAAATAGGCCTTTGGACCGGTCTTGTGGGGGGTTTCCCGATGCAGCGTTGCATCGATGGGGATCACTGCTATTGAAGTAACAGACTGAGTTTAATTTGTCTGCCGTCACAAGGCTTCTTCACCTCAAACGTCCCGATCTTTTTAGAGTTTTTATGTGTGTGTTGTGCTCAAGGCATCATGAATTCAAAATAGATGTTCTTGATAATAGTATAAATTTGGGAAAACCCCACACCGAGGGGTATTGAACCGAGCGGCGCTGCATCAAGGGACGGTCTGTGCGCCGGAGAACAGAATTTCATTCATAAACGGCGTCGGCTCCTTCGGCTCTAACCGCTCTCCCGTGACGGAGGTTCAGCTCTGCTGCTACCGAGTACGTCGTGCACGCAGCTGAAGTGACATCGTTACCGTGAGGTAATCGCGTTATCGAAGAGAAAGCTCCTTGAACCGGTCAACAGGGACGCTGTAAGCTCTGCCGCGATGGGCAGTCAGCGCTTAAGAGGTTTTACTCGACAGCGTCCAACAATGTGGGTTAAAAGCCGCCGTACGCAGTAGAAGCGCAGCTGCTAAGCTCTGCCTCTGATTCAGGGTAAATACTCTGCGCTCCCTAATTGCTTGTAGTAATGTAGCGAGGTCAATATAAGCCTAATTTAGTGCAAGTGGAACAGGAGGA
>NW_027176236.1:100000-107500 GCF_023055335.1 Clinocottus analis | reverse complement strand
AGACACAGCAGAGAAGATCAGGCTGGCTTCAACAATCGAGATCCAGAGCCTCGCTGCTGTTGGCAGGAAATGAAGGAATGGCGAAAAAGCTATCGTCATCTCTCTCACACAAAAGCCAGATGCACACTGTCTGTACAGATGGAGAGCACACGCGCTGCTCGTACTATGGGGAGAAAGAGGAAGTGCATTGGGTGGTCAGAGACATGTGAAGCAGAGGTTTCAGTGCTGTGGAAACTGTCCCAACGAGCTCCTCTGTGAATCGTCACGTTGCAACCTGACTGTTATTGCAGGAAACAAGACTAAGTTTGGTGAGTCACGTCTAGCTAAACGTCAGGCGTGACTCCACAGATCATGATGTCTGCAAGTCCACGTCCGTATCAATCGGTTGTGTGTTTAGCCGGTGACGTTGCCAGACCGGCAGCTTAGCGCTGATTTGGTGCGATGAGCTGCAATCAAATTAAAACACCGCTCAGTTGGATGGCCGGTGTTTTAATTGGATCCGCAGGTTGAGAGGGTTGGAGTCTGCAAATAGAAGTGATGCTTTCAGGGCATGATACTTCAAACAGGTACAAGTCTGGCACTACAATGTGATTGGTGCGACGTCTAAGTGCGCGAGCAATAGTGCTAGTTTGTGTTTTCGGTAGTTGTGTCACTTTAAGTTGATGTAATTAACAGTTATCTGAGCACTGTCTTGTCATTTGCCATCATCACATTATCACTGGAGCTGTTGTAGAAAGAAAGTAGAGCAAAGACACCCGGCAGGTGTGGAAATAACGGAAGAGCATCCTTTAGAATCAATGCTAATGTTAGCAAGCTAGGCTTAACAAGTTTCCTCTTTCCTTTTGGAAGCTATAAGTGAATTTACAATCTTTAGAAGAGCACATGTACCAAAGCGTCTCATGCGAAATGCACTAATTGTTCTGTATATCCGCTGTTTGAAGAAATGTGTTGTCTGGGATCAAAGATTAGCTTATAAAAGCTAACAAAGTCATCATAATGAAACCTAAATCTCCATACCTGTTACCCTGCAGACCTCCCCCATCTTCCTCTTCCTCGTGTCTTTCTGAGACAACATAACAGATGTTGCTCGTAGAGTCCGTCCCGCTCTCTGGACGGCGGCCATGTCCCGACACAAAAACACTGGAGAGGTGTTTTTAGCGTCCCTCTCGTCCTCTTTCTGGCTCTGCCCGTGACACTGTTTTCCTATCAAAGGTCACCATCTTCTCATTGTGTGAGCCAAGGTCAGTTCTCCATCGTGTTATTTTTAATATGTGAATTAACTGAGATCATTTATATTGGGGAAATAACAGTATCTTAAAGCTACAATGACCAGCAGCTCCACTGACCTTCCATTGAGGCGGTGGCCTTTTTCGTCTCTCTGAGTGCAGACCTTTAACTTAATAGCGTATTGTGCCAGAAATAGCTCAATAAATGGCACCGTCGGCTGGTGTTTCCCCCTGATTTTTCATCTTGGCCGTGCAGAAAGGCCTCTGAGGCCTCATGAAAAGCTGGTTGGAGGCAGAACTGAAGTGACAGATTGAATTTGCAGCCAACATTTCTTCACAGAAAACATTGTCATCTTTGTGTGATTTTTGTGGCAACTCATCAAAATTGTGAGGCAGGTGCTCCACTTAGCCCCCCCATGCAGACGGTTTTGTAACCGCTAATTTGATTTTACGCTTAATTTTTGCGACGCTTTGTGTGATATTTATCAAAATACATCTCACAAGAGAAGAAAATGCGCCTTTGACGCAAAATGTTAAATCTGTGGCGTAAAAATAAGCCCGGCGTCGTGGTCTCAAGCAAATGAGCCAGAAACCTTTAGCGTGTTGGCGTCTCGTAACAGGATGAGATTCCAGACATTTCTCACTGTAATTTGGTTGCAACCAGAAAGTGTATATTTAGAGAAAAGGAAGGAATGCTGAAGGATTCTCCGCCGGGAGAAAGGCAGAAATTAAATAAAGCCGGTATAGAAAGAATGTGCTTCTCCTGAAGCATTTTTATGGCCCAGGGATGTGAATTAGTTCCCCTCCGTTCTGTTTCGTGTCTCAACTCATCATCGACCCGTGCGCGAGGATGGCATCGACTGTCCTTTCTTCACCGGACAAATCTTCTCCAAATCATTCTTTTGGAAAAAAGACGTTGTGTGATGAGTATCTCTGGCTTTTGTCTGTGTTCTTTTAAAATCCCTTTGGATTACACTATCATCAATTGGATGGCTTTTTTTGTTCAATGTTCATTTTTTGTTTGTACATTCATGGTCTCCAGAGGTTCTTTTACCCGCGGCTGCTCCAATACCTGCTCAGCGAATGCTAACGTGCTAAACTGACTAGCTAAGACGCTGAACGTGCTGTACTGTCCCGCTGAACACCAGTATGTCATTTGAGCATGCGGGTGTTAGCGTGTCGCTCAAAGCATGATCACGCTAACTGGCTTCAGCCCCCTTCAGCGGGCTAAACGCAGCCTGAACAGAAGGGGGCGCTGTGTTGTGCGTTGCTTCAGGTACGAGCGACATGAAGTGGATCCAGGAGTTTGAACGTGTTGAGACGCATGGACACGACCCTGCTGAATGTGGGTCAGAACGCGGGGCACCGAGGGGCATTTCAACTTCTGGATGAGCGCCTCGCTGACGGAAAGCAGTGAAAGCACTTTGTAGCTGTTTAAGTAGTTATAAAAGAGTTGTTGAGTTTTTCCACTGCGGTGCTAATGCAGGCTAATGGAGGTGGACTCACTGTGGGGGTTACAAGCAGAGGAGAGTGTGTGTCTGTAAACACACATCAGTGTTGCCCACCTGCGACTTTACAGCCAACTAACAGCTCGAGCTCGAGTTCATACGAGGGCAGTGCGTAAAGACGCCGTGTGTGTCATTGTCTCATTAGCATATCACCGTGCAGCTGCTTGTGAAGAAGGAAGGAAACTGGAGCCGGTTTCTTTTTGTGTTTGATTTTTACTCCATTTTTGATCATTTCTGCCTCCGCAGCAAAGAAGAAGTCCAAGTTCCAGACGTTCAAGAAATTCTTCGCCAGGAAGAAGAGGAAGGAGGCGCCGGCCGCCGGAGCAGAGGCGGGGCTTAAGGCCAGCCAATCGAGCGACAACGTCAGCAAAACGTCCCAAAATGACACGCTCACTCGATCGGGGAAGGACAAGAGCTCTGGGTGAGATCAGACACACGCACACACGCACAAAGACACACAATAACTCTCATCCAAACATACACACGCCCGTCAACAGGACTTCAACACGGGTTGAAATACTTCTTTGTGGTTTATACGGGAAAGGTTTGGTTATATTTTGCATAAAAAAACTAAGTAAACATCCCAATAGATATTGTCAATATGGCAATATCACCTTTTCAGTGATATCTCACCCTCCCAGTATAATCCAGGCCGCTGCTAATAGATCATATCTTCCTGCAGCAGTATTGTGGTTCTACTCAGTGTGTTGGTTCCTCTCTCCATTTAGATAAATACCTCCTCTTGTGTGTGAAAAAGTTAAATTAAGAAAGGAAGATCATGTTTTCACATCCATTTCCTGCTCTTCCTCGTCTGAGCCCCTGGCGCTTCCTGTTTTTCGTAACAAGAAGCAGAACGAGTCTTCCTGTGGACAGTTCCTTATTTCCTTTGTTTCCTTAAGCTGAGCCGCTTCCTGCCTCGTCCACTCTTTTCCTCGCTGTCACAGGAAATGTCTGTTCCACTTTTATCCATGCCGTTCGGTGGTCCTCCTCCGAACGGCATGGATAAAAGTGGAAGCAGAAAAAGAGAGTATTGATTGTATTTTTTAGTGATTTTCTTTGACAAAGGAAGATAAACTCTGGTGGGCTGAACAACTGTGGATCGATTGTGTTTTTAAACCTCTGACACATCTCATCATCCAGTTATCTATATTTAGTTTATGATTTTGTAGGATCTGTCGAAACATCCCTTTCTGCTTGTTCATTTCTTCCGCCTCTCCAAAGGTCAAAGACCAGCCTGGGCAGCAAGGCGCTGTCACACGACTCCGTCTTCGTCGCGGACTCGTCGGAGGCCCGCGAGGCTCTGGGAGCGTCTCAGGACAGCATTCACGGGAAAGTGAAATCCCTGCAGGTGAAAATACACATCAGAGCCCTTTGAGTTGAGACAAAGAGCGACGTCTGAGCTCCTGTGTCAACAAGCGCTTCAGTCTCTTCCACAGGAAATACTTGTGGCATGTGGAGACAAGCAGGAGAGGAATTATGAAGAATAGTAGACAAATAAAGTACATCACAGTCTGTGTGTTTGGGGCGTGAGAGTGTCTGTGACCTTGTGCTGAGCTTTCATGAAGCGTAATAACAACACAGGAGGTGATAAAGAGAGACAAAGCAGCTGATCCGGAGTATATTCAGCCAGGCGGGCCGATGAGTATCACTGTGGTGATGATACTATTGATACCATACTATTGATATCACTAGTATCAATGGGCTGATGAGTATCACTGTGGTGATGATACTATTGATACCATACTATTGATATCACTAGTATCAATGGGCTGATGAGTATCACTGTGGTGATGATACTATTGATACCATACTATTGATATCACTAGTATCAATGGGCTGATGAGTACCACTGTGGTGATGATACTATTGATACCATACTATTGATATCACTAGTATCAATGGGCTGATGAGTACCACTGTGGTGATGATACTATTGATACCATACTATTGATATCACTAGTATCAATGGGCTGATGAGTATCACTCAGGGAGGTTGAAACCAAAGCGTCTGTCAGAAAGCAAAACGAAGGAGCGGCTGATGAAAAGAAAAGCAGACGGGCGATACAAACGTCTGTCACAACAACGGGCTCAAACGGGGAAGACGTGACCCTGAGACAGACGGACTGACCTCCAGTTAAACTGGTCCACTGAGCTTAAACAACATCTTATCAGGATTAGCTGGGGAAAAGAAAGGGGAAAACTTTCTCCTGGAGCTGAAACGCAGAGAAAGTGTTTAGTTTGGTCTGTGTGCAGATGAGACGGCAAACACACAGGCGATAATAATCATTTATGAAATGATTTCATGAGTAAAACTGCAGAAGTAGATTAAATGGGAAAAGTACCTTGAGAATAAGGTGAAAACACTGATTGTTGTATTCATGCAGTTACAAGTCCACACCTGTACGAACCCTTGTTTGACTTGACACCAAACTGTGTTATTTAGTTTGTTTCTTAACATTTCCTATGTATATATACCTGACGACATTCTCTGTATTTTATCTCCCTACAAAATGCTACGACAGAGCCCTCACCACAGGATGGAGGAATACCGAATCCCTTCTCATTTTGCCATTAAGAACAATCCCCCAATGGTTGCTAACGCAGTTCGGCATGCTAATGGCTCGGTTAGCATGCTAACGGCTCTGCTAGCATGCTAACGGCTCTCCTAGCATGTCCTGTAACAGTTAGCGTATTGCAGTATCACCTCAAGGAAGTCATTTAACATTAAATAGGAAGCACTTAGTTAAAAAAGATGCTCTCTCTCTTTTCAAACTGCTAACGTTAGCTTGTTGGGTATTTTGTGTGGCGTGGTCACACACTTGTAGCTACATTATTAGCTCTCTGTTTTATCTTGAATCAAGTCTCATTTATGAGCAGGTACCTCACAACAGAAATATACATGTATGTAACACAGAAGATTATACGAATTTAAGCTCAAAATGAAATATTTCATGTACTAGCACAACTGCTAATGTCGAGGGAAGCTACGCCGATGTGCTTGTTTTAGTTGGCGCTCCTCTCTGTTTCTCCACGTGTTGGAAGTTACTGTAACACTATTTCAATATCAACATTGAAAAGCTGCAGGTCCGGTGTCTTTGGTCAAGGTCTTGCTGCGTGCCAGCGGCCCGGCTAAAGAAAAGCTGCGTTGTCCTCTGTTTGCTCTGCAGTCTGTGAGTCCTTGAGCGACGGTTACAGGGCCACGCGTAGCAGATAACAGGTCTGTTAGCTGGAGTTTCAGCGATACCTGCCAAACAAACGGCCAAAAATAAACACTTAGTGCCGGCCGACTGCCCCGCAAGCCGTTCTCTGTTAATAATACTCCACACTAGTGGGGATTTTGGGACTGTACAAGCAGTGAAACAATGTCGTTGTTACCGTTTTGTAAAGCTGTAGTTTATTAAACAGAACAAAAAACACACAAAACACTTCCTGCTGTGATATCTACAAGTGTGGCCGTAATATCAATAGTTTATTTATGTATTCATCCCAATAGATGATGCATGCAAACTAATTATTCTCTCTTCCCCTGCAGCTCCAGCTGCGGCAGGCCATCAGACTGGGCTCGCCTCCGTCCCTCATGTGTGTGAAGAAGACGGACGACGCCGGAGTCGTGTCCGAGGACGACGGCCTGCCCTGCAGTCCGCCTGAGTGCACGGCGCGCCGCACGGCCACGGTGACGCATCATGACGGAGTCGCGTCCGCCGCACTGAGGTCCACTGAACGCTTTCTGCAGGATCCTCATTCTTCCCTCTCTTTGTCTCTCAGGCTCAGAGGGACAGCTCCATCAGCCTAGAGGGAGGCGACAGCGACCAGGTAGATACGCCTGCTGGTTAGCTTTGCACTCCTGTGGCATGATGGGACGTTGGATTCTTTCGGCTTTTACACACAAGAGGCTCTATGCAACGTGTCCCTATATACAGTGAGACCTCCTGCAAACAGACTGAGTTCCCCCTTAAGCTTAATTATTAATTAGTGGTTGTTGTTTTTTTGTCAGATGGGGAACTCAACACGTAGCATTGCAACAGCACATCACCTCAGGAACACAACTGAACCCGCAACTTCTCAACTCTGATTGTAAAACAAACAGCCGTCGAGTGCTTTATAAAGGAACCTTTTGCAGAGGGACGTTCCGGCTGTGACCGTGACGTTGAAAAACATCTCATGATCAAATCGAATCAAAACGAGACTGAACTAAATTCCCCCGAGCGCAATTACATCCTCCTCAGTCCCGTTAATCGTCATTCTGGTTTACTGCCTTCCTCTTTTTCCCCTCTGCATCCTCTAATCGAGTGTGTGTGTCGCCTGAAACGTCCCTCGGGTCAGAACAATCTGACTGCACGGAGTACTTTCATTAAGTCCCGTCAGGAAAGTCAACAAAAGATGACAAATGAGCATTTAATGACAATGTTTTAGCAATTTCTTATGGTAATTTTCCTTCTGAAAAGAACCACAAAGGACCACGCGACAAAGACGCGCACACACAACCCTGAAAATGTCCTCTTTTTCTAAAAAGCCGGTCAAGGAGGACTGCAGTGACTCGCTGAGCGCTCACGATAGACTTCTGAAAAGGAACTTGGGCTTCATTTCGGGGCTGAGAGTTTTGGAGCGAGACAACAAGTCTGCGTCGGCCTCTGCTGGTCTGAGTCGGTCTGGCTTCCTGTTTACCGTCAGTAGCATCGTCAGTTTGCCGTTGGTTGACGTGTTGTCAGGGGATGGAGGAAGTAGGACCCAAACGCCCTAAAACAGTTCAAAGAATATTCAATTCA
>NW_027176236.1:22500-95000 GCF_023055335.1 Clinocottus analis | reverse complement strand
CACCGCCTCATGTTAGAAATGATTGAATCAAAGTGAAATTTGCATATTCACATTGCCTTAGTGACAAAGAAATGTATTTTTAGGGCCCGAGCGCTGACAGTCCGGACGACCTATTGAAATGCAAACGTTTGTTTATTCTTATTTGCTGGCAAAATTTAACCACAGATCCAATTTATCAAAAAATATCAATCTAATTAGGGTGTCAGAGAAAAATCCATAAAATTTGTTTGCTAGCGCCCCCTTTAGTTGTGAAAGCCCACTATGACCGATTGACTTGAAATTTGGCACAGATGTCCGTCTGGAACTGTTAAAGTTAAAGCTTTTAAAGTTTAAGTTTTTAAAATTTAAGTTTTTAAAGTTTAAGTTTTTAAAGTTTAAGAGAAGATTAAAATTTAAGTTTTTGAAGTTTCTGAAGTTCAAGTTCATATGTTCGGCCGGGCCATGTGAGCAGTTTCAACTATTTTTAAATTTGCCCATAATTTTCAACCTATTGCTTTAATTGCTCTAATTAAACTATGTCATGATTTATAATATATATATATATATATATATATATATATATATATATATATATATACATACATATATATGCCATGATGTCATATCAGGTTGACTTCTGAGACCTTTGCTTCTGTGTCTGTGGTCCAGTGGTCAGTGGGGATGAGCTGAAACTAAAGGGGGATCGGGAGGAGGAAGAAGAAGAAGATGAGGAGGAGGAAGAAGAAGATGAGGAGGAGGAGCAGCCACATCCTCCCAGACGCTCCCTGTTGAGAGGCGAGCAGGAGGAGAGGGAGGAGGACCGGTCCGAAGCGGACTCCTCCTCTCCTCCTGAGCGGCCTCGCTCAGAGGAAGCCTCCTCGCCCGGCTCCAGGGACTCCTCTCCGGACACTGCCGGGTGATTACGCGTCATTTCCTCCTTGTCCTCTCCTGCTCTCACTCTTTCTTGTTGTTTTCTCCTCCTATCGTCTGACCTCTTGATTATCTGCTTCCAGAGCGACGCCCCCTGCTGGTCCGAGAGAGTACTTGCTGGACCCTCCAGGCGTCGCCTACGGAGCCGAGGAGAGAGGCGGCGACTTGGCGCTGAGCAGAGAAGAAGATGGAGTCCGGGAGAACAGGGAGGAGAAGGAGGAGAAAGAGGAGAAAGAGGAGGAGGAGGAGGAGGAGGAGGAGGAGGAGGAGGTGGAGGAGGTGGAGGAGGAGGAGGAGAAGGAGGAGAGCTCTTTCTTACAGGAAGTGCTGAGCTCCTTGAAGACTCCCCTCGCATCTTGCTCGCTGGCCACGGAGAATGAGGGTGTTGTCCTGGAGATAGAGGAGAAGGAGGAGAAGAGAAAAGAAAGAGAAGATGTTGAGGTAGAGAAAGGTGAGGAGGTGAAAGAAGAGGAGATGAAAGAAGAGGAGGCGGACGAGCTCGCTGGCTCCCTCCTGTTAGATCACACAGCGAAGGAAGAGGAGGAGGAAGAGAAGGAGGAAGAAGAAAAAGAGGAGGTCGCCACTTTGAGCTCTGCTTCTTGTCGAGATGTTGAAGAAGAGCGAGAAGAAGAAGCAGCAGAGGAAGAGGAGGCAGAGGAAGAGGAACTAGTGGTGGAACAAGTCTGTCGACACGTACGTATCTTTGATTCATTTATATTGAGAGTGAAGTAGTTTAACATATATATATATATATAGAGAGAGAGAGAGAGAGAGAGAGAGAGAGAGAGAGAGAGAGAGAGATAGATATATAAATCTCTACTTGTTTTCCAGCGAGAAGAGGACGGAGAGGAAGAGGAGGCAGAGGAAGAGGAGGCAGAGGAAGAGGAGGCAGAGGAAGTCTCCCCTGAGGAACGAGATGATGTACAAACAAGAAACGCTGTCTACCAGGTGGAGAAAGAGGGAGGAGGGGAAGAAGAGGAGGAGGTGGAGAGTGAAGGAGGAGGAGATGAAGAAGAGAAGGACGTGGTGGAGAGTGAGGGAGGAGAAGGAAAAGAAGAAGAGGAGGAGAGTGAGGGAGGAGAGGAGGCGATAGAGCTGGAGAAGGAGACCGAGGTAGAGGAGGAGGGACAGGAGAAGAGAGAGGAGGACGAGGTGAGGGAGGCAACAGTGAGAGTGGAGGAGGCGGAGGAGGCAAGAGAAGAAGAAAGGGAAGCCGCCAAGGAGACGACGGAGCAGATGACGGAGAAGTTTCCTCATGCAGCGGACAAGGGAGTCGCCATGTCGGCGCCGCAGGAAGAGGAGAAGGAGGAGGAGGAGGAAGATGAGGGTGTAGACGTTGTGACCGGAGACGACAGCGAGCTGGAGGAGGAAGCGGCGGATGAGAGGCGAGAGGAAGATGGAGACGAGAAGGAAGATGGGGAGGAGAAGGTGGAGGCGAAGGACGGCATAGAGATCGATCGCGCGGAGCAAGAGGAGGACGAGAGCGAGCCAGATCCGCGGCAGGAAGTCGTCGAGAAGCCGGCGGACCGAGGCCACGTTTCGGCCGAGCCTCCTCTTCCTCCTCTTCCTCCTTTGTCACTTCCGGAGCAACACGACGAGGCTCGGTCCCCAGAGAGCGGAGCCAGCACTCCCAGTAAGACGGCCACCATCCACATCAACCTGCTCTCTCCCAGCTCAGAGAAAGCCACTGCTTTCTTTCCGCCGTGCCCGGCTGCCGAAGAAGAAGAAGAAGAAGAAGAAGAAGAAGAAGAAGAAGAAGAAGCAGCAGCAGCAGACTACGTGGAAGCCGCAGAAGAAGACAGACAGTCCGCTGGTGAAGCCCGCTTCACCATCGCCCCCGCCTGGCAGAGGTCGCCCTCTGCGGGGGAGGCGGAGCAGACTGTGACCCCACCCGCCGTCACAGGAGGGGAGGCGGAGCCGGCCAGTCAGGCGAAGGTGGAGCTGGCGTTGAGCGGTAGAGCGAGGAGCGCGGCGCCGTCATCCAGCCAACCGCCGACCACAGCGAGCGCAGAAGGTAGAATGTGTTTTGGCAGAGGACTCGCTGTTGGAGGTTAAAAGGTTTTAAAGCGACTTCTCCTCCATCTCAGAAAGCTCCGGTGCGGTGAAGGGAAACCCCGACAGTCCTTTTGGAGTTCGGCTGAGGAAGACGTCGGCCATCCACCTCGTTGGCTCGGCGGAGGAGAACACAGAGGTGAGTCTCTTCTCATAGACATCCTTAAATAAACTATGCGCTATTGATATGGAGCACGGTGTGTTTGTAGCTTGTTTCTGCCCTAAGTAGCCCAAAAAAGTGTTATTTAATAAATAATTAAGGTTTTTGGATTGAATTTTTCCAGCCGCCCGTCGAGCCTCCAGCTCAGCCAATCAGCTGTAGAGTTGACTCGCAGCAGCCAATTAGCGGGAAGCCCTCCATGAACCAGCCAATCGCCTTCAAGCCCGCCCTCCCCAAGAAACCAGACGTACCTGGAGACAGCGGAGGGAAAAACAAGCGCTCGTCAGGTGTGTGTTCACACACACACACACAATTGTTCTTTTCAGTAAAAGTGTTTGTCTGAACCCGACTCATCTCATGGTTCAGACCCGGCTCCGGCCAGAGGAGCTGCTGGCGGGTCGGGTCCTCCCAGCTGGGTCTCCATGGCCAAGCAGAAGCAGAAGATCTACAAAGAGAACTCGCTTGATGAGATTACTGTCAGGAAGGTAATCAGTGTGTGTGTGTGTGTGTGTGTGTGTGTGTGTGTGTGTGTGTGTGTGTGTGTGTCTGTGTGTGAGAAACTGTCTGTTCAGTAACTCTCCTCTCTGTCAGCAGGACGAGCAGCAGAGGAAGAGTTCACTGCCGCTGTCCGTCAGCTCAGCCGCCAGCCGGGAGTCCAGCAGCAAAGGTCAGGACACACACACACACACACACACACACACACACGCACACACACGCACACACACACACACACACACACACACACACACACACGCACACACGCACACACACACACACACACACACTCACACGCACCCACACACACACTCACACACCCACACACGCACACACACACACACACACACACGCACACACACACACACACACACACTCACACACACACTCACACACACTCACACACCCGCACACGCACACACACACACTCACACACCCTCACACACACTCACACACCCGCACACGCACACGCACACACACACACTCACACACCCGCACACACACACACGCGCACACACACACACACACACACACACACACGCACACACACACACACACACACACACACACACACAGTAGTTAGTTTCATTGGAACTTGTATTCTACTGAATAAAACCAACACAGTATTTCAGTGTTTTTCTGAACTGTGACACGTTCTGGACGTGTGTGACGTCCTCGCTGTAGTTTGAGTCATCAGGACTCTGATGCAGCTCCGCCCCCTTCTGGACAAACTGAGCTCCTGCAGCCACACGAGCTCCTCAGTGCACGTTCACGATGACGTCACGATAGTCGTTTAACAAAAACACAGTTAGTATATTGTCACATGCATAATGCTATGCAGTTTCTATTTACTAACATTTACTAAAGTCTACATATTTTTATTTATTTATTATGTGTGTTTTTTTTTACTTTTGACTTTCAAAATTTTTATCTGGCCAAACAAGAATATGCATATTTTATGTGAAAGAAATGCAATAACATTAATGTACATTTCCAGATATAAAACCAACGATATATATATATATATATATATATATATATATATATATATATATATATATATATATATATATATATATATATATATGTATATATATATATATATATATATATATATATATATATATATAGTATTTTTTTAAAGCCAATTTTAAAGATAAATAAAATGAAAAGACAAAATCAATAAATAGTTAAATAAAACAAAAATAAATATCCATATCACATTATTTTATATTATTGATATGCTGACAGGTTAAATACGAAGCTGACTGGTGCGCCATGTTTTTATTGGTGTGTGTTTCCTTGTTCTTTTCTTGCAGTGAGTCCGTTGCAGATCGCTCAGCGTTCAGCGTCTGTCGACAAAGAGCTCAGGAGTTCTCTCTCTCCTCCGCCTCTTAAATCCTCGTCGCTGCTCGTCCCTCCGAAACCGCAGCTTCCCCCGGCCGCCGCCGCCAAACACCCGGCCCAACCGAGCCCCCCCCCGAAGGCCCTGTCGCCCCAAAAATCTCCCTCTTCTTGCACAAGCCCGCCGTCTCTCACCCAAACCTCGTCCAAGACGCCGCGGCCTCAGAGCACGACGGCCGCCGCTCCCTTTTCCTCGAGAAGCGTCCCGGAGAAGCCTGGCCCGCGAGCCCCGGGGCTGTCCGGCCAGAGCCCGGCCTCTCCGCGAGGCCCGCCTCCCCCGGCGTCGCCCCAGGACGAGCCTCCCTGGATGGCGCTGGCCAAGAAGAAGGCCAAAGCCTGGAGCGAGATGCCCCAGATCGTCCAGTGACCGGTGGCGACTGGTTCCTGTGAGATCTGGTACGGGTTGAAGCGGGAAGCCGAGGGTCCGGTGGACCAGAATGCATTTGCACACAAAGAGTTGCGGTTTTCTGTTGTTTTCTTACTTCCTGGTTTCTTATCCTGGCTTAAGTCTGGTCAAAACCGGCCAATCACTGCTCAAGACAGGCGTCTTTCTTCACGTCCTCATGCTGTACATTGATGTTTTCTAAATGGGCCAAAAAAACAGTCTTAGTATGTTAAAATGTGCCTGAATGAGACATCGCTGCAGTCTCCTGTAATCCAAACGATTCAGTAACACTTCAGGGAACAGGATTATTTTATCAAATTAAAAGATTTATTCATAAAGTTGGTTCACTCAAAGTGACAATAAAGAGACGGAGACTGAAATCAGTGTGTGTGTGTGTGTGTGTGTCTGTGTGTGTGTGTGTGTGTCTGTGTGTGTGTGTGTGTGTTCATTGTAAGCCTGTGGTAGAGGCTCACATTTCGAGGAATGTTGAAAATACCATGACCAGAGTGGAATAACATCAAAGTTAAACTGGAGGAAAAAATGACTGAATTTTTAACAAAACTCAGTTGCTCCACGTTTCCTCAATCTGGTTCTTGTAATCTGGTTTTCGTGACGTTCCACTGAAACTAAACCGATGTTTGTGGCGCGAGCGAGCGCCGAGTGTCTCCAACATGTCGACGTAAATTATATTTTCAAAGGGTCTCTTGTGATATTTTGAAACCATGCAGCCGTCTGTCTCGTTCAGGAAAACGTTCATCACGGCGTCAGACCTTCACGTGTTCTTAACACGTCAGACCTCCACGTGTTCTTAACACGTCACACCTTCACGTGTTCTTAACACGTCAGACCTCCACGTGTTCTTAACACGTCACACCTCCACGTGTTCTTAACACGTCACACCTTCACGTGTTCTTAACACGTTCCCATGTCGGCCGCGTGTCGAGTCGAGGAAACGCTTTCCGCTCTTAAGCGAACATGTCAATGAGAGTCGGCCATCGACGCCTTAATACGTCACTTGGGGATGGTTTTGCTCCTCGTCACCTGAGCGTCGGAGCGTTCCTCTGCGTTCCTGAGCGTTCCTCTGCGTTCCTGAGCGTTCCTCTGCGTTCCTGAGCGTTCCTGAGCGTTCCTCTGCGTTCCTGAGCGTTCCTCTGCGTTCCTGAGCGTTCCTCTGCGTTCCTGAGCGTTCCTGAGCGTTCCTCTGCGTTCCTCTGCGTTCCTCTGCGTTCCTGAGCGTTCCTCTGCGTTCCTGAGCGTTCCTCTGCGTTCCTCTGCGTTCCTGAGCGTTCCTCTGCGTTCCTGAGCGTTCCTCTGCGTTCCTGAGCGTTCCTGAGCGTTCCTCTGCGTTCCTCTGCGTTCCTGAGCGTTCCTGAGCGTTCCTCTGCGTTCCTGAGCGTTCCTCTGCGTTCCTGAGCGTTCCTGAGCGTTCCTCTGCGTTCCTGAGCGTTCCTCTGCGTTCCTGAGCGTTCCTGAGCGTTCCTGAGCGTTCCTCTGCGTTCCTGAGCGTTCCTCTGCGTTCCTGAGCGTTCCTGAGCGTTCCTGAGCGTTCCTCTGCGTTCCTGAGCGTTCCTCTGCGTTCCTGAGCGTTCCTGAGCGTTCCTCTGCGTTCCTGAGCGTTCCTCTGCGTTCCTCTGCGTCTGTCGCTCAGTAACTACACGAGTTTTATGCAGTTTGTTTTATTTTGTGTTGCCTTCTGAGAATATTGTCTTGTACATAAAATGCACAGTAAAGAACAAATCAAATGTATTTCTTTCTGGGTTCTTTTGTTGTGTGTGTGTGTGTGTGTGTCTGTGTGTGTGTGTGTGTGTGTGTGTGTGTGTGTGTGTGTGTGTGTGTGTGTGTGTGTACATGTACAGGAAGCCGTAATCAGTGAGAGAGCTGCTTTAACTCTCCAGATGTGTTTTCTTGTTTTCTGGGTGAGTTAGGTAACGCCACCGCCGCCCTACTTCTGCTGCACACACACACACACACACACACACACACAAGCGGCTCCAAACTGGACCGACCAAGAAGTACAGTCCGTGTGTGTGTGTGTGTGTGTGTGTGTGTGTGTGTGTGTGTGTGTGTGTGTGTGTGTGTGTGTGTGTCCATGCCAGGTATCCATAGCGATGACTACTGGCTGCTGACCTTCTCCTTTACAGGTTATATAACGAACCGACTTGGCAGGAAGCACAGAGGAGACGAGGAGGAAGGTGAGGAGGAGGAAGGTGAGGAGGAGGAAGGTGAGGCCGGTATGATCAGGAGAGAGCACTCAATGTCTTGAAGACCAAAAAACACCAGAAGAAGAAGCGAGTAATTACAGCTCTCTGTAACTCAGCGTCATGTTTGGTCGTGTTTGTGTCAGACATGATGTGGCACTCGTCCGCCAGACGAGTAACGATATAAAAAAGCTAAAAGCCAAATAGGGTTCATTCTCCCACACAGACGCTGAAACGCTCCTCAGTGGCCGTGAACAGCTGCAGAGCCTCAGATCGTCAGGGAGGTCGCTAAAGCTACTGAGTTGGACACACGAGTCAGCGTGCCCGACCTCTACTGACCTCTACTGACCTCTTCTGACCTCTACTGACCTCTACTAAATTCTACTGACCTCTTCTGGCCTCTACTGACCTCTACTGACCTCTACTGGCCTCTTTTGACCTCTACTGACTTCTTCGGACCTCTACTGACCTCTACTGACCTCTACTGACCTCTTTTGACCTCTTCTGGCCTCTAATGACCTCTTTTGACATCTACTGACCTCTACTGACCTCTTTTGACCTCTTCTGACCTCTTCTGGCCTCTTTTGACCTCTTCTGGCCTCTTCCGACCTCTACTGACCTTTACTGACCTCTTCTGGCCTCTTCTGACCTCTACTGACCTCTTCTGACCTCTACTCACCTCTACTGACCTCTTCTGACCTCTACTCACCTCTACTGACCTCTTTTGACCTCTTCTGACCTCTTCTGACCTCTACTGACCTCTTCTGGCCTCTTCTGACCTCTTCTGACCTCTTCTGACCTCTACTGACCTCTACTGACCTCTTCTGACCTCTACTCACCTCTACTGACCTCTTTTGACCTCTTCTGACCTCTTCTGACCTTGGTGCATGAACCCTGGGACCGGATGAAGTCAGATTCTCCCGGCCGTCATTGTTTCCAGTGACGTCATAGCGACCATTTGTTCGCCAACAGAGACAGAGAATTTCAACAACGGCAACATTCTTGTTTTCCTCTTTTTGACAGTTAAATAATTAACATGTAACTTTTCCAACACAGTGAACGCATGCATAACAGAGAAAATACACATAACAATGTTTTATTTATTATTTCACCTTCTTTCTGTCATGGAATCGTCGCAGGCTCATTGAGACGTCATGAGTCTTCCACCGTGGATAACCTGAAGACTCCAGACGTCTTTCACGGAGTTCCTTGCAAACACATCCTGACATGATATATTTATAAAAATTAAGCCAATCGCTGGAATGACGAGCCTTTTGTCGCTCGTATCCGAGCAGAAGCTAATACGAGTTCCTGCTTTTCAAACAGGATGCACTCTCTCCAATTACTGTCGCGCTCCCTTGAAAGTAGACTCTAACCGTTCCTCCGGTGTGTGGTCGAATGCGTCCAGAGCACCAACAGTTTGCTCCTAGACATTGAGTCGAGGTGGTTTTCAATAAATTGACTGCATGCGACACGCCGGTCTCGTTGGAGCGTCTGCGTCTCTATATTTAGGCCTTAAAATCTCTAAGAGTCCTCATGGGACTGCGGCAAGCTAATACTTGCTAATCTGCAGTGTGATGACACTGAAGAGCAACAAATAAAGAGCGAGCCAGGAAGGAGAGGCCGCTCTCTTTCCCTCCGTCGCTCTTTCTCGAATACTTCTTCTGCCTCCTTGTAAGTCTCTAACTGCGACTGAGTGACCTACATTTGCATGGCTCGCATAAACAACTGTCTGTCTCTCTGTTTCTGTATACTCCTGTCATTCAGCGGCACATCAGCAGTCTGTGTGTGTGTGTGTGTGTGTGTGCGCAGAAAGGTTTCTGTACTGTGTGTGTGTGAAAACAAGCTGTCCCTTTCTTTGCTTCCAACATCCAAAAGCTTGAATCTCTCTCCGTTTGTCCACGTGTAAGAAATCTTTCACCTTTTCGCTCACAAAAAAAACACATTTTCTCTCTCTGAGTGTATGTATTGTTTTACTCAACAGGCGTTCAACAGGCTTAAAACACAGACACACACACACACACACACACACACACACACACACACACAGACACACACACAGTGGTTAGCAGACTTTCTTCTATTTCACAGGATTTTTGACCTGAATTCATTTGAACTAGCCGGGCAGGTTCATGGTGTTTTTTTGGCAGTAACTTCCTCGCCCAGTGTTTCTCTCTTCCTACCTTCTACTGAACCTAATCGCACACGAGGTGTAGCTGAAGAGCAACGCCACTCTGAAAGCTTGAAATGTGAGCCGTTACATAACTCATACAGAACAGGCCTCGCTTATGAAATGCCGTTCGGCAGCATGCGGACGAGCTGCTGTTGCATTCGAAGGATGTAACCTCGCGCAACTTCATACCTGACCCTCACTTCTGTACTGCTCGCCTCCATTTTCTGACATCTTTAATCCCACTGTCCACTGGCAGCGCGGTAGCATCAGTCTCTGACTACCAATTATTATTAATCTTGTGTATTATGAACCAGTGCCGTAAAAGTCGGGTTAGGCGCTGCTAGATCCCCGCTGCTGCTAGCTCCCTGCTACTGCTGCTAGCTCCCCCCTGCTACTGCTGCTAGCTCCCCGCTGCTTCTGCTGCTAGCTCCCTGCTTCTGCTGCTAGCTCCCCGCTGCTTCTGCTGCTAGCTCCCTGCTTCTGCTGCTAGCTCCCCGCTGCTTCTGCTGCTAGCTCCCCGCTGCTTCTGCTGCTAGCTCCCTGCTTCTGCTGCTAGCTCCCTGCTTCTGCTGCTAGCTCCCTGCTTCTGCTGCTAGCTCCCCGCTGCTTCTGCTTCTGCTGCTAGCTTCCCGCTGCTTCTGCTGCTAGCTCCCTGCTTCTGCTGCGGGCTCCCTGCTGCTTCTACTGCTGCTGCTAGCTCCCTGCCGCTGCTTCTGCTGCTATCTCCCTGCTTCTGCTGCTGCTAGCTCTCCGCTGCTGCTGCTAGCTCCCCGCCGCCGCTGCTATCTCCCCGCCGCTGCTGCTGCTAGCTCCCCGCCGCTGCTGCTGCTGCTAGCTCCCCGCCGCTGGTGCTGCTGCTCCTACTGCTCGCGTCCCAGCTGACTGAGTCGGGCGTCGAGCCGAGGCTGGTCATGCTACCTTCGGGCGTTGTCAAGGAGCTAGCAGCAGTAGCGCTAGCGGAGAGCTAACAGCAGCGCTAGCAGAGAACTGGCAACAGCAGTAGTAGAGAGCTCGCAGCAGCGACAGCTGGCTACAGCAGGGAGCTAGCGGGGGGCTAGCGGGACACCATGCAAAGGCAGTAGTGGCTTGTAACTCGACTTTTACGGTAATCTGATCCGTTACCTTCTAAAAACCTCAGAGCACAAACAAAAGAGACGGCAGACTCAAGTCCAGTCCAGCGTGTTCACAGCCCCACAGGACCGAGAACACACAACCTTTTGGTTTATTCACAAGTTGCAGCTTCAGAACTGTACTTTTGCAAACACTGCTTTACAGTTTTACTATAAAAAAAAACAAAAAACAGACACGTACAGAGAACATCGGAGCGATGCCGAGACACACACATTCATCCACACGGACGCTTTCAGAGGCCGAGCAGCTCTGAGGGAAGCGGCAGGAAGATCTGACGGTACGAGGAGCGCTCGGGCCAAGCTTTCGTCTGACCTTGGGATTATTTTTAGAGTTCAGGAAGCATGAATCTTTGACCGGACTTTTGGTCAACTCACTGAAACAGGAGAGGACGCACACTTTGTTTTGCTCCCACAAATACTTCAAATATCCAGGTTCAGTGTCAAACACGTCACACAGAAGCCTTTGAATTCACAGCTTTGCAGTTTAAGTCGACAAGTGGCGTACACATTTTGGGAGCAGTTGACAAGGACGGTAGACATTATTTGTTTGTATCATCACTTCCCACACAGGTTAACACAACAATGACAGGAAGACAACAACATTAGGAAGCACAGTTTTTCTCTCTCTCGTTGTGATGTCCGAGGTAGTTACACTTCCTCAAAAAGGTCAGTGGTTGAATTCTGAAAGGTCGTGATATCAAATGGGCAATGACTCTTTCTGTGTGTTTTTTTCGCTCAGCTGGATTACAAACGATCCGCAACTTCGCACTTTTTCTACGAGTCATTATTACAGCTACACAGGAAGTGAGAACGCTTGACAAAATAAAAGCTCGGCGTCATCGTGAGCCGAAGTGCTACAGACTTTGGGAAAAAAAACACCCTGAACTTTCAGCATTCAAAACATTGACAAATGCCACTGTGTTCAAGCCGGCCGCAGCTTCCTGTGCTGTTTCCTGATCTCCTCTGAAATCATCTCTGTGAGCATCCGAGCACATGGGACTCTCACCAGCGACAAAAACATGCAATCCTTTTTCGTATACGTTTAGAAAGCACACACACAATAGCAGCAATTGGAGTTGCTGTAATCGCCGTTATTAATATAAGTTAATCAGGATTGTAGGGGGAGGCTGAGCGTGTTGGTCTCCAGGTGTGGGAGGAGAAGTAAATCCAAACCCACAATGTCCTTCAGAACCCGTGAACTATGGTTTTTAACAAGGGACAGTCAACTCCGAGTGAAAATACATGTTTCCATCGGTGTGAGTTGCGTGGATTTGGAGATATTGGCCAATGGGATGTCCTCATTTTTGTTGTGAACGAAGCGTGAAGCTAAGCTAGCCAGCTGCCGGTGCTAGCTGACGCTTGAATTAGTGATGCTGTGAGGGGCAACAATCTTCTCGTCTAACTTTCATAAGCATATTGGAAAGAAAATGGGGAGCTGCCCTTCAATGAGCAGCGATATGTAGGATTAAAAAACAAAAAGCCGCCGCCACAGTGCAGGTTCTCAAAGACATCATGAGGTCCAGAAGGTATTCAAGACATCGGCACACAGCAGAGTCGCCACTGCAGTTTAAACATCCAGGTGTAAACGCAAGAAGTCCAACTTAAGGCACTAGAACTGATGAACAATAATTCACAGATATCAGTTGTAAACCAAAACATCATTTCGGTGTCATGCCTCAATGTTTAAGATTTCGGGGCAAGAAAAAGAAAAAAACTATCACGACAGACAGATCTGTTTTTACAAATTGTGAAAGATAAAATAATGAGCATGTTCATTTCAGTTTAGGTGGATTTTCCCTTCACTCTACTCCCTCACATGTGTTTAGATTTGTCTCTGGATACGCCTTTACTCTGGAGGGGTGATTATTACGGGTGATATTGTATCGATATTTTATTAAGTCAATTATGAACCCTTTGGTCCTCAAATAATAAAATTAAGTGCTTTTTCATTTTTGCTGCAATATGTTGACAAAGTTTTCCTTTGGTGGCAATTTACAGTCGAAAAAAAGGGAATAAATTGCAAAATATTTAATATATCGCAGTATCGTGACAGTATCGAATCGTGGGACCTGTGGTGGAGCCGTGAGACCGACACCTTACAATTAAATTTAAAAACTAGGGTCATTGTGCAATAGATGTAACGCAATATGAATTTCTCTGGTAAATATGAAAAGATTGTGATATTACACTAAAATCAGTTGCCCCGTTTTCATAGCGTTACACCACTTCGGCTCTTATAAGACAACATAATAAATGACTCAAGGAGACACTCCCTGCACTAACACACACATGAAATAAGAGGAGACACACCAAACAAATATATAAAGTACAAAGAACCGGATTGACATGTAAAAATCAAAACACGTTGTATAAAATAAAAGAGTTTGAAGGCAAAGCTCAGCGCTCTCTGGCGAGTTCCCTTCGCCCCGTGAGAGCAGTCGTGTCACAGACACCAACCGGCAAGGCCTCAATACGTCTTCAAACATCATTTTCTCATAAATACATTTGCGATAAATGACAAAATTTAAAAAAATAACTTCGGAACTGTCGACCGGTTAAACCATCAGAAGACGTCTGCGGCTCGAGTGGAGATCCGGTCTGGACCGGTTCTTTCCCTTACTTCAAAGTGCAAAAAATGAAAGTCTGAATAAATAGTGAATAAATACACAGATGTTGCTGAAGCGTCTCAGCCGGAGAGGAAACCCAGAGAGCTGCGAATGATGATCCAATAAAACACCGACTGGAGTCTCCAGTGATCTGAACTCCAGCTTCCACCGCTGGCCCCGGCCCGTCTCAGCGGCAGCCATGTTGGATTGTAGATTGTGTAAATATGTCTATTAGTGCTGATGTTTGGGAGTCAAATTAAAGTTGCAAAAAAATCAAATAAAAAAAGATAACCTTTTGAAAAAAGTGAGCAGCTCAACATCTATTTCTGAAATTGTAAACAATGCCACTGCATGCATACATAATGCCAAAATAAATAAGTAAACTTTTTTTTTTTACAAAAAAAAATACAAAAAATGTCTGAGTGGAACACAAGAAGAAGAAGCACGCCAACGTAAAGCTTCAGTCGTTTGTTATTCAGCTGCATTCAGAAGGACGTGAGACCGAACAGCAGCCAAGAGAAAGGAAGTTAAAATCAAACGAACGGTGGGCAGAGCAGGAAACACATCTTCTGGAGACGTCCACACACCGGTTCATCGAGCCACTGCGTTCCTCGTTAGGGAGGCAAATCCATGGTTTGGTCCCTCGTGGAGCTCACTGTGCATTTCAAGACATTTCGGGTGGAGAAGCCGCTCATACGAGAGGAAGAGCAGGAACTACAACAATGGACCGAGGCCATTAAAAAGGCGGCGGCCTGGACGAGCGGAGTCACGATAGCAGTTCGTTGTTGAGCACGTGATAAGACAAAAACACTTTCATTAAAAAAAAAAGAAGACAAAAAAATCCATTTCCTTCCCGTCTGAACATCGAAGTCTCTTTTCGAAGAGAACGCTACGAATGGAAGATACGATGCGTTCGCATCGAGCGTCCACGTTGCTGCTCCTTTGTGCATCAGAAGAACCGCAGGTCAACTGCTGCTGCTTCGGAAGGAGGGTCTGTGTGTGTGTGAGTGTGTGTGTGTGTGTGTGTGTGTGTGTGTGTGTGTGTGTGTGTGTGTGTGTGTGTGTGTGTGTGTGTGTGTGCTGAAGCAGGAGTTGGTTACTGCATTTTCTCCAGCTCTGGCCGTCATTGGTCACTGTCCGCGGTGCCGGCTGTGGGCCATGAAGAGCAGCACCTTGCGGATGCCGCTGAGGCGATCCTTCAGGGAGGTGAGGGCCAGGAAGGGCAGCTGGGCGCGGCCCTCCAGCGGAAGAACGGCGAGTAACCACCAGCACCACGAGGGGCCATTGGGACTGTCCTGAAGGAGGAGGAGGCACACGGGGAGGAAGGGTTTGAAGACATGAGAGCGTAGGAACAGAGGAACACTCCACTCGGGTGATTGTGGCAATGTGGAGAAGCCGGTTTCATGACTGTAATCGTGTTAATTTGTTTAGTAAAGTCCCTTTCCTTCCTTCGCTTCCCTTCTCAAAAAAAGGTGCTCTACAAATAAAGTCAGTATCGCCATCGACCGCCCTCGTAAAACGTGTTTTCAGTCGTACTTTGTGAACTCGTGTGAGCGCGTACCTGAAGTTCAGAGTCTTTCTGAGGCATGGCTCCAAAGTGTCCCTCAATGCGCTCCCTCTGCTCGGCCTTCAAGGAGTTGAGCCACACCAGGGCCTGGTCGTACACCGCGTCGTGCAGAGTATGTAGCTCGCACTCCGCCAGACCCTCCGCCTGCACACAGACACACAGCATCCTTTGAGTCGTCACATCTTGGAGGTAACCCCTCCATCAAGCCGTCCCTCTTCCAGCTGCTCCTCCTCTGTCCGGCCCTCTCTTCCTCTCACCTTAACGTCCTCCAGGTACTCGATGTCGGCCGTGTTGTATCCGTCCCTGTCGCTGTGCCGAAGGACTTTAAACCTGCGCACGCCAACGGTGTTCACCACCGAGCTGCCGTCGGCGAAGAACTTCACGTCGCCGATCTCCAGCAGGCACCCGTAGTCCGCAAAGCTATTGGAGAGAGCGCGTTATTACACTTCCTGGACCTATACTCTGTTTAAAAGCACCGCGTGTAACCACGACACGCCTGAGGCGCCGTCCCAGCACTCACCCTTTGAGGTTGTCTCCCAGACACATGCCGAAGCGGTTGGTTCCCGTCTCCACGCATCGCCGAATCATCAGCCTGTAGCACGGCTCGACGATGTGCAGCGGGCACGGGACGGTGGGGAAGGCCATGGTGCACACGAATATAGGCACATTCTCGTTAAGGCTGAAAACAATGAAGTGGCACGTGTTTTTTTTTTTACAGAAAAGTCATTTAAAATGTCCAGTAAAGCGGTCTACAATTCTCAAAAAACATCTACACCATAACTCACAACTAACTATTCGTCCAAATGCCCATAAGGCAGCTTACTTGGAGAGCTCGGCCATCTCTTCCTGGTGGATTTTCTGCCTCTCTACGAGCTCCAAGGGAAGATACTTTGATATCAGGTTCTCCGTTAGCACCGTCTTGCAGTATTGCCTCTGGACCAGGTACTGAAGGAGAGAGGCAGACTGTGTCAGAAACACATTCATAGAGACAGAAAACACACAGAGAGAGTTTCACTCAGACCGAGGAGCTGAAGGGCGCCGTACCTCCGACAGCTCCTCTTTACAGAGCGGACACTTGGGGTTGTGGTCCAGACAGCGCTCCAGACAGCGCAGACAGTAGGTGTGGCCGCACGGCGTCGTCACCGGCTCGTAGAAAAGTCTGTGAGGAGGAGGAACGAGCAGACAAACACCTCAAAACCATGTGGACAAATTCTCAAACAATATGTGAAATCAATAATAATTTCCGGTTGTGTACGAGCGGAGACAAAGACCCTTTCTGTTGCTTCCTCCCAGGCTGCATTTCTGCATTAAAAGCTGCAGCGTATCACATGTTGCTGTCACCGCCGTCCGAGGCATTGCACTTGTAAATATCGAGATCCGACGCCGTGAAGCAAACCTCACCTCATGCACAGAGAACACTCCAGGTCCGTCGGGTCCAAGGCGTCGTCGGCCGCGGAGTTCAGTGGATCCGTCTCCTCCGCCGGCTCTGAAGGGAGAAATCACCAGATACGGGTGAGACGCGTGCGTCGCCGGTGGAGAGGCGGCGAGCGTGCGTTCGCTCGGGTACAAACTCACCGGACTTGGCTCTCTTGTGGTCGTCTCTCCTCTCCTGCGCTTCGTCGTTGTCGTCCTCCTCTGCGCTTCTGCGTTTTTTCTTGAGGAGGAAGCGGCGGTCCGGACTCCCCTGACCTTTGACCTCGCCGCCCCGCGGCCTCTCGGGCGAGGGAGGGGCGGGCGGCAGAAGGCTGGGAGTAAAGATCTGAGAGAGGGAGAGGAGGAGGACTATGAAACCTCACGCCCGCTCGGCGTCACGCGTCTCTTCGTCGTAAAACGGGCTGACTGCGGGGTCGCGGCGCTTACCTCCGGCGGAGAGTCGATGTCGATGCCGTTCTTGACGTGCGCTTTGAAAGACAGGCGCGCGTTGGAGCGGTCCGAGATGTGTTCAGGGACCCGGCCGGCGACAGGAGCCAAGAGATCACAGAGGAGCTGAGAGGAGACGACACAGAGCGCCGGCATCAGTCTCCACGCATTTAAAATATCACAATTTCTAAAGGGGGCTGCAACGGCTCGTCGATTTGTTCCTTTAAACCATTACACTACTTTGATAATCCATTGGGGGGGGGGGATCGATACGGCAAAGTATCGCAATATATTGCCTGCCGATATTGTATCGATACACAGAAGCCGAGTATTGATCTTTTATTTAGTCAATTCTAAATGTTTTTTTGGTCCTAGAATAGTAAAATCAATTTATTTTTTGTTGACAAAGCTATCCTTTGAGCACAATTTGCAGTTTGAAAAAAGCTAATATATTGCAATATCGTGATAATATCGTATTGCGACTTAAGTATCGTGAAGATATTGTATCGTGGGACTTCTGGTGATTCCCTATAATCCATTAGTCCTTTTTATGATATTTATAACTACAATATGCACAGACAAAAACAACCATGGGTCTTTTGAGTGGTGACACGTGGGGTAAATGATATTCAGCCAATAGACAATACCGGTTGACTTACCCGGTGAGCCTCGGCATTGGCCAGTCTGCAGTCCGGCTCCATGGACAGGCAGACCAGGTACTCCCTGAGCGCCTCCTCGGTCCTGCCCAGCGACACCAAGGCCTGGGCCTTACGAACATGACCCTGCAGGACGGAGGAAGACGCATCAACTTATCTAGCATCCATGCATTGGAATAACGTCAACTGATTGTGAAAGACACAATATATAAAGGGAGCGTTTGTCTGCCGTACCTTGGACCAGTGAGGCATGAGTCTGCAGGCCGTCTCTGCGTCTCTCAGGGCCTTGTCATAGTGTCTCAGGCTGGAGTGGATCTGTGAGCGGTTACTGAACAGGATGTGGTCCATGGGTGCTGAGGAGGAGAGGAGAAACGGTCCGTTAGTGAGGCTGATAGTTCTGATCTTGGTGTTACGAGAGTCCAAGAGCCAGAGATATGTCATTTACACTGGTGTGAAAGCAGAGAAGAGGCTGCAGATTGTCACATGTGAGCAGCTGGGAAACTGTTTCACAACATTCTGCAGAATTTAATTTTTTTTTTTTAAAAGCACAGCCACCGATTATTTATGTTCTTATTTCTTATAAGGCTGAATGAATATGCTCATGATATAATAAAAAAGGTGACACAAAAGAAGAAATGATTAAATAGTACACCCTCTCTTCCACATTACAAAACGCATTACGCAAAGAAAAAAAAAAGTGCCCCTTACAAAACGTTGCAGCGCTATCAAGGTCACCCACATTCCAGGTTTCATAACGATAAGGACGGATGCAGATGTGCAGCTGTATGGGAGCCAGAGAGGGAGAGATACACCCCACAGACAAACGGAGATTACTTCAATTTAAAGGACCATTTCAGAGGTTTGAGGTGACCATAGAGCTGAAAATGCAGTTTAACACACAATGTGTTAGCGGAGATTCAGCTGATGAACTCATTTGCATTCCTCAGTGAAGCTGAAGGAAGTTATTGAGTTAATAACTGAACGGAGATGATGGAGCAACCTGCTGTCCCGCATCTCAAAGTCACTGCGGTTTCAAGCTGGTCCTTCCACAACATGTATATATTATACAAACCATCACATCTCAGTGTTTCACATACTTATTTTCTCCTGGGCATATGCTTTGATTTGTTTTTGGTTTTTAGGACAAACCACTGCGACCGACCTCCCAAGAGGCCACATCTATTGTGCGTAAATCAACATCCGGGTCATCTTTGCTGCCCTTTCTTTGCATAATTGTTGAAAAACATCCACTCGTCGTGCTTTATAAGCGAGAGCAAACACATGTTATTACATCTGTTATTACATCGGAACGCGCTGCAGTTGGAGGGCTCTCTCTTTCCTTTGCATTTCCCCTCGTGGGTAAAAAACAAACAAAAAAAAACACCGACATGAGGGAATGACATCACTGTAAGCGGCGCACAGCGTGTGCGTAATGTGGCATAACGGCTCTCACGGGGGTGAACTTCACACCACACGAGGTATCCTGATGGACAACAGGTTATTACAACTAATCCCTCTGTGACCACAGCTCACCTGCTCCACCACCTCCACCTATTGTCAAACCTCTGGTCCCTACTGGAGACCTGAAAGAGTACCCTTGACCCACATTAGCCTGAATCATTGTTTGTCGTTACACAATGGGGGGGAGGGGGTCACGCGCTTACGCAATGCTTGGTCCGCGAGCCCAGCCTCCATATATAAACCGTGTTATCCAACACATGGCGCCGTGGCTCCCGGATGCCAGCAGAGGAGCCTGCCACGAAGTAATGTGACAGACTTACGCAACAAAGTCACGTAACGGCGCTTTGAATTGTTTCCCGTATCACCCACGTGACGTGGCAATATTGGAGCAGCGAACCGCGCTGGAAAAGTCGCCAGATTATACAAATACAAACACAAATCTATAACAAGTGAAAAGTAGCGAGAAGAAGAAATAGTTGGCCCAGGCACCCACAAAGCCACCGGCCCTCCCTCCCTCGCACATAACGGGGTCCTCACCCATCAGTGTGGCTCGGTTGTATTTCTCCAGCGCCGCCTCCACCTTCCTCTCGGCGTACAGCGCGTTGCCCTCCCGCCTCAGCCGGCCGGCCTGGTGCAGGGTCGGGAACCACTTGGCCAGCAGGCTGCTGAGGACCACGTCGACCCGGTAACTCTGGACGTCGGCCACCCCGCAGCTGTCCCGGCACTCTCTGCACGCCGCCGGCCGCCCCTTCTCCTTCCGCTCCCTCTCCAGACACTTTTTGCAGAAGCAGTGTCCGCACGGCAGAGTCACGGGCTCGAACAGAAAGCTCAGACATATCCGACAGGAGACGTCTTCGTACCCGCAGCCAGCGGCCACCGGACGCGCCGCCCCGGCTCCCGCCGCCGCCCCGACCGGTCCTCCTGTCCTCGGGGTCCCGTGTCGACCGTCGCCGCCCGCGCCCTGCCCACCGATACTACCCGACAGGTACTCTATGAGGTTGTTCAGGTGGACGGGTCTCAGCCTCTCCGTCTCCGAGGCTTGTCGGTACGCGTCGAAAGCTTCGGTGAATTTGCCCCCGAAGGCGAGCGCGTCGGCCCGCATGACCATCAGCTCCCGTCGGCCCCCTGGATCTCCGAGGCACGCCAGCTGGCACTCGTAGATGTCCGCGGCCAGGTCGAAGTTTTTCGATTGGAAAGCCTCCGCCGCGAGCTGCAGCATACTCTCGCTCTCTGTCCCCATAACACCGGCAAGTTGCGAGAAGTCTGTCCGCTTCTTCTTCTTCCTATGTGGCGCGTTTCCGGTCACAACAGCCGCTGCGGTGCATGCTCGCGTGCTGCCGGGAAGACGACTGACGCGGGCAGGACCGGGTCCCGGGAAGCACCGCGTTATGTTGTCAATGGAAGCAGGAGAAAAGAGAGGAAGAAAAAAAAAAAACGTTACGTAAAAGTTGTGTCACGTGATGCCGGCCAGCTGTTCTCATTGGACGAGTTTGGGGAAAAGGGTTACGAAACAATCTGCCATGTAACGAGTGTCTGACCTGCATGGAGAAGTTTATGTAGTTTATGAAGTCGTGTTTGAATCCATGTGGAGCACAAAATCATGAGGTTTTATTTTGATGTCACATTTAAAGAAGTTTTCCCAGGTAAATTGTGTTTAAAAGTGATTTATTACATTTTTTTATTCATTTGTTTTGGAACTTTCCACAGAGGTCTTCCCAAAACATGGTCATTAAGTGGACACAGTCATCTGTCAGTCCTTTTAATTGTCATAAATTAAGTTTTTTTGTGGCACAATAATGAATCCAATGGAGTTGGCTTTCAGCGGCCTTCCGTCTCTGCGATAATGTTCATGTAATTACAGGAAAAAATAGCAAATATGTGACCCGTTGCAAAGTTGTGTGAGTTCTGTGACGGCTTCAGGCGTCACATAATAAGGTGATGCAGGTTATGTGACGGTTAAGAAACTGCTTTACGTAAAACCAAATAAAAATCTGTCATAATGTAATTTCTTCTTTTATGGATCAGGTAAACATTCCCCTTTTTTTACTCTTACTCTGACACAAACTGCACCTGGAGAGGACTCACCTGGTCACTGCTCCTCAGATCAATTCCCTGGATGACAGTGTGAGATGTGAACTGATCAAACTGTTTGATCAATGTGACGTGCAGCACTTTGAGGCCTCGCCATCGTCCTCAGTCAGTGTTGCATAAAGGTTTTATCTTAAAACTTGCTTGCGTGACACATTAAAGTAAAGCTGTATCATTATAGTTTGTTAGTTTCACTACTACTAATAACAAAAATGTCCCTTGGTGCGATGTAATGTAATACCGTTATAAACAGTATTAAAAAGTTTAAAAGTACTTGGTCAGAGCTCATGTGTGTGACTCATGCAGGATGAATGGCGTGTTTTCGTTGTGCAAATTGCATTCATAAGCAATCAGAAAGGTGCACTCAGGGGTCAGATCGCCTCCAGGTGTGTTTGTAACAGCCTCTCTTGCCTCAATCATCTCCCTGTGAGACCGTGAAGTGGGTTAAAGGTCAGAGGTTAATCACCTCTGGTTACGGGATTTGTCCTCCGAATCGCCCCCGACACAAGACCTCGTGGGATTCTTAGCGCGGCCCTGAAGTCGCTGCATCCTGCGGCCTCAGAATAAAACCAGTTGGCGGAGCGAGTGGAGATTTCAGGCCGGTCGCATCCATCCGTGTCCATGTTGGCGGTGATGGGAAATATAGGTCATGAACTCAATCCACAACACAGACACGACCGCCGACTGACGCAGAGACAGACCGACTGACGTATATATGCAAATGAGGACACTCAAGAATGTTACGCAAGCACGCCAACACACACACACACACCAATCTATGTGTGATCATGAAATGTCCTTATGTGCATCTAAATAAGCCAATAACACAGTCGAGCCAGGTCTCGCGCCGTTATACAAGATGAATATGCATGTGATGGATGACGAGCACGTCTGACCCCACAGAGACACCTCGTGTTTCATCCCTTTACGGAAACAACGCGTGAACATCCAGCTTGCACCTGACGAGGTGTCTTGAAACCAATTTTTCTCTCTGCATGGTCATAACAGGACATTAGAGACTTATAGTGACTGCCTTCTTGGGGTTTCTTTTAAATGTTTAATCTGAATATTTCACAGATTCAACATGCTATATGAATAGTGCTTGAGCTTTATTCCTGGACTTCCTGTGCTCTGTGAATATAAATGCGTTTTCTAGGCAACAGATTTTAAATTACACTACTTTAACTCGGCCTTCAAGACTCTGCTGGCACAGACTCCAGGAAGCTACTGGGAGGCTCGACTGGGGAAACCTGAGTGGCATCATTCTGGTGCGCGGCCTCGTTAAGTGGACATCCGCAGGCTTCTATTTCAGGACACCTGTACGCTAACATGTGATTATCGCGCGGGTAATGAACACAAAGCGCAGGTGAGGCTGACGGGAAGGCAATTAGTCATCAACTTCGGGACTGGACTTGTGAATTTATTTCCAGCGATCAAAATGCTGGAACTCTCCATCATCCTGAGGACGAAGGTGTGCTCCATCATCGTATCACCAGCCAGACGATATTCCTAGATTGGACCAAAATATCGACCTCGTGGTTTGCGCTGGATGAAAGGTCAACGTCAAGGTCAATTGATTCATCCTCTGGGGGCCATGAGCCACATAGCTGTTGAGCTATTTCCACTTTGACACCGTCTAGTCTTGCAGCTGCGAGCTTAGCCCGTTTTTTTAAGACAGCACCAGAAACTGACAACCACATGTTGAGATTTCAGTGAACTCTGTTTTTTTTACGAGACACTCGTTTCTGTTTCAGTTCATTTGCTTACACAACGAGGCGCGTGAGCCTCGACTCACTGTGATTGAAGGCTTTGTTGAATCAGAGCTTTTGTAACTGCATCGTTATATCATTTTCCGGCCATTTATCATTACCGTTGGGGGCGTTTGCGATGGCGTCGCGTTGGTGAGAAGTGTCGAACAACTTGAGTTGTTGCCTGTTTTAAATAGGAAAAACAAAAAAAATCAGTCTTTGCTTGTGCAGGAATGAACAGATTTTATTAGAGAAATGCGACTTCAAGAGGCAAAAAGTCGTGATATCGTTACGGCAAATGTGTAAAATAACCGTTGTGATCCACCGCTGCTCTTTGTATGCAATGAAGCTCCAACCTAAGAAACCAAGAAACATCTGCTCTGTCACTGCACGCATGTCCAGCACAAAGAAAGTAAGTTATAATTATGAAATAGAAAGTCATAATTATGATATAATTAAGTCAAAATTATTAGATAAAATGTAAAAATGATGAGATAAAATGTTGAAATTATGAGATAATAAAGTCGAAATTATGAGATTAAAAGTCTAAAAATGACTTTTAATCTCATAATTATGATTTTCTTTTTTGGTTGTCGTTGCGAAACCGGGCTTCCATAGAAATACATGTATACAACAACAAATAACACGAGTAGAAAAGGCTGAATTCATTGCGGCTTTTGTGAATCCTCGTGTTTCAGACGCATGTGGACAAAATGTTCAGAGCGCATCACATGACACTCGAGAAAGAGTCGACTTAGTAAGAGTGTCTGAGTGCTGCTCACTTGACTGCATTTGTATTTTGGCACCATAGAGGCTTTGCAGCCGACAACCGCTCCGTCAAACAGTGTGTACCGTCTACAACAAGGCGAGGGAAAGAGTGAACTTAAGGTTTCTTTTTAAAATAAAAGGCTACGAGCCTTCGTCTCCTCTGCTCTGGGTTCGGTCATCGTCAGGTACTCCTGTGGTGTGGTGCAGCCGGCGGGATGAACTGTTCCCCCATCATCATCATCATCATCATCATCATCGTCATCATCATCATCGTCATCGTCATGATCATCGTCATGATCATCGTCATGCATCCTGTCAGCAGTCAGAACGAATCAGAACGAACCACGACAGGCAGATTGATCAACGGATGAACCAACGCGCCGACGTGGTGAATCAGTCTTGGATTTTGAGGACGTTCCTCTTCTCCAGGTCGTTCATCTCTTTGAGGATCAGAGCCACGTTGTACCGGAGCTCCTGGAACTTGGACACCGGCACCTGAACGAGAAGACCACAGTTCAACCGACAAAAGAAAAACAAAAAGGAAACGCATGAAAGAAACGGCGTAATATCAACGATGGGCGTGTTTCTCTCGACGCCCGTCTCCTACTAATAAGATACATCTGCTGATTAAGGAGAGAGATTGCAGCAGCAGCAGCCTCTGGATCAGATCCTGAGAGCCACATATCAGGTGGAGGTAAGGTGCAGCCATCAATGGGAATCAGCCCACCGGATGCTGCTGCTAATCTACATTCTGCTGTAATCTTATCACGTAAGGGCTGCAGTATGTACAGCGACAGTCCTCCATCCTGCTGCTGCCCACATTAGGAGCTTCCTTTGAGAGCTGCATCCATCCTAAAATCATCAGGTAAGTATGCATGGAGTATGGCGCCCCCTGTTGAGCGATGCATGTCACTAGCTTGTTGAAGATTGGATCCATTTCGCATTATTTAACTCATTATTTAAAATGAGCACATTTGTATGTGTTTAACACAGGTTATACATGTTATTTTGACATTCGAATGGTTGTTTCTAAGTTGTGAAACACAATGAAACCAAAATACTTTGTCGGATTGCATACTGTCATCTGTAACTATTAGGTTTGTAAAAACAGAAAACAGGGTTAGCAATAGGCAGATTTGTATCTGTTCTGCTTTGCAGTGAATTTAGAAAAGTTGAACGTGCTGTTACTGCATAAACAAGTAGACTTTACTGCCACAATGTATCTGAAATAGGTTCTAGGTTAGGCTGTAATTAATAAATGTTACTTTGGTTATTCAACTATGATCCTGTAATGTAACAACTAAAACAGACCTACGTTAGCCTGCTGACTAAGCAGCAACTGCCTTGTACCCGCGGGCTAGAGATAAAGTGATATCTGTGTATCTATGTGGGTGAGTTATCTCTTTCAATAACCACTAGAGTCCATGTTTCTTTCCTTAACAGGCGTATTGCTCTATACACCTTCAAGACTAGTGTCAAAAAGGAAGGATTAGCATGAGTAGCTTCTATATTCATGATCTGGAACACACACATTCAGAGTAAAAACAGGTATTTTCAAAGAGACGGCCAGGAACAAATCACTTGTTTGAGTACCTCGAAGCGGTGAAAGCTCCCATCCGATAGTTTGATCTGCATCAGAACAGAAGGCTGCAGGGCCCGGGCTAAAGAGCTGAGGAGACAAATTACATTTTCTCAGAGAAACATTTCCAAAAGGCACGCATCTGTTTCTTTAGCCGGCGACTCCTTCGTCTGTTTCACCACGGTGACCACCACCGCTCAGTCCAGCCACCTCGTCTTGTATTCATTACAAACAAAGCAGAGACATCGAAAACACTTCACACATCAAATAGAAAAGATTCAATGAACTTGTTCGAGGTGGAAACTTCTCTCAGACGGTATATTACCTTGTGGAAATGGCGACATCCACCCTCCATTTAAAGTCTTCTATCGTGGGGAGGTGTGGGTCTTTGCGGGAGATCGCTGTGTCGAGAGCTGCACGCCTGCCAGTACCAAGAGAGAGAGGGGGTTCACACAGAAACCATTTCTCCATGAATGTTTTGACGCAACTCGGACCAAAAGGGGCTTTGTGAGCTTCATGAAAAAAAACAAAAAAAACAGAGACTAAACAAAAAAAAAAAGTCTAAATTTAGAGGCTGTAAATTCAACAAACCTGTTGCCAAAAACCACACTGGAGAAATCTGTGATGAAGTCTTCCGGTATTCTAACAGACCAAACAGACAACAGCAAATTCAGGCATTTTGGGGTTCGTAAGCGCGGTGAAAGCGTATCAAAACATCGTGGGACTGATGGAACGACAAGCCTCACCTCAGTTCTCTGAGATCCTCTCTGAATACCTTCAAACGTGGACACAAACACAACGTTAATTATCATTTGATCCAATATTTAATCATGTTTACGCCCTAAAAAAGTGTGTAGTTCCATGCTAATGATTACATGAGTGCGTGTTGCCCTCCACACCCACACAGTTGGGTTGTGTGCAAGTCATCATTAGTTGTATTATTTCCCTTTTTTAATGGGGAAATGTCTTCTGTGAGAAGGCCCTATGGTTTCCAGTGTCAACACACACACACACACACACACACACACACACACACACACACACACACACACACACACACACACAACCAGTACGTAGAAGTAGGGAGCATTACAATGTCTTGTAAGAAACTAATAACATGAATGTTTTTTTCTCTCTCCATTTCGGCGTATTGACAAGCAGACGAGTGCAAAACCAGGATTGCCAAATGCAAAGCAGTCATCATTAATGTGATCAAAAGGCCTGTGCTTTCCCTTTTCCCCGTGATGTACGACATGTCAAACCGTCTGCTGTGCCAAGGGGCAGTCTGGTGCCTGCATGCACTTCCAGCATCCTCTCACCTCCTGTTTCAGGGCCGCCGTGGGGAGGCGGATGGCCTCAGACAGCACCCTGTACGTCCCGGCGACCACGTGACTGAGCCTCTCCTGGGGGACGGGGCTGCTCTCCGCCATCGACTTCATGGCCTCCCTGCAGTCCTTCCCCTCCAGGCCGCTGACCACAGCTGGACACAGACAGGGACCACAGGCATAGTTAACTCACTTGTTGAATGGCTTCAAGTGCTCGGGGTCACGGGTCTCCAGCAGAGACCGTTACTTTTAACACTGAATAGTAACTTAAGGTCCCCAGTATGCTGCTCACTGAGTCACTAATACAGGTATTTAAACCATTTAAAATAGATATTAACATACAACGATAGTTAATAACGTCATTCACCTTTCAGTATCTTTCTGAACGTCTCATGGTCCACATCCTTCAGGTTTTTCGACAGTGACTCGATTTCCGTTGGTATCCTGCCTCCTAAAAAGCTGGAGTCCTTCGTGTGGCTTGACGACATGACTCACCGTGCACTAATACGCCTTGTGTGGAGTTAACAAATAGCTAAATAAAAAGTACATTTACCCCAAAAATACAGCCGTTTGTGCTCCCTTATACCCCTCAAAGCTCGTTTCTGTGTTTACGTGACAGCTTCCGCCTTCGCGTCACGTGACGCCGCGCTCGCTCCCGGGAGTCTCGCGGTGACAACTTAGGTCATCGCTGGAAAAGAAAGGATTTGCAAATGGAGGTGGCAGAAATGGTCATTCTTTGAACGACAAAAGGTTGGTGTTTTGGTGTAGCTAGTGCTCCACCGCCGCGTCGCCAGCTGTATGACCCGCGTGTGTGTGTGTTTTGCGGGGTGAACAGACCGACGCCAGCGGGAGCGCGGTGTCGGTTGGTCGGCTTGGTGATCGCTACATGGACAATCGGAGGATTAGCAGCTAACGTTAGCTCACGATGCTAGCTTGTGTTGTGCTCTAACCACCGGCTGTTCGCCAACAAACGTCTCCCGCGTCACGGTAAAGTGTGTCCACACGGATGCAGCTGTCCGTCTCTAATGCTGCACTTGGTCCTATTTTTATTTGTTTATTGATAACAAATGTGCTTAGCAGGAAGTAAAGCGTCTAGTGAGGGGAAAAACAACAAGCCCGGGAGTTTGATGCTAAACCTGGATGACACCTACTGTAAACAATTAACACGGGCGTTAGCATTCTCCTTAGCTTCCTAAGTTACGCCCACGACATTCACGAGTCTGCTCTGCCCCCCACGCAGATGCTCCCTGATGCACATGAGCTCCATGAGCTGGATGTTGCTTCTTTATCATGTTTGAATGTAAGAAAGTTTAGCTTTCCTATGCGACTGTAGTAGTAATGCAGCTGCCTTTATTGACATTTTTAGCTTAGCATGTCTGTAATGGAAGTTGCACGTCTGTACAGATGGAGGACGACGACAAAACGTTAAAAGCACATTGTGATGTCTCACTGTGAAGTTTACAGAATAAGGTACAATATTAAAAAAATACATGAATCTGCGGCACTTATGTAGACATTCCCCATCGATAAATATCTGCACATTCTGGGTAAATAGATACATTACATCCCATAACCCAATCATGCATATATATATATATATATATATATATATATATATATATATATATATATATATATATATATATATTGCCTGACTATCCAATATTTCCTTTAAAGAAAATAACGTTATGTTAAATCCATTAGTATGCTTTGGTACAGGCACAGTGTTGATGATATATCAGCAGTGTGTCTGTTGTGACGACGTGGCATCTGTGATTCTTGTAAACAAACGAACCGTATCAAATGAAAGCTGCATATCGTGTGGACACAGTAATGGATGCCAGTACAGCCAATACATATTGCCTTTTGCAGTGCTTTTTGTGTGTTTATTCAATGTGGCAGTAATTATTGAGTTCTATTAAAAAGGGCGCCGTTCTGTTTGTCTTACTTTTTGACTGTTTCCGCGTCAGGTACATCGAGCCATGTCCGAGTCCCTGTATGAGAAGTTCTTGGCCCCGGAGGAGCCTTTCCCTCTCCTCTCCCAGAGAGCCAACCTCAGCGATGTGGGGACCCTGGATGTCAGCGACTTTGGCTGTCAACTCTCATCTTGCCACAGAACAGATCCCTTGCACCGCTTCAACAGCAACAGGCAAGTAGATTGGTGTGTTTGTGTGTCTGTGAGGTAAAACTCTTTTGAAATGTTATTTAAGATATCCACCTTATGCCAGAGTAGTGGCAGACAAAAATGTATGTGCCTCATAAGAAAGAGCAGTGTGTTAATCTGTTATTTTGAAGAATTCTAGATCTAAACATTGCCCTCCGTGACTTCTGCATTATATATTTGTTGTCTATCCTCTGTTAAGATGAATGTGAAAGTGGCTCCTTTCCCTCTCTGTCTCAGGAAAACAATTTGAATATTATAAAGAAACACCTCGGAGAATGTGCTCTGACGTTCACTCACTGTTCCCCCCCAGATGGAACCTAACTTCCTGTGGGACCAGCGTCGCCAGCTCGGAGTGCAGCGAGGAGCTCTTCTCCTCTGTGTCTGTGGGGGACCAGGACGACTGCTACTCTCTTCTGGATGACCAGGAACTGACCTCCCTGGACCTGTTTCCAGAGGGCAGCGTTTGCAGTGACGTCTCCTCCTCTATCAGCACCTACTGGGATTGGTCCGACAGCGAGTTTGAGTGGCAGGTTGGTTGTTAGCTGGCTGGTTAGCCAACCTGGAAGTGATTTCTTTAAATATTTAAAAGTGCTTTCGGGACGGAAGAGATAATAAGTCTCACTTCTGTCATCCCAGTTGCCAGGAAGTGACATTGCCAGCGGCAGCGATGTCCTCTCTGACATCATCCCGAGCGTGCCGAGCTCACCCTGTCTGTTTTCCAAGAGGAAGCCCAAGACCCACCACCCTCACCGCAACCTGGACGAGTTACCATGGAGTGCCATGACCAACGACGAGCAGGTAAACAAACCCGACCCCCAATGAGCAGTCAAACACGCTCCGCCCCCTTTTTTAGTCTTCAGAGATGCCCGCATGAAAGAAAGCAAGGCTCACAACCGCTGAGTCCCGTGTTTTTTTTTTTCCAGGTGGAGTACATTGAGTACCTGAGTCGGAAGGTCAGCACGGAGATGGGCCTGAGGGAGCAGCTGGACATCATCAAGATCATTGACCCTTGTGCTCAGATCTCTCCCACCGACAGCGAGTTCATCATAGAGCTCAACTGTCTCACGGACGAGAAACTCAAGCAGGTGGGCAGAAAATACTGAAGCGCATTGTTAGGAAGGGTTAGGGTTATCGTCTGCAATTTCGTTTCATTTTGTGTAAAGCGCTCAGCATCAGATTGTATATTAAGTGCACAGAAGCATGAATATGAATACATTTTGGCTCTTCAAAGCCGCCGTGCTGAAACGTCATGTGATTGCAGCGTGGGCTGTTCCCCATTAATCAGTTAATACGAGTTCAACTACGTCGCTGCGCATCCATCTGTCAGTTACCATGGTCACATTTAGTTTCATCCGTTGGCGCGCAGATATACGCAGCACGTGAAAAGCTCATTCATCGTGCAATGTCACCAGGTGCGTAACTACATCCGGGAGCACGGCCCCCGGCAGCGGGCCAGCAGCACCCGAGAGGGCTGGAAGAGGAGCAGCCACAGCAGCGCCAGCACCGGCGGCGTCAGCGCGGCCAGCAGCAGCAACGCCAGCATGGTCAGCTCCGCCAGCTCCTCCGCCGGCTCCACGGCCTCCAACTCCGTGGCAGGTGAGACGCCGAAAATGTGTAACATCGAGCTCTGATTTTGAGCGCCTCTTTCAACTGCTTTTGAGTTGGGTCTCTTTTTCCTGGTCGTGAACACGTCGTGTGCTTCCAGGCGGGACGGCGTCGGCCTGCAGCGGAGGCAGCGTGGCTAACATTAGCAGAGCTCACAGCGACGGCAACCTCTCCAGCGCTGCAGAACGTATACGAGACTCTAAAGTAAGAAGTGTGTCTGTGTGTGTGAAAGAATACCCAAGGGGTCTATTGCCACCTCCGATACAACTCTGTGTTAATGTGTTGTCGCGTCATTTTTAACACCTTGATCGATACGATAACCGAAAGAAAAAAAAAAGATTAATCTGTCAAAAACATTGGGAAGTTATACTCAACATTACATGTCATGATTCAGATGTATAATTCAGGCAGTTAATCTATTTAGTTTTATGTGAATTTCCATTTTCCTCTCTCGATATACACAGTATTTAAAGAAATAAAATAAATCTCCATCAAAAAGCATGAATTTTTTTTGAATAACCTTTTGTTTTTTTTACAATCAACACTTGAAATGATGCTGACACTTGCACATGACACGGTAGTACAACATGTAAACCATACTTTGCTGTTTCATTTTTACCTCTTGACTTAAGATTTCATTAAACATGTTTTTTTGTGTCTTTTTACAAAATGGACCAAAACACTGGCGATGAGGAAGATCTCGCTCTGTTTTATATATAAGATATTGTTGATATTATTTGCTTCCATTAATTGTACATTTGTTTTGTTGATGTGGTCTTAATACTTGTATATTCTCAGTATTCTCTCTCTCTCTCTCTCTCTCTCTCTCTCTCTCTCTCTCTCTCTCTCTCTCTCTCTCTCTCTCTCACGCCGTCTCTCAGAAACGCTCCAAGCAGCGTAAGCTGCAGCAGAAGGCCGTGCGCAAGCGGCAGCTGAAGGAGCAGCGGCAGGCGCGCAAGGAGCACCTGAGCGGACTGTTCCTGAACGAGGAGGTGCTGGCGCTGCGGGTGACGGAGGAGGACGACCACGGCGACGACCTGGACATACTGATGTGACACCAGTGAATCGATCGGTGCTCCCTCTACGCCTGCCCCCCATCCCCCTCCTCCTTTCGCTCCCCCCCACCTCAGAGCTCATGGACCACACTGCTCCTCGAGAAGGCTACCATGCCGAGTAATGTCCGCCATGGCAAGAAGAGCTTGCAGTAGCCCCTCCCCCACAACACGGCTCGACGCGCCGCATGCTAATGCTAGTGTAGAGCCGCTAGTGCTAAGGCTGATAGCCGCCACCATCACGTTTCAGCCTCGCTACAGCAATAATGCTTAAAACACTGCTGACGCTTTGATTATATGCTGCCCTCCGTCTAGCCTGCTTAAAGCTAGTTCAACCTCCACGCGCGCACACACACACACACACACAATACAGACAAGTATTTCAGCTTAATGCTGTTAACTAGCTTGTAGATGCTATACCAGTACACATCCCCCCGCTGGCAGGAGGACAGAGTGAGCACAAGAATCAGAGTTCAGACCACGTCATGCAGGAAACCGGGTGTGTTTATTTATTCTTTCTGACGAGCAAGGGGGCGGAGCTACATGCCCGGTGGCAGTGTTTTTACACCCGCTCAGCTCTGGTTTAAACGGCTGCAGGGGGTGTTACAGTGCGATGATGCAGCCGACGTCAGAGTGGCCTGAAAGACTCTCGGAGGCAGTTTTTAAACGTGACAGCAGATTGACTGTATGACTCTGGGGGGGGAACGATCGTGAGATCTTGCACTGATAAGGTATTTCTCTACATGGGGGATGCTTGAAGTCATCCACCCACCCCAAAAAAAGAGCTGAGATCCGAGATTAAAGATGTCCCCCGTCCTGTGGACCCGGACGCAAGCCGCTCTGTCTTTCTACCCGCCGAGTGTCGTGGTTCCCCTCTCCACTCCTTTCAGGCCTCCAGGGAGCACCGAACCTGCATGTTTAAAGTCGTCGCCCCACGTGGTCCAATAACAGTTGGCTTCGTTATTTGCTTACTCCTGCTTAGAAGCAATAGCTTATGTGTTGTAAATACATGATAAATAACAGCATATTTACTGCTTGCGTTCAGGTTTTTACTTGGTGATAAAGGTTTCATTTGATGTCTCCCCCCCTATTTCGTGTATGCATGTGTATACAAATATACACATACATACACACACATATATGATTAGGTGGTGAACTAATTGCTCACCCTAGCTGAAATGCTGTGCATTGCCACTGGTTCTTTGCTGTATTTCGAGTCCTATTTGAAAGCGTTTAGCCGTTATGTCACAAGTACTTGAGTTTGGTCATCGTCTCCGACTTTAAAAAGTCCTCTTTCGTTCCTCCTCCAGTACTCCTCCTGTGTATCATTTTGCCCCCGAGACGGACTGAAATAACCGTTTACTTTCTGGCGAGCATATTTTGACTCGAATGATTTGACCGCCGCGGTAACTTTGAAGCGTTGGAGTCTTTATAAGAAGTTTTTTCAGATCATATTGCGTCTGTCCAACGTGTACGGCCGGTTTGGTTTGGGCGCTGGACTTGGAGCTGGGTTCTTAAGCGCGTGTGCATCCGACTTTGGGCCCATTAACTATCAGAAGCGCCGTTCATGTAGACGAAGCACTCAGCTGTTTGTGAACCATGCCGTTGTCATATTCGCTAGGACGGAGATTATTTGTTTTATGTGTGTGTGTGTGTGTGTTTTGTTTTGTTTTGTCCACCGTGTAAGAAACACTTTCCCGCAGCTCCTCGTGCCGTGTCACACCCGATGACCCGCTGCAGTCGTCGGCCCTCAGAGCCTGCAGTCACTTGCTTTACATGTCCTGGGCCTTTTGGCCCTCGTCTCCGTCTCATGTACATAAAGTTCTTTCTTCGCCGCAAATTATGGTAAATGCAGCTTTATGTATTCTGTAGTTATGAATTAGTAAAACTCTATTTTGAAAAATGAGATACTTTTGAAAAAAATAATAAAAATAAGCCAGCGTGATGCAACAAAGGTGTTTGTGTAAATAAAGTATCATTGCTGATAATTAAAATTTATATGTGGTGAGAGAGAGGAGAGAAAAATAAGTTTGAGTTTAAACAGAACTTTCAGATCTGTTGAGTCCGGTAGATTTGAAGCATCCGCTGCGATAGTGTTTCCACGTGGCGGTTCCTCGCGGGCCGCTATGGAGCAGCGCTGCCTGCAGGCGTCCCCTGTGATGTCACCGGTGAAGCGTATGGGATACCAGACTGTGTGCAAGACCACTCGATGGCTCTGGTCGACTGTAAACCCGACAAATAAATTGACATTGTTGCATCCTATCGTTCTCGTCTGTGGTAGCGTTTTTTCTTCCATGTGTGGGTGCATTCCAGCCTGGGATCTAGCCTTGAATTAAAGAACGCAGATATATAAATAGTTTTATTCCTCATCTCAATTTGGATGGTCTAATTCTCCGTACCCTGATGGCTAACAGGGTGCAGGTATTTGGTAAATAATAATTTAGTGCTGGCTGCCTATTAACCTGGATGCCATCTCTCAACCAGAATAGTCCTGTTTCTCCAGCAGCTAAATCTGGGCCAAATATGGGGGGGAAATGGGCCAAAGATGGCTCACATTTGGCCAAATCGAGCCACATTACAGCCGACACTCGGCCACAGCACTGGCCACCTGAGTAACTACAGCTGTCAAATAAATGCAGTGAAGTAAAAACTAGGCCTCTGCATAGAATGATATATTTAAAATGTGTGTCGGCGCAGAAATACTTGAACTTAAAGAGGAGCTGATGCAGTTCCCACTTGGACCGTAGGAGGCGCCAGAGCGCTACCCGGAAACAGGAAAATCGAGTAAGAAGAAAAAGGCGGAAATGACGTCGGCGTGTTTATACGGCTTTCGGTTGTGTCCCAGTCGCGAGCCTTAACTGAACGGGAGCTAAGAGGGCGCCTGCGGTATAAACTCCCGTTTTCACTCGTTTCACCCGCGGCGTCGTTGCGGTACTTCAATGGGGGGTCACGGGAGCGAGCCCGAGTCCATCGACTACTCCGTGCACGAGGCCTGGAACGAGGCCACCAACGTCTACCTGCTGGTCATCCTGGTCAGCTTCGGCCTGCTCATGTACGCCAGAAAGTGAGCAGTCGCTTCTCCACTCAATCATTTGAGGATTATTGCATTATTAGGATGGTACACCGAGTAGTTGACAAATATGCAGTACGGTAGATATAAATACATAATATATGTAAGTATTGTACTGCATATTTATGCGATTTTAATCAATTTTCACACAACATAACCATACTATATATATATGTATATATATATAAAATTAAACTATGTTTGTTGACCATCTCACTGAACTGCACCGTACATAGTGTCCTATACTGTGACATGAAACGATTAAGAAAATAATGTATGAATAGTAGAAACATGTTCATCACAAGACACTCATTTCCATACAGTGTTGTTTATTTATATTTATGACAAGTCAGACAATAGGGTATAGTGTTCCACCAAAGGTCACTTTGAATATGTTGAAGGACAAATGTTGAATCTTAATCCCATTAATATATACAAAATTTAAGTCAGAATGTTTCCTCAATTATAGTTGATGAGTGTACATCATGCGGTATTACTTTAGCGATAAGCATCAAATGATCTGGCTAATTCTGCATTCATGTGACCCCTTCAATCTCAAGGTATTTTAATGTCCGGTCAATTTAAATCATTGGAGTGAATCACCAAAAATGAAAGATGATATTCTGTAGATGCAATATGCTCTCTCTCTCTCTCTCTCTCTCTCTCTCTCTCTCTCTCTCTCTGTCTCTGAACTCTGTCTCTGAACTCTGTCTCTGTGTTCCCCTCTAATCTAGAAACAAGAGGAAGATCATGCGTATCTTCGCTCTACCCCCCACCGTCGGCAGCACCCCGGAGCCCAACTTCTACGACAGCCTGCAGAAGGTCCGGCTGCGGCAGCAGCTGGAGATGTACTCTCTGGGTGAGCATCGGTGGAGCGCTGCTTACAACACGTCTTGTCACCCTGTCCCATTCTATAAAGAAGAGATTCTTTAAAAAGTGGTGAAACACCAGCAAGAACACTCACGTAAACCTTTAATAACAGATGCTTCAGTTCGATGAGCTGGTTGGCATTGTGGGTAAATGACAAATGTTCTCCGTTTTTTTAGCCAGGAAATTTGACCAGCAGCAGGGACAGACGGAGAGCGTGCAGCTCTCCATGGAATGAGGGCGGGGAGGAACGCCTCCGCCAGAGGAAATACTCCCGCGTCTTCAAGCCCCTCCGTGTGTGTGAAAGAAGGATTCAACGGCGGTCCCGATCAGCGATGGGAGCCGAAGGCGCTATGCCGACGCTCGTCTTAATTCACGATCTGTCGTCTTCTTTTCCCCCTCTCCCTTCCATCTATCACTAGTGGAGTAAATGCAACTGGATGGATGGAGAAGCAGCACAGGGAGATGATTCTAACAGCGAGCACAGACTCTAACATAAATTGAGACGTCATGACGCCGCGACTGCAGCAGACGTCACTGAGATACTCAAGATTTAAAAGAAGAAAAAGAGAAAAAAAAGTTTAATTATGAAGATTTTTTGCACATCGAACAAGATCCTTCAGATTTAAAAGGAGGTTCTAGTTGGTTCCCATTTGTTTGTTTTTTTACTTTGTTAAGTGTTTTGTGTCATTTGTGTATTGAAATCAAGATTCTCAAATGTGAAAATAAAGATAAATTTAACCATCAGTCACAATGTCTTGATCATCAGACCGGAGACAAGCAAGTGTAGCGTGAGCTCCTGTGTTGAGCTGGGATGTGCAGGGTCATGTGTGGATGCGTGGGTGGACATGTACAGTATCGGGTTCTAAGTATACTTACTGGTACACACTTTTGGCAGCCAAATCAACGTATCTGAGGAAGAAATTAACCATCACATAACTGCAGTACTCACAAACATGAATACAAACATGTCTGTGTCTTTAAACAGTCCTGCAATGAGGAAAAAGTTCTGTAGAGATAAATTACATGACCCGTCTATGTCATCCAGTGGAGGATTAATCTGACTGGCCCACAGAAATGAAGACCTTAGTCGGGCAATCATCATACCAAAGTAAAATATCAAAGTGTTTTTATTCTACAAGCCATTATTTTGATAGATGTACTTATTTTTTATATGTATTTTTTTTTCTAGTCATAAAATAATCAATGGAAGACTCATCAATGTTAAAAAAATTCAATGTTATATAGAAATTAAAAGATATATATAAATAAATACAAGTATATTTAAATATATTATATACAAATATATATTTATACATAAAATGTATGAAAATTCCCACAAAATGCTCACAAGCTATGAAATCCTAATTGAACAGGATTACGAGGAGGCCCTGAACGCACCAGTTACCAAGACAACAGTACACAATAAAAGCCCGCAGAGTGACGTTGTGGGACTTTATACTTCATGCTAAAGCAGGTCAGTTGTTCTGCGGACACGTTTCATAAATACATGTATATATTCACAGCATTGTCGGGCTCAAGGTTGTATTCATTATTAACATCAAATTACAGTAGTGTGTAAAACGGTTAGCTTTATGCTAACCTGTACGGCAACTAGCGTTAGCTAGACTGTGACGTCAACTAGCTACTTCAGCGAAGTTATTTACGGGATGCGTGAGCCAAGACACTTTATAAAATACACAGCTGGTTGGAGGGAGCTGAAAGTAAATGCTAAGCACCCTTCAAGCACAATATCTATTGAAATAAAGAAGATATAATAATTATAATAATTGTCAGTTGCAAACTGGAAATTGTAAACTATATTAAATGCTCTCTGTATAATTATGTCTTGAAGTTGACACTCAAAAAGCAGACATGGGATTCAAAACTGAGGAGCCTTAAATAGTATATAAATAGTCTGTAAATTGACTACTTGCTCTCATGTTGTTTATCCTCCACAAAAAGGCTTTAATGCTTCTTCTTTTTGTTGTAACCTGCAGCCAAACAAACCGCTGAGCCAGCGCAGAGCCAGATGTAACCTCAGAGATGGCGTCGCCACCTCCAGGTACATATTTGTTATCATGCCACTCGTCAGACAGACAACACATCGTGAATACAGTTTGAGATTGATCATGTTTCCAACAGAAGGACCAGCGATGCCTTCAGGCAGCGATGTGCTTTCAGGTAGTGACAGTGCTGACAAATCACCTAAACCGAGTAGAGTGGGCAAAGACAGACAGACCAGTAAAATAGCAAGCGAAAGCAATGAAAATTATTTTTCTTTTCTTCTTACTAACACATTTACATCATTGTGTTCTTTTCAGACGTGAGGAAGAGGAGTGAGACTCAGCAGAGTCCATTCAAAGTGCCAGACAGTAATAGCATTTTACTGCTGAGTGAGAAAGTAACAGTGGAACTAAAAGAGGTTGGTGTGTGTTTTTCTTCTTCTTTCTGTACAACTGTGTAAAAACAAAGAAGTCATTTTGCACACACTGCCGATACTCGTGTGTGACATTGACTGGAAATAGAACAATGGAGTCCCCTCCCCCATGCACAGGAGACGCGTAAATTACTGGCTTTGCCGATCGATAAGAAGATGACCCATGATGCTCGAATGACAGCCCAGCTGAGGAAGGAGCCGGGGGAAGAAGAGGAGATGAAGGGGATGAAGAATTTCAAACAAATCAAGAGTTGGACAGCTCCTCCCAGGCCGACGACCGTCAGACATGAGCTGCTGAAGGCCATGAAGAAACGAGGTAAGCGGAGTGGGAGAGTAGAGCGTACACCATTGGCGAACGTTAATGTGACCGGTTGTCTGTCCTCTGTCTGCAGAAAACATTGCCAAAGACAGCAAACATGACTTGGTCGCCATGGAACGGCAGAAGGTAGTGTTGGAGGTAAATGATTCCAAGAAGTAAAGCCGTGTCAGCAATCTGGATTCAGTTTTTCTCAGTCTACTGTGACGGATGCTTTCTGAACGTTTGCTCTCTGGGGGTGAAAAACAACAATTTGAGCTGTGTAATAAACATTTGCCCCCCTCCTCCTCCTCTCTCACAGTTATCTCTGATGGAGAAGAGGTCAGAGATCTCGAAGATGGACGAAGCCATCGCAAAAGAGGAGAAACGGCACGCGCATTTTGAAATGTACATTGAGCAAGACAACCTCGAATTTGAGGAGTTCCTCAGGGAGAACGAGAAGAAGTCGGTAGAGGCCAGGACGTTGTAAGAAGAAGCATCGAGAGACCGCGTGGCAGGTGCACAGTCGGACGTTTCAGTCATGTTTTTCAGTCACACTTGTCTTCCCTCTGTCCACAGTTTTGAACGCGAGGCCAAGTCCAAACAGGAGAAAAACGCCAAGATCAAAAAACTGAGGGCTGAAATCGGGGCCGTCACAAGGTCGCACTCCTGATAATTAATATTACCGCATATGAGTGTGCACTTTACCCGCGTTTTAAGGACGTGATGCTCAGTGAGGGTTCTGTCGCATAGCTCTAAAAATCAAGCCTTCCATTTCTCACAGCGAACTCGTCAAGTTCGAGGAAATCCTGACAGGCTGCAGCAAATACAAGGAGCTGCTGTTCGAGCTGTCACCTCCAGAGTGGCAGGAGGCGCAGAAGGCCAAGGCTCAGAAAGTCCCCTCTGATGGAGACACCAAGGACAAGAAGGAGTCGGCTAAGAACAGCGGCAAGTACAAAACCGAGTGAATCAACGTTAAAAAAATAAACCACGAGGACCAGGGCGATACTGTTCCATGTCCTCGTATTGTGTTTTTAAATTCCAACTGCAGGGATCATTATGCTAAACCTGCCCACAGATTCAAAGAGCAAGGCGGCCGGTCGAGGTGGAGAGCTGCCTACCATTAGAGAGATCAGGCCTGGGGCCACACTGTGAGGCAACACCAAGACACACACACACACACACACACACACGTTAATGGGTGGGCTAAATCAGGGCTATGACTTCCATTAGTGTTCAATATGAGGTCAAATAAATATGGCTGACATAACAAAGACCTAAGTCTTTGCATAAAGTGTATAATTTCCTCTTACGGCTGTGCAGTATGTTTATGTGGTCATTCAAACATCCTTTCACAATAAATGTCTTTCTGTTGTAGCAAACAGAAATGCTGGTATCCTTTTGTAAAGTCATGTTAAGCTGCTAAAAGTCTTCTTTGTCCTTTTCAGGAGCACAACCCCTAAACTCGATAGTGACAACTCAGAATATGAGGTCAGTCCCCCCAAAATAATACAGAAAATCTTCTTTTCTGACTTATCGTCTCTTTTCATCCGGAGTATTTCCGTCGTTTGTTTCGCCTCTGAAGGATGAGTCGGAGCTGTTCTTCACCGATCCCCAGCAGCTGCTGGATCTGGTGACAGACCTGACGGAGAAGAACTTGTCCCTGATTCAGAACGCCAACAGGGTGGAAGAGACCGTGAATGAGCTTCGGAAGTCCTTGGAGACGACCAAGAAGAAGATGTGAGCATCGGGAGTCGAGGGAGTACTTTTTGGCCTTGATGATTCAGACTTAAAGTAGTTTAACCCTTGGTCTTCTTCCTTTACTCCCTCATCCCCTCCACTTTCCTCACATCCATCAAATGATGAATCCTTTCTGTCCGAAGCCAAAAGAAGAGGGAGCGACTGACACTGCAGATAAATGACATGAGCCAGAGGATTGACGTAGAGAAGGCCAGAGGCAACAAGCTCAATCAGATGATTCAGTTCCACCTGTCGTTGAACACGGAGGACCAGGTTCAGAAATCCAAGATTTCACATCCGGTAACGTTAGCGGCGTTTGAGCAGCAGACGTTTTCTCTATATTTGTCTCTCCTCTCGCTCTATAGGACACCATGTGGGACGCTCTGGGCGAAAAGGTGGCCGAGGTGTACCGCCGCTGCGTGGACGACAGGCTCACCAACCTCAGCGCCTTGGACAAGCTAGCCCACATTGAGAACTGCATGGTGCTGCTGCTGCAGGGCCTGGAGAACCTCCCGGAGGAAAGCTTCTTGATGGTGAAGAAGATCAAGGACAGCGAGAAGAGGAGCAGGTATGTGTCGTATGTGCATAACTCCCTGCGCCCCTGCAATAAATCTGTTTCCAAACTTGATAATACAAATGTGTTGTTGGTGACTTCATCGTGTCGCAGGCAGCGTGACGAGAAGCTGAGAGAGAAGCAAGAGAAAGAGAAGGAAAGGATGAGGAAGTACTCAGAGAGATCTCTGGCTAACGCCAAGAAAATGGTGTGTCTTTTAAAATGTGAATACATCACAGCTCAAAGACTTTTAATGAATTTGAACACTTGACAGAGGCTCACAGCTTCATTTATCCTGATCCAAGTGCACACTTGAAGTTGCATTTTCTTTTTCAGAGTGGTAGAAAGCTCATGCCCAGATCCAAACCTGTTGCTTCGAGAGTCAAAGTCAAGCATGTGGACAACACGCCCGCTGAAGATGAGATGTATTCCTACCTCTTCTCCGCTGACGATACAGAGTAAAAAACCAATACATGAATGATATACCCGGTAAAATAAAATCAAATAGATCCCTGAAATGTGACCACAACAATAGCATCAACCAGAGCCATGATAGTCATGTGTAAGAGAACTAATATATTACAATAAAAGCATTGTGGTTGCAGTGATAACTGAGTCTCTGTTTGCATTTTAAATGTTTGCATTGTTCACACGTATATATTTATTTATCAAACATTTGTTCTTACTGCAAAACTGCTGCTTGACTCTATAACTACAGGCCTAATTCAGTCCCAAACACATGCACACACAACAATGATCTGTTGACTCGACGACACATTGAACAGTAGATACTAGACGCCCCCACTAGGTGGTGCTGTTGGCGCGTTTCCTGCGCCGCTCCGAAGAGGAAGGAGGATGAGGAAGTGGCAGCAGCAGCAGCAGCAGCAGGACTGGACTTAGAGATGTAGTTAGCTGCCTCCACTAAAACACACCACCAGCGAGGGAGGCGAGACCCCCTACTCATATTTGACAATGCGATGGGTAACTGCTGGACATACTGTGTCGGGCTCTTCCGGAAAGAAGCCAGCAGAATCCAAAGAGGAGGCGGGTAAGTTGAAGCGCGAGCTTCGGAGGGAGCTAGCTTAGCATCATCATCTGGAACAGTATCCGGTCGCTGCTGCTGGCGTTAGCTCAAAAGTTAGTTCGCCGATAAGTTAATAGCGAGGCTGACACGTCCCGACAGCCCCGTGAGAGCGTGTTAGTCCGACTTGGAGGAGGCTGTAACCTGGAGATGAGGGCCGGGCAAGTGAGCCACCGGTCACGGCGTTGTGGGGTCCAAGACCCCACCCCTATTGTCCAACAGGACGTCTCGTTAGCATAACAGCCAGGTTAAGCTAAGCTAGCTAGCTTAAGTCTTTGGCGGCGGCTCTTAACTTTTACTTCTCATGACTCAACGCATGCACACAGAGAGTGGTGTCAGTGTGCAGGCCTTCGTGGCATTAAAGCTGAGGGGTTAACAATGATCGTCTGACTTTTCTAGGTGCTTTTGTTGAGCTGGGTCACACCTCCATCACGTCCGCATGTTTGCATGAAGCCGACACCCACCGACCCCCCCACCACACACACACACACACACACACACACACACACACACACACACACACACACACACACACACATACATATGGTAATAAGACAGTTATAAAAGGTGTTAGTCCGGTTGTCATTTTGAATAGTACACTTTACCTGTGTAAATAGCACCTTACCTGTAGTAATGCCACGTAAGCTTTGTGCCAAAGGGAAATACAAATAATCATATTCAGTTAAATTCAAGTCAAATATCTGCCATGAAAACGCTTTGTTTCCACCTCATTGACTCATAAATTCCTACATTACAACATACCTTATTACATCATATATTATGTTATTGTGTGTACATTTATCCAAACAATCATGAACCCCAAAACAGCTCGTCTGTCACTCTTTTTTTGTTAGATTTTAAACAAATTGATGACTTCCAGCTTCGGCTTTTGTATTTGATGCCTGTATACGTATTGCTGTGTGTTACTGTAACTGTAACGGACACTTATCAAACCGCAGTCGTCGGCACAAAGATGCTCACAGCGCCTCTCCGTCAGAACTGGACCCGGATCAGAAGCGGGTCAACGTGAACGGAAGTGCTGCTCTTTAAGGTTCTTACATGTGTTTATAGTTAAAGGAACAAATCAAGTTTAGCATAGAAAGGCAAATTGGCCCATTTGAGAATATAGGCACATCCTTTATGTAGGATGAAGTTGCTGGTGTTGGTTCTTGGAGACGGTTACAGATGGGAAACTAAAAGATAATTCAGTGTATACAGTCTGGCATTGTTGGCACAAAGTGCCAGAGGAAGGAGCACAGCTGCCTTGTGGATTTAGATGACAGTGGTGTGTATAATCTGTAATAATACCTCAAATCTGTCACATGAAATGCAGCGTTTTAGACTAAATGTTAAAAGTGTCATCTACGTTTTCACATGTTTCAGGATCGTTGCCGGCGTGTTTACACTCTCTCCGTTACTCCAACAGGTCAAAGTACTTCCGCAGCAGCACGACGGGGGAACATTACACAATCGAGGTACGAGTCGTACGTTCACTTCTATTGTTTTCTATTATTGATGATGACTTTTCAGAATCGTGCTAAATGTCTGACTGTCCTTTTTTTTCTCTTAATTTTCCAGTTTGAAAATCTGGTGGAAAGTGATGAGGTGAGTCTGATCATGTTAAATAGTAATAATAAATTTCATTTTTAAATGCACTGTTCTTTCAGAAGAAAGCCAACAGATAGTAAAACATAGTTAAAGCAACCCCTAAAAAAGAAAAATAATAGCTGATAATGAATCCACACATGGTAAATAAAAAAAAAGCCTTCCCGAATAAAAAGGTTTTTAGGCCGGTCTTAAAAGAGTAAGTTAGTGATAAGTTAGTGAGCGGTCTCTCATTATTGTTGTGCTCTTCAGACCCCGGTGGCATTGCACAAAGACTGAGTGGGTGTTTTATTAGACGTACGGGCCAATTAAAGCCGCAATATGCTGGTAGTCTTTGCATGGATTTACCTTCCAGACTCTCCTCTGGTAGCTGTTCACTCTGGTGATTGATAGAAACTGACGTGCGCAGCGTCTCTGTGGGAGTAACTGGATTACTGTCTGCAGAGTCCCAGACGAGTAGCCCTTTGAGTCAGACGCTGCGGCGGCGAGGACGCACTGATTGCCGTGTGGTGAAATGTTGTGTTTGTTGCATTGCAGGCCGAGAGTCCGCAGCCTTGCCCGAGGTAAGAGACCTTGCCATGAATTAAATAATAAAATAATCCTTGAAGAAACCTTTCCCTTCACAGTGTGTTTCTGTTGCTCTTTTACGTCAGGCCCATCAGTGAAGATGAGATCAAGTACCTCAAAGAGCAACGCTACACGGCTCTCTCAGATCACCAGATCCTGATCGACCAGAAGATCCAAGTGGAGGTAAAGATGCACCCGGTCTTCTGCTACATTAACAGCCACCCGTTGTTTCATTTTCTGTTTTACAACCTGTTTTGCTTGATTTTTACAAAGAAATGTTATTATTTGCTGCATTGTTTTTTCTGTTTTTGTAATTTTCTGTGTTTGTTTAATTTTTGTTTGTTTGTTTATTTTTTTGTATTTTTTTCTGCTTCAGTTAGAGGCACAAGAGGAGAAGTTGAGGCTAGAAGAGGAGGCTAGAAATGCCGCCCAACGCGAGGCCGCCAGGTTGGCGCATGAACGCAAAATGAAGGAGGTGAGGCGGCGCAGAGCGCTCCCTTCTGCCACTTTTGACTTACTGCTCGGCAAAAAACAACTTCTCCTCTAACCCGCCGCTGGCCTTGTGCAGAGGCTTCCCTCCCGTTTTCAACTCCTTGGTGTTCTTCAGTGTCCTGAAGAGACTCGGGATATTCTCACCTGTTCTTCTGTCTTCTTTTTGCCCTCGCTGTCCAGCTGGTAAACTGCTCAGACTGCCTCGGGGCTACATTTAGCTGACAAACATGTTAGCATTCTGGATCCCTTTTTGCAGATAGAAGATGATGTTGAATATACAGCGAGCGCTAAGGTGTTAACAGACATTGAACTCGCCGTGACCTTTTATGCATAAGAACCAGCAGTGAAATGAGGAATCTCAGGCTGCACATAAAGTTGTTACTGCTCGGTTCCACGTCTCCACGTCAATGTAGACTATTGGAATATAATGGTATTGCAGCGAGATGAATATAATGAATATACATCTTTTCAATGTGTTACTATACTGCAGGAAAATGGCTTTCTGGTGTAATGAAAATGTGACTCCCCAGCTGGGATTGAGATTTTTCTTTTCCATATCTCATTCCACTGCTTCTCTGGTGTTTCCTCTTTTCTTTTTGAAAGTTATTGACACACACGTGTCCTCAAAAGCACCAAAATGGTTGTTATTTCTGTGGATTGTTAATAAAGTCTGTATTTTCTTCATTGGAAAGCAGCACATTTTTTTCTTCTTCTTTTCTTTACTTGATCTGTGTGATTTTTGTGTTGTTTGTCAGCAGCTTCCTGCCCAGAGGACACGCGGTAAAGCAGACGGCTCCGGCGGAGAGACTCAGCAGAGAAAGTGAGTCACTGAAGTTCACGAGACAACAGGATGGTTGTGTAGCTGCGGACGAGCCGCGGTCATGAGGCGTAGAGTATTTGTACGAGGGAGGCCGTGACGCTGGATGTATGTTACGGCTTTTATCCGCGGCAGCTGCAAAGAGACTTTTACAGGGTTCGTACGGTCATGGAAAAGTCAGGGAGTTGTAAAATAGTTGGATCCAGGCCTGTAAAAGTACCAAAAAAAAAGCCCAAAAGTGTTGTAAAAGTCATGTAAATGTGTTGTATTCACATGTGCATTACGATCATATACATTAAGTTATAAATAATGAATCTGCTTTCAAAAGAAAGAGGCTCAAAATATCAGCAGCATACATACAGGCATCTATATAAATGTTTATTCTTTTAATGAAACTATTGTCTCTCATTCATTTGAGTCATTTAAGGTTTACTGTATGCTTTGAATCCTCATTGTTAGTTTCAGTACTACATTTTATCACTTTTACTGTTTACTGAATACATTTGTTGTTCAGGCCCACTGGGCTTTCAGTGACTGCTTCTGCATGCCAGTTGTTGTTGTTGTTGTTGTTGTTGTTGTTGTTCTTATGGTGACTGTTGTCATGGTCCGTTCCAGACAAAACGCCGGGGAGGATTTTGATGTCTACCTCCAGAACGTGCGAGCCCAGTCGGACGCTTTCAGGGGCAACAGTAAGTGATGCCGTCGGCTCCACGTAAAGCTGGACACGCGCCCTCATTCAAAGGCTCCTGATATGACTAACGGCTTGTCCTCTGTCTGCAGGACCGCCGTCCGACACCAATGTGGTGACGCCCAACACCGAGTGCAGCTGGGACTTCACCACCAAGACCCGCTCCACCAACGATGACGGCACCTCGCTGGATCTGGAGTGGGAAGACGAAGAAGGTGAGTGGGAGGGAGGGAGGGCTGTCCAGTACATTCAGCTCTGACCGATACTAAAAGACACACAAAAAAAGGTCGTGTGTTAAGAGTTAACATGTTAAAAACTATGGAACCAACGTTGTCTCTAGACCTCTTTTCCCTGTTTGAGTCATTGTATAGAACCCCAAATGAATTCCAATACTTGTGTTTATTGTTTGTATTTGTTCAGCAAAGTCTTGGGAAAAAATGTATATCTGCAAAAAAATCACTTTTTAAAAGATCATAACTATGAACATCCAGATTCCCCAAAAAAAGACTCCTGGAGCGTCAATAAGACACTTTTTTGGAAAGATTAGGACCTAAAGAATCAGAACCTGCAACAACAATCACAATAAAACAAAGTCTTGTCCTGTTAGGAAGGAGTTTCAGTCAGAAAACTGTCATTTGGTTCAAAAGTGGAAAAATTACGTCTTTTATGCCAAAAGATTATCTGAATGGGGCATGCTGGGACTTGAAATTGGCGCGGGAGGATTTCCATGCACGCTTTCAAAAAGGTTAAATCTCGGGTTGGGACCGGTTGCTGTTGTCATGCCCTCTGAGCAACCGTTTGTTTTTCACCTCTGCTAATCGGACTGACGGCTCCGGTCTCTGCGTCCGTAGGAATCAACCGCGGCCTCCCGGCCTGGGAGAGGTCCCGGACCGAGGAGGACATCCTGCGCGCGGCCCTGAGGCCCGGCGGCAAGCCGGCGACCAGCGGCCCGACCTCGGCCTCGGAGGACTCCGCCGCGCTGGAGTGGGAGAACGACTTCGTGGGCAGCCACCCGGACGACAACGAGGACTCCGAGTTCGAAGGGTTCGTCAACCCGGTCCTGGACACGCCCTCCGAGGGCGACGCCCCGGTCTCCGGACTCCGGTCGGACAACCAGGACAGATAGTGTCCGGCGTCGTGTCCCCTTCTCGTCAAAAGCTCCACCAGCTTCTTCTTCTTTTCCAGCCTCTGTGAGCAGTCTGTGACATGGGGCTGGATTCTGCGGGTTAGGGCTGCGTGTGTCTCCACACTGCGGTACAGCGTATCAAATACACATTTCTTTTCCCCCCCAGTGCCTTCATTTGCCATAATAGCCGACCATTTAATGCATTGTGACTCCAGGAGGATCAAGCAGCACTAAAATTGCAGCAGAAGTCCTCCCTCAGCCTCCGATTCAGCTCCGTCCTTCATTTCTATTCAGTTCCTGCATGAGACGCAGAATTCCATATAAAAGGAATAAATATTAGACCAAGTCATTTTTGACGAGTCAGTGGAGGCAGGATGATTTTCTCCAGCTGCTGATGTTTATCATCATCATGGTCATCGGCATAGATCGATTGATCTTGAGTCCTCCGTCTCTCTCTCTCTCTCTTGGTTCATCTCCTCAGCGCTCTGCGGCCGGCGGCCCAGCAGCATGTTGGCGAGCAGCGGCGCCCTCACATCGGCCGCTCAGTCGCTAGTGCATGTCCTCTGAGCCCTGGCTCATCCGGTCATGTGGGAAATCATCAAAAGAGCAACCGCGTATCTGTAATGTGTATTTTCTGATGTGTGTGTCAATCAACATCAGCTGTGAGACACTCGTTACATTCATAACGGCTGAAAAAACGAGCTCCTAAATACATAATCACACACACACACACAGTAGGCAATCCGGGTTTAAACTGCCATTTATCTCTTTCTTTCTTTTTCACTTCGGTTTTATTTGAACTTGAGTTTTTTTTTACGTCAAAAACAACAGCACAGAACAGCGATATCATTGCCAGTTACCGTGACATCACCACAAACGCATGTAATGGATTATTGTACGGGACAGCGGGTCTTTATGCACCTCTACATTGTTTGCATAGGATTATTGATTACTCCATCAAACATCTGATCTCCACTGGGCTTCTTCATACGCTCCAGAGACGCCCGTCTGTTCTCGTCATCTGGTTGATGATGATGATGATGATGTTGATCGTGCTTCTGGTTCATTTCGATAGCCAGTGTTCCCACGGCGGCCTGGAAAATATACAATATAGCAAAGGAAAAGGTGGAACGTAACGGGAGACGATCTTTCTTCACAAAAATCATTTAATGTACCGCGACTGATTTCTGATTGGTCGGCGGCGTGAGTTTTACTTTAATCTGGCGTGAAAGCTCCTCAGTTACTCTGAACTGAAGAGACGCAGCGATCACAGTTAGTGCCATGATTTCTGTTGAGGTTAAGTGAGTCTGGATGAAAAAAGAGATTATCAAACACACAATCATAACTTAAACCTGTAATCGATCCAATGCTGCTCTATCTATCTATCTATCTATCTATCTATCTATCTATCTATCTATCTATCTATATATATATATATATATATATATATATATATATATATATATATATATATATATATATATATATATATATATATATATATATATATATATACGACATCCTTTTTGGACCCATCTTCACACCGATTTAGTTAATCGGTGTGAATCAAAAGTAGTTCACTGGTTGCACTGGAAAGAGGAAGCTGTCCTTCTGTCAGAGTTTTGCTTTGAGCGCGTTGTGCACGTGCTATGTTTTGCTGTCATCACGTGAGCTCTGATTTAATCACTAACATTCTGTCAACAAAACAAAAATAACTTAACATTCCTTGTGACACTGAGCCTCGGACAAAAAGGCAAGAAAATCTGGGAAAAGTGTAGTGAAGCATCAGAAACACTCCCTGCAGTGACGAAGTGTATCATCATCACATTGAGTCGATGGTTCATGTGGATTTTCTCTGTTTTTCACGTTGTTTGCGGTTCACAAGCCCGAGGGCTAACGAACTACAACAGGTTCTGCAGGCAGCAGCCGCAGCACACGTTTAAAGGGTTGGTTCTCGACCAAAAGAGCTCGGAACGTGCTCATGAAGGTCTCTAGAGCGAGGAGGTACTATCAGGATGTCCTCTGAGACCAGAGTCGGGCCTCTGATGTTTACATCGCACTGCGTTTTGGTTGTGTTTAAAACGCCGTCTGCTCATCCACCAAAGCCTCTTTTCCGCCGCACAGCTAATCTTCTTTTATTCATCTTTATTTTTATTCATTTTTTTTGTTTTAATTAAAGTCGGTACTTGGAATATACTGGTGATTTATTCATATGATTAACAAAAAAAATCAGGCAAACCAACCAGAAATCCTCCTCAACCTCTCTTGAATGTATTTGCCTTAGAAGTCAACTAAAGAAACGAGATAATGATGCAAAGAATAAACACACACACACACGTCACGTATGACATATGAAGAGTTGACGGGTCGGATTAGAATAAGTGAGTTATCTTTTAGGATCACGTGCAGCAGCTTTTAAAAAAAGCTCCGGCAGATGTTTTCATGCTGGAAACCGCGTGACGCATCCACCAGCGCTGATGTGAGAGCTTCTTTCTTGAACCCGGTGGGTTCGGCCCACACTGCTCCTCTCTGTCTGAGGCCGGTCGCTTCAACGTGTCGATGATCTGGAACTAAACGTCCCCTTTTTTTCCCCGTGTGTTAAAAATACAGCACTGACTCGAGCGGCTGTATTCCCCAACTTGAGTGTTACTCACCGGCTGGAAAGGGATGTTATATTCATCTTGTTTCTTTCAGTAAGAAGAGGAAAACGCAGATAGGAGTCAAAGAAAAGTGTGACACCTAAAAGACAAACAAACTCTAACCCTAATTTATTTATTTAAAACCAATCCAACCAGGTGACCTCTTGATAAAGGCTTGTCAGCAATAAATATCAAAGCTGAATGTAGTCAACCCAACCAAATGTCTATGATAATAACGCGTTCACGTCTTATACAATATGATAAGTCATGTAGCTAATCACTGTGCTGCTTTCTTTTTTGTAATCACATTGCAGCAAGATGCTTCTTGGCAGTTGCACAAACTGTCAAAAAAAGGAGCATCTATTGTCATATGTGTGTCTCTTGACGCACTAGGAGGGAGTCACTCACTAAACTAGACTAGACTGTGCACATGTGGAACATGAACACCGATAAGAAAGCGAACAGCTTCACCAGAGGATTTGCGCTTCCTTCGTGCAGCTCGGACTTCTCTGTAAATACACGTTGTCTTTGCATATTTACGTTTGAGATAATTTGATTTATTTTGTACATAAATGAATAAAATACATGATTACTTGAAACCGGGTGTTTTCTTTTTTGTACGACACTTAGAGACATGCCCTTTTGCAACCGTGATGTAATTTAACGTTTTTTCATTTCCGAACATCATAATAAATCAGTAACTGTGGAGGGTCATCCTATTGAAACAATAATATAATGATTGCTGTGGCACTTAGGGTTTTGCTTGAGTGCAGTGACTCCAGATTTCTAAATAAACTGGCAGGTGTGTCATCTTGTGTGTTCCTGTAAGAAATTACATCATTAATAAGACAGTCTGAGGTCATCACACTGTGGATAAGCAGTTAATTCCATCACAGCTTCAGCCTGACATGCAGGATAGTGTCCATCCACCATTTAACCGTGACATACAGTATCTACACAAATGTTCACACAAGCATATTACCGCTCCGTGGAACATCTCTGCATGCATGAGATGAGAAAACCACTGCAGGGACGGAACCATTAGAATAAAGATGGTCAGTGCAATTGGGGCGTCCGATGGTGTTCCTTTAACAGCCTGGAGCTGTGTGTATATCGCCCACTGGCGGATGAACATGGACACTGCACCTCATTCGTAATTTGACGACTGAATGAAGAGAGAGACAGAGAGAGGGAGTAGCGGTTCGTCTGCGGAAATGCGTGCGGAATAGTTATTATTAGTGTGATTAATCAAAGTTAAATGGGTTAATAACGCACTGGGAGTGTTGAGGCTTCGGAACAAGTGACAACAAAGGACGACACCACACAACAGACCGGAGCTCCAGACTGAGTGGAGCCAGCAACTTGTGAGACGTCCTAGGGCCGCAGCACGACCGCCGTAAGAATCACAACTTTCACGCACGGAAACACCGTGAACGCGTGAAAAGACCCACGCTGATGCGTGATGCTTTCAGGTGCAGCCGCAGATTTCCTGTTTGGCGCCAATGGCCGTAATGACCTGGCTGTTAGATCTATGTATAATAACTGTCAGCGGTGTTGAAAGTTTGTTCACTCGGAGTATCCCCCCTAATCTCTGCGCGAGGGACGCGAATTAGGTGTTCTGGAAAGTTTAGCCGTTGACTGGACTGCTTTGTGTTAAAGGAGACTATTGCTGTTCTGCGGTGTGTTATGCTCGTAACGTTTTTTAGGCTTAAAATAAATCAAATTATCCCAAGCTGAAACGCCAACTCGAGCACTAGTTTGTCAGGGAGGGAGAGCGGAGTGATTCGCACTGCGCCTCCCCAGTCTACTTGTGTCCAGGATCTGGAGGACATGGCGCGGGGAGGCGGAGGGAAGGGACCGGGGAAAACGGAAGAAAAAACTGTAAAAGTAAGAACCCCAGCCCCGGAGCAACACGAGAACTCACTGGCCGTGGCTTGTGTGCGTTATTAAAGAGGTATGTGACTACGCGAGCCTTCAGTAGCTTCACTAAAAAAAGTGCTAACGTAACGTACACCAGGTCCGCTGCTTCCCTCCGGAGGGCTAGCTAGCTAGCTGCTCGCGGAGCTTAGCCCAGCTTTCAGAGAAGTTCAAAAAAAGTTTCAGGAATGGAGGAAGAGGAGGAAGGCTCAAGTGACTCCGGCTCCCCCGTGAAGAGGTAGAACACGGAGGCTTGGGGAAACCACGTTTTTTTTGTAAAAAGACGGGACGTAAAAACTTTAAGACTGACGAGTTGTCGGCAGTTGTTACCGTGTTTTTAAAGTTTTAAGCTAAACATGTTCCGTTAACGGCAGCGAGGCTAGTTAGCATTCTCTCTCGTTTCTGCTTACATTAGCTTGCGACAACCCAGGGTCCGCTAACGTCTCTGGAGTAATGCGGCGTACGTCGCGACTGCGTGTTTCGGGTCACAGTTGACGCTAAATCAAATCTGGGTGTTTTACTACAGTTTGAGGACCCGTGTCTCGTTAACGTTAGTGGATTTTTTTCCCGTATATCTGGAGGGGGCTTAACGTTACCACTCGCAGACTCCGTTCTTCCGTATTGTACGTTAACGTTAGATACATGTCGCGCATCACAGGCAGCTAAAGGCCGTGTGACCTCACGTCACGCAGGCCCCAGTGGATGTTTACCACTTCCAACTTGACTCCTTCTTTCCTATTTGTATTCAGTGGTTTTGGGGGGCTTTTCGAAAGGCCTCAGATGTGTATTGATTCCCACGTTGATCTATTTATCTTCTGATCCTGGAACTTTTTAAAAATATATGAACCAACATGGACTATGGAAAGAAACATACTGCCGAAAGTCACATTTATCTAGGCTGTATTTTTTTCAACATTTATAAGCTGTTGGTTATCCTCTTTGTTGTGACTTTTATACTCATATATTCGTATATTATACTCAGGAATTCAAAGGAGAACCCACTTAGGATTTTTATAGACCGACCGCAAACTATCTTTAATCACGTTTACAGTTAATTTAGGCAATGATCAATGAGTTATTTTCCTACTCACCTCCCACCCTTATTTTTTTTTAATGTGACTTTGTAAAGGCATGTTCAGTCAAGATTGATTTGCCTTTTACCCTTTTGATGTCTTTGATGGTAAAAATGCAAAGAGCTATCTGTGCGAAACCGTGATCGGTTTGTATCTCGGGGCTAATTCATTCAGATGCAGAACGGCTGTTAGTGGCTGTCCATTGAGGCAAGTTCTACCTACATAAAACCATACGTTTCTACCTGTTTCAGGGAGAGCAGACATGTCCCTGTGTTGCAATATATCGTTTGGCTGTGCTCACTCTCTCACAATGAGCCGATGAATCACTGCTGATCCGGTCTAAACAAGGCCGCATCCAGATCTGTCGATGGATCGGGCTCTGTGGAAACAGCTGCTGGAACATCGTCTGGTGAATGTCAGAGAAAGGAAAAAAAGTTACAGGCTGGTCATTTTTTGTGTGTCTGTATGCATACATGTTCAATTCAGTTTATTTTGTATAGCCCAAAATCACAAATACAAGATTTGCCTCGGAGGGCTTTACAGTCTGTACACATGACATCCCTGTCCCAGAACCTCACATCGGATCAGGAAAAACTTCCCCAAATAAAGACAGTAAAACCCTTTCACAGGGAAAAGGGGAAGCAACCTTCATAGAGCAACAGAGGAGGATCCTCTCCAGGATGGACAGAAGCAACAAATGTCATGTGACCAGAATGAGCAACGTAACAGAGTTGCAGCACATTACATGGATATGACAAAAACATTCATATAATGAGCGTTACGCATGGACCATGATCTAGCCACAGTGTTCCACTTCAGGAGGTTCCCCTCCGCTTTCATGTGCACGCAGAACAATGAGTAGTGGAAGTGGGTGCAGTGCTGTCGGACAGCTGTGTGTTGGAAGGGAGGGATCGGGGGCAGAGATGGGATGAGGGAGGAAGCGGCTCTTTGTGGTCACATCCTTTCTGACTGAGGCCGGTTTCACAAGCCCCCAAACAGCTGCTGCTGGAGGCTACATACGTTTGACTGTCTGCTCGCCCAGGAGCCACATGATACAGGCTGAAATGTCAGATATCGCAGCCGTTCGTTAGTTGTGCATCAGGTTTGAGACGGTCAGCATCTCCTCATCAGCGGGTGGGAACGGTGGTTTGTTGGGGGAATCGTTGGACGTCTCTGGAGCAATAGTACATGCATTTTAAAGGTGGTGATTCAGTATTGTGTTTTTTGTGACTCATTGTTTTACAATGAGAAACGATTTATATCAAGTATATTGAATAAAAGTTGCGTTATTCATTTAGCTTTACATTTTATTGAAGACCTTTCAGTAACTTTTACTGCTGTAGTTACTAATTCATTGTTAGAGCTAGACCTTGATTGTTAATGTAACCTTTTCTGCTTACATACTCTGCTGGCGTCCTCACTCTTTCAGTGGACTATAAAACTGCTGATGTGAGTTTTTAGTTTTTCAGCCCACACAAGTATATGCACTGTATTAACTGACCAAAAATATGGATTCATTAAGGAATTTTAGTAATTTCACAAAAGAGGCACAGGGGGTTTATTTGATCATCCTGTTTGTGTCAGCCTCTGATTTAATTGTAATTACTTACAAATGTTCCGAATATTCGCTTGTTTGTCAATTTACACAGTGCCAAAAGAAACAAGTGTGTTGCTGACATGTTTCTGTTCTCTTGCAGAAGGCTGGTGGAGTAGAACACTGACTGTGCACCGGTTGGAGAAGGCAATTCAGAGAGGAGCTGGGAGTTGTTGTTGAGCAGCAGTCCTCTCGCACCGGTGAGACCTGCTGCAGCGTGTCACTTCGACAGAGGTCCTGATCTCCCCTCCTGCAGCCTGCACACCCCCCTCCCTTTTTGCTCCATCAGTGTTGGTGACCCAGCTCCGGACCGCTTGCTGCAGGGTCCTTCCTGAGCAGCAGCAGCTGCGTCCTGCTAGCTGACTCCCCTCCCTCCCCTGCTTCCTGTCCTTGGTCAGACAAGGCTAAAGCCTCCTCTCCCCTACCCCACCCCTCATCTCTTACTTACACACTCAAGTACTTTCTTGTTGACCACACATTCCAACACCGCTTTAGACTACGGGTGCTGATCCGAGAGATCATCAGCACGTCACGTCTACCTCCCGGTCCCTCCTGAAGTGAGCAGCCACTACAGGGGTCCTCCCTTTCAACTACAACCACAGCATCCAGCATGACCTCCATGTCCAGTCTCTTCTCCTTCACGAGCCCAGCGGTGAAACGCCTGCTCGGCTGGAAGCAGGGAGATGAGGAGGAAAAATGGGCCGAGAAGGCGGTGGACGCGCTCGTGAAAAAGCTGAAGAAGAAGAAAGGCGCCATGGAGGACCTGGAGAAGGCTCTGAGCTGCCCAGGGCAGGCCAGCAAATGCGTGACCATTCCACGATCGCTGGACGGCCGGCTGCAGGTCTCTCACAGGAAAGGTCTGCCTCACGTAATCTACTGCAGAGTGTGGCGGTGGCCGGACCTTCAGTCCCACCACGAGCTCAAGCCCCTGGAGGTGTGCGAGTACCCGTTTGGCTCCAAACAGAAGGAGGTCTGCATCAATCCATATCACTACAAGCGGGTGGAGAGTCCTGGTAGGTACTTGCACTTTCGCCAAACAATGTTGTCAAAAAAATATTGACTTTTGTGACACTGACAGGTTAATGTTTAACATGTACTCCCAACTATGTTATTTGTCCTCTTGAAACAAATTATATTTAAATAATCATCATCTCCGCATGTTATTTAAATGGCACATTTTCAAACGGGTGGTCCATAAGGCTCAGTCGGGACCAGACCTGTTATTCGTGTTGTAAAAGGCCAGACGGATAAGACCAGCGTGGAGCTCTGTGTAAACTGGTGCTGGTAAACAAATCCACAGAGGTCAGAAGGCTGTCATCAGTTCCCCCCCCCCCCCTTACCATTACACAGGAAATCAATATCGCTTGCTCTTTTGGAGTCTTATTAGATTATATGCTTCTAGGCACTCCAGATGGGGTGTGGCATCAGAGTGGCGTTCTAAATGCATAAACCACTCAGACTAAACTCCCAGCACTTTCTCATCACTGCCCCCATCTCTCTCCGTTTCTGTCACTAACGCATCGCATCCTCTCAGACGACCCCGAGGGGACAGACTTTCTGACATTGGGGCTGGTTTGGGAGAGCCAGCTCTGCATTGACCAGTTGGAGGGACATGGATCACATGTCGGTCAGGAGAGACCGCACGTCATATCGTTTTAAAGAGGCTTACTGGGTGTTTTAGAGGGGACAACCTTGGAAGTTATGACTTTAAGATTCACTCGAGATGATAATCAAGGCGAGGCGCTCTCTATCCTCTTGACTAAGTTAAAAACAAAAATAAATGTGCTTCACCTCTGGTTATCTTAGCCAAGGTCTAAAGCGGCTTTTGAGGAAGGACAAATTGTTGATGAAACAGTTTCAAGACGTAGGTCTGGATACTATGGTTTTTTTTTTTGTTTAACAAAACAAAGAACAGCTTCTGATAACAGCTGTGTCAAATGGTGAATCAACAAAATAATTGTTAGTAGCAGCCCGAGTGCTGCGCATGAGCGTGCGCCACGGCTTCTTTTCCGAGAAGTTGCCAGGGCTGCGCTCTCCATTGACTGCGTTTCCTTGTAAGTAATGGAAAGGATACATTATTAACAAGGAAACACATTTATGATCCCTAAAAGCTATACCGGGATCATAAAACGATCCATTTGTTGAATGATAAAATGCCTTTATTTCACCCCTTTTCCCATCTGTGTGCGTTTGTGCAAATTTTCCGTGCCCAACTAATTCCCCTGTCGGCCTCCTCTGTCCCACCACCCAGTGCTTCCTCCTGTCCTGGTTCCGCGGCACAGCGAGTTCAACCCACAGCACAGCTTGCTGGTACAGTTCCGCAACCTCACCCACAACGAGCCGCACATGCCTCTGAACGCAACCTTTCCAGAGTCCTTCCAGCAGCCGCACAGCGGGGGTGGCGGCAGCGGAGGAGGTGGTGGAGGCGGTTCGTTCCCCATCTCGCCCAACTCTCCGTATCCCTCTTCTCCAGCCAGCAGCGGTACTTATCCCAACTCTCCGGCCAGCTCTGGGCCCTCCAGTCCATTCCAGCTCCCAGGTATGCCAAACGCGCTCATGTACCTGACCGTGACCTTAGGCAAGAAGCCAAACTATTGTGGTGGTCTGCGGCGTTGCTGTCAAGTAGCCAACGACAGGCTGCGGTGTTTGTTTTTTTTCTTTAGTCGTCATGTACAAAAAAACAAATTCAGAGAATAGATGTTAAATCGGAAATCCAGGTAAATCCCTTTTTAATATGCATATCATTTACAAATCCCTCAGTATTAGAATAACCAATGTTTTAAACCCATGCACGATATACTTTATCACTAAGCAGTGGAAATGCTCTAACAATACGATCTAACCAGGTCAAGTTGTATTCATCCAAATCAAGCTACACCCCTCAATGAGAACAAAGGAAATGCCAGCTAAGCAGCGTCCACCAGAGCCAGGGCTGCTGGCTGCTGTCAAGGCTCTGACTCAGGGGAGCAGGCAGCCGCTCTGTCTCATTGTTACTGCCTGCAGACAGAGCAGATAATAATAATAATAATAATAATAATAATAATAATACATTTTATTTGTATTGCACTTTATATTTTAGCAATCTCAAAGTGCTACAGAGCAGAATAAAACAAGAACATTTTTAAGATATATTTAAAAGCAGAGCCTATAAAAGATATTTTAGCGGAAAGAAATGAAGACATACTGCTTAACCCAGACCTTCCATTCTGCCATGTTCGATAGTCTTGATATATCTGAGAAATACCTTTTTTGGACTGTTCCGATTGTGTGGATGTGTTTCTGTGAGAGGGTCTGGTGACTACTGCTCCGGTGACTGCGGGGCAGTCAGGCAGAACAAGGTTTTCATGGTTTTTATTTGTGCTGAAAGACCCTGGATATTTGAGCAGCATAATCACAAACATTTTCTCACTGCCATCTTAAGTGGACGTTTAGTATTGTTCGTTTTTTTTCTGTGTGCCTCAATATGGGCTCAGAGAGCTCAAATTGCATCTCTGTTGGGAATGGGTTAGCTTGTGGCTTAGCAAGTGAGGGACATGTGACACCTTTTCCGGGGTTTTGTGTGTGTGTGACTGTGTGTGTGTGACTGTGTGTGTGTGACTGTGTGTGTGTGTGTGTGACTGTGTGTATGTGTGTGTGACTGTGTGTGTGTGACTATTTGCCAGCAGCAACAACTGGTCTCATCCTCACTAACTCTTAATGTCTCAGCTGACACCCCACCCCCGGCCTACATGCCCCCCGACGAGCAGCTGGGCCAGGAGAGCCAGTCCATGGAGACCAGCAGCAGCCTGGTGGTGCCTCCCAACGTGGCCAGAGGAGGTGAGGAGAGTCCACATTAGCATCAGGACCCAACTCTGGCAGGATAAAGTACCAACCAGGAAGTATAAGTTGACAGCTTATGAAAGTTAAAACGCTGGACAGCAGTGCAGTGTTTTTATGCTAAAGTGATGTAAAAACGTTCTTCTTCGTCTCAACATATTTTCAAAAAAAATATTTCCAAAACATTAAGGGTTAACGGCCCCTTCGCTCTTGTTAGCTACACTTGTCCTTGTGAAATAATAAATCCAGTCCCATTGGGTTTTTAACAAGGCTTTATAACTTAATAGACCAGTGAACTGTATGATGAATTTATGATCAGTCTAGTTTGAACCGTGAAGAATTTCACAGTCCCACTCTGCCCAATAGCATTCACTGTAACTAAAACCATTTTGTTTGGAACAATACATACCTAATCAACGTGTGCCTTCTCAAAGATGTGAGTGTGATGAGGTCATTGGCTAAGTTTATGACTAGTCTGTTTTTTGTTTTTATCTGACCTGTGTCTTTTTTTTCCAGATGTGCAGCCAGTGGAGTACGAGGAGCCGAGTCACTGGTGCTCCATCGTCTACTATGAACTCAACAACCGCGTCGGCGAGGCTTACCACGCCTCGTCTACCAGCGTGCTGGTGGACGGCTTCACCGACCCTTCAAACAACAAGAACCGCTTCTGCCTCGGCCTGCTGTCCAATGTCAACCGCAACTCCACCATTGAGAACACGCGCAGGCACATCGGCAAAGGTACGTCTTGGCGAACACATCGACATTTAGTTCTCGCGCAGCTGCGTTTTTTTTCTTTTCCACAATGTCCTGACCGTGACGTGTCCGTCTCCCAGGAGTGCACCTGTACTACGTGGGAGGGGAGGTGTACGCAGAGTGCCTCAGTGACACCAGCATTTTCGTCCAGAGCCGCAACTGCAATTACCACCACGGCTTCCACCCGACCACCGTGTGCAAGATCCCCAGCGGGTGCAGCCTCAAGATTTTCAACAACCAGGAGTTTGCGCAGCTTCTGGCCCAGTCGGTCAACCACGGCTTCGAGGCCGTGTACGAGCTCACCAAGATGTGCACCATCAGGATGAGCTTCGTCAAGGTAAGGCCTCGCTACACACCCACAGCTACCCGAACAAGAGGCCGACGTCAGCATTGTTGTTAAATCGGTTCTGCCTCCTCACAGGGCTGGGGAGCCGAGTATCACCGGCAGGACGTCACCAGCACCCCCTGCTGGATTGAGGTGCACCTGCACGGGCCCCTCCAGTGGCTGGACAAGGTGCTCACACAGATGGGTTCGCCCCTCAACCCAATCTCTTCTGTGTCCTAATAATGGACTTGTGGGAGCTTGGGAGATCCCTTCTACTATATTTTAAATTTTCTTTTTTTTTACTTTTCTTTCCACCCCTCAGCGATTTGATAATTTAAGGTAGTCTTAATGGCTGAACTGTTTACACTTGACTTTGGGAAGGGATATCGAACTCTGGCAACAGAATGAGTTGTTGAAACGGACTACCGTTGCGCGCAAGGTCGCCCGAAGAAAGAGCGGTAACGGCATGGACACACACTACTGCTCGACAATGCTACGACAACCCGCAAGAATCGAGGGCTCCGCTGTCACATTTGAATTTGTCAAATGTTACTTTTTTTTTTTTTTTTTTTTTTTTTTTTTTGCATCAAATGTTTTTATTTCTCTGTATGTGTAGTTTTTTTTTTAACATAGAACAGTCTCACTACTCCGCCTGATGTCCGACAGACAAATTTGAATTCTTCCGAACCTTTTTCTCACATCGTTGTTTCAGATATTTACAATAAAGACCGACACGAGGATGTTTACCATTAGATCAGATAGCGCAGACGCTTTTTTTTATTTTAATTTTTTAAATAGTCTCTACTGCTAAAAATGAACACTGAGCTACTGCCTTTTTCAGAAGGTGACGTATGCCGACCTGATAGTTTTTTTAATATGGGAGATCAATCACTGAACACGTTTAACATGCCATGAGCTAACACCATTGTGGACGTTACATCTATTGCAGCTGAAGTAGTCATCTATGATTTATATCCCACAATGGACATCGTCGTTATTGATTCTTGTTTGTACTCTAGTTTCAAGTCGGGGTGACTGTATTCTACCATACTCACTGTATTAACAATATTGTGCACTCGTGGATTTTGTGCAGGCATATAAAATTTTGACGTGGGTACCAAGGCATTATGTTGATAGATAATTGACTTCATTAGCACAATGAAATAAACAGGTCATTTGTTAACGATGATTGTTTTATTTTCTGTTTCTGTTCTGCATTTTAGTAATACTTCAATCAGGATGGATCTAGCATGTGCACAGATTGGTAATTTACACTGTTATATTTACAACAATTCGCCACCCAGCTTTTTCCAATAAATATTAATCTACCTATGATTATACTTGTTTGAACAGCTTAAACATGTCTAATTGTCGCCATGGCAAAACCATAAAAGCACTGCAGCAAACAAGGACAGTAGTACACCTTAATTAATGAAGGACAGTAGTACACCTTAATTAGAGATGCCGACAGCGGTCAAGCTTTCAGAGTATCAACACATCTGCTGTGTTCTTTACAATATTCAACTAGTTAAATTTCAAAACGTATCGGCTGAAATGGGGAAACTCAATTAAAACCAAAATTGGGTGGATCTTGTGCTTTGAGTAAACTTTGCATCAGCTTTGGGTTAATTACTGCTTGATGTCCAGGTGCTTCATTTCAGCAGGATGTCTGAATGTTGTCATTTGTTTTTTTATTTCTCTTAATCAGGAGTAGAAGTGGAAAGACCAAACATTAAACTATCAGATATTAGATTATACATTCCAGTAGTCTGCAGCATCAGAGGCAGAAGTGCATAACTTCAATTATTCAACTCAAGAGCCTCTTTGCTTATTATATATTATCTTAATATTTCTTCTTGAGTTAAGTCCCGCCTGTGCAGAAGTCCTCTCCAGTGCTGTGCAGCGTAACCACGGGGCGCAGGACCGGCCTGACTACTTCCTATTGGTCCACGTCGGTATTTACCGTAAGTCTCCGTAAAGCTGCGTCGGGAGTCCGCCTAACTTCTCACGTACAAATACAACTCGAAACGCGCCATTAAATACAAACACATATCCTACAAACTGTTCACGAAAGTGTCTCACACACACAGTAGTAGACAGAAGACGCGGGGAGACTTTTCGGTGATGCTTGGAAAAAAAATTAATGCTCTTGCGCCAAATTACCGTCGCAGCCGGATGTGATGTGGCTCCCAAGGAGCAAGCCAAAGATAAACACGTAGCCGGACTGATAGGGGCGAGGATAATACATTTATAAAGAGGCTACCTGGAAAACTGACGAAATGGAGTAGCCGCAGAGAATATATAGAGATTTCAGTAGGCAAGGACACGTCCGTCACATTAACGAAGGCGCAAGTCTTCCACAGTCATCGAGTCGGTGAGTCCAGAGCTGACAGTTGGTACCTGCTAGCTACGGTTAGCTAGCACTAGCTAACTAACCTCATTAGTTAACTCTACCTGTCTATTAACACCTAGGTTAGCTAGCAAGGTAGCTAGCGGTTAGTCTCTGGAGTAAAGTACCCTCACGAGTACAAACTGATGTACATTCGGCATGCTGACAAGTGTGTAGCTAGCTTATTAGCCCCTTCTTTAGTAAGCTATTCCATATTTTCTTCGGGTTTTTTAAGGACTTAATGTGCTTCCCACGTTAGCTTTGAAGTCCCGCGGGCTGAGTTCGCTGCCTCTTCCTCTCGGTAAAGGGACACGTTGGTGTTAAGCTACTTTTTTAACATATGCGGAAATAACTTAAGAGACGAGCTAGCTAGTTAAATAGTTTGTTACGCGTTGCAGTGTTACGTGAGAAACGCCGCCCAGAAGCTGCTTTAGTGGGAGTGTACGCATTGCTTACCAGGTGCACAAGCTTGGCGTCTATGCATTTTCATTTCACCTGCATGAATGATGCGTGGTGTTCTGTTTGTCTGGCCTTAATAAAACACCACTAACCATATGCTCCTAATACTCCAGCAGGCCCCGTGGCTCAAAGCTCATTATAATGTTGCACAGGGTTAGTTGTGGTAAAGATTACCTCATTGTTCACCTGGCAGGTTGACAGCTCGCTATTTTCTCCCCGTATCTTACTCAAACAGCCCTGAAAGCCCGCTGGTGGGCAACCATGTGTAGTTAACGCATGAGAACAATTTGTCTCATGTAAAAAAAAAACGCTGCAGGAAATCCTTCCACCGTGCACACAAACAGTGCAAATAGGCCGCTTCAATCCAGCAACGAACACGTTACTGGTTTACTTTCACTGGAGCCGATCATTGTAGTTCAGGAAACACTAGTTGGAAATGAGTGAGTAATGATTCAAAATGCCAGATTGTATTGTATGAGATGCTCTCTGGTTATTGACATCTATATGTGACTGTGCACATCTGGTTCCTACATATTTACAAATTATGCAAAAGATTGTGTCGACAATGATCTCGAGAGTTTCGTCCTGTTTTCCAACTGTTCTAAAAGCAGTGACGTGAATGTTAACACGAATAAACTTCAGCTGTTAAGCTGTGCATGGATTATAAGCAAATGATTTCTCATATTGTTATGGATGACTAGACAGGCTGTCCGGGCTTTCACCCCAAACAATTTAGATATGCATTTATAGGTAATCTGTTCATGCCACATCATGAAAAATGATCCATCACAGTGCTGCAATTTTATTTGCATGCCGCTCCGCTGCAATAGTCAGCTTTCACTTGCAGTGCTAACCTTCTTCTTCTTTTCTTCCCCACCGCAGTATCTGTCACAGAGTCCAACATGGTGCGATCAGCCTTGGTGACTGCCACCAGTCTGGCCCTGACTGGGGCCGTGGTGGCACACGCCTACCTCCTGAAAAACCAGTTCTACCCGACTGTGGTCTACCTCACCAAGAGCAGCCCCAGCATGGCGGTAAGGACCGGGTTTGGTGTGAGTTGTATAGATATTTTCCCCATCTTTTAAATACCATCGGCACTGTGACCAATCCCCTTTTTTCTTTTTCTGCCATCAGGTGTTGTACATTCAGGCCTTTGTGTTGGTGTTCCTGCTGGGAAAGTTCATGAGGAAGGTCTTTTTTGGACAGCTACGGGCTGCAGAAATGGAGGTAGTTGTCTTTTTTTTCATTACTCTCCTGACTCATCCCAACTCGTAGTTGGTGTAATATGCAATGCATGGTCTCAGTTGTATCTGATCGGCCTACTTGTGTTTGCGTCTCTCCTCTCCGCCTCCAGCATCTCATAGAGCGCTCCTGGTACGCTGTGACCGAGACGTGCCTGGCGTTCACTGTGTTCAGGGACGACTTCTCCCCTCGCTTTGTCGCCCTTTTCACACTTCTGCTCTTCCTTAAGTGCTTCCACTGGCTGGCGGAGGACCGGGTGGACTTTGTGAGTGATGAGAGAAAGAGAACAACCTCCTTATCTTAAGTAACACAGTTTACTTCATCTACTTTATTTTTGTGTAGTGCTTTGCTTTAAAGATAGAAAGGAAACACACAGACGCCGCGTGGCTAAAACTGTGTCCAAGAGTCGAAGAAGTCGACATGCAGTCGCATACATGAAGATCATTCAGAATCACAATCGATGTTTCAGCGGCTAAGTGCATTTGCGTGACTGTACGCGTTTAACAAACTTTGTAAATACTGTTTATCTTTCTCCTTCAGATGGAACGAAGTCCAAACATATCTTGGATTTTTCACTTCAGAGTGTTATGTAAGTACAGGTTATGGTCCATGCCAGAAATCCTTCTGCTTAGCGCGTCTGTGTTGGCCTTTTTCTTTCCTTCTCTTAAATCTTTGTTTTCTGTCGTATCGACTCTACACATGAAACGAGTCTTGCTGAAGTGAAACTGTATGCAAATCCGTGCTGTTTGCACCCGAGGCCAGGTGCGCCCCGGTGTAACGGAGTCCCACAGCAGACCAACAGACTGGTTAACTGTGACAGACAGTAACCCATGTTTCTAAACCCTACTGCAAGATCCATTCAGTCGTCTTGTCGGATGTGATTTAACTGCCGACTGCATTTGAATTGAGGACGGCTGGTAGCTCTATCAGATTAGATGCCCTTAGTTTACTGTTTTTAAAACAGCTGTCCATCAGACACCTCTTTAAATACTGAACATATTGTTTATTCTGGGCCATAATAAAGGTGTTTTCTATGTTTCTATGAAGCTTTTCTGCGTGTAGATACCTCAGCCCCGCACAGCGGTGTGAATCGTGTTCTTTATTTCCTGCAGCTCTCATGGGACTGCTGGCTATCCTGGACTTCCTGTTTGTCAACCACGCCTGTCACAGCATCATCACCCGAGGAGCCTCGGTGCAGCTCGTGTTTGGATTCGAGGTTTGTCGTTTGGCTTGAAGCCTTTTCAGCTGTTAAAAGGCTTCAAGCCTCCAGTGCAGGATACATATGTGAGCATTCTGTTTCCAGTCTAGAGTCCTGGGCTTATTGAACTCACCATATAAAATAATTACCCAACATAGGGCTTTACAATACATTGATAATGTATTGATATATCCTGATATAAATCTAGGTATCTCCCTTGTTATAATCTGGAAAAGTAATGTGATTTTCAGAGTTTACCAGACGGTTCTAGCTCCATGCTCCATTACGCAATTATTACATCCAATTTACTGATGATTATTTATCAAAAAATCTCATTATGTACATATTTTAGGAAGGCAAGGAATTACAACATCGTCTCAATATCGAGGTATTCGGTAAAAACATTAGATTTTCTTATTTTTTCAGTTAAATTAGTATTAGGAAAAAATAGCGATAGGACAACGTCACCACAACATCACTTTTACCCTTCTCCCGCTGTGTCCTCGTGTTGCTCGTATATATACACACACACACACACACACACACACACACACACACACACACACACACACACACAACAAATGACACTTTGGCACACCTCCTCTCTGTGCCCCTCAGTATGCCATCCTGATGACCATGGTGCTGACGACCTTCATCAAGTACCTTCTGCACACCGTCGACTTGCAGAGTGAGAATCCCTGGGACAACAAGGCCGTCTACATGCTGTACACCGAGCTCTTCACAGGTACCGTTCACCTTCTAGACGCTGTGTCTGTGTCTGTTGTGAGTGTGTGTAACGGTGGCAGCCATACTCGAATAGCAGTTGATGTTCTTTCCCTCCAGGTTTCATCAAAGTGCTCCTGTACATTGCCTTCATGACCATCATGATAAAGGTCCACACCTTCCCTCTGTTCGCCATCCGGCCCATGTATCTGGCTATGAGGTGAGCTGCTGTGTGCTCACGTTTTTTTTTACAGTGTTGTTACTGCCACTACTCTGATATACAGTATATCCAAACATCCATCTAGACATCTAAACATCCATCTAAACATCTAAACATCTATCTATACATCTATACATCCATCTAAACATTGTTCTATACATCTATCTAAACATAAAGTAGCGTTCTCACCCTCTATATTTTTTAAATATGTGGAATAGGAGTTTGGACAAATCTTGATGATATTTCATATTTAAGCAACATTTCCAAGCTTTAAGTTGAGCACAAATGTTTATGATTTTTGTCATTATTTTATTTCTATTCCCATGTTTTGAGTTTGGTGCCGTCTTTTCCTCTTTCTCTCCTTTCAGGCAGTTTAAGAAAGCCGTAACAGACGCCATAATGTCCCGGAGAGCCATCCGCAACATGAATACGCTGTGAGTGCCAGGTTAAAGGTTAAACTCTAATAAATGTGGAGGGTGAGGGATGAATAGAGGCGCCTCACGGCCCGAGGAGAGGAGCTGATCTCTTGCCAGGCGGCAGCAGGGGAAACCGGCTGTGGCTGGAGTGGGTCTAGACTTTTTAATACATCCTTTTGAGCTCTGCGGAGGCGCTGATGCTGTTGATAGTTTGTAATGTTTGCAGTCAGGATGCTTTGTCTTGCTTCGGTCTAAACGTTAACAACAACTTAGCATGTTCACAAGCTTTCTATAGACAATCATACAATTATGTGGAGACTTTGACGAGCTCTGATGTGTGTGTATATATAAATAGACAAAACGTTAGCTTGCTTTCTGCGCTTCCATTCCCCTCTGATCTCTGCCTGTGTTCAGGTACCCCGACGCTACTCCTGAAGATCTGCTGGCCTCCGACAACGTCTGTATCATCTGTCGAGAGGAAATGGTGACCGGAGCCAAGAAACTGCCTTGTAATCACATTTTCCACTCCAGGTAAAGTCCTTCTGGTCAGCAGAAAGAAAGGGAATAAAAATGCTGGACAAACAAAACCGCGTAGCCGCTGGACGTGGTCAGCATCTACAGTCACTGATGACGCAGTCAGTTAGGCGAATTAAACATGACTGACCAGGAAGAAACTCTTGTGTTTTTTTAAAATGTCGCCGTTTGTTCTTCCGGCGCTGTGAGTAATGTGGCGGCGCTCCTTCCCCTCACAGCTGCCTGCGCTCCTGGTTCCAGAGGCAGCAGACCTGCCCGACCTGCCGCATGGACGTCCTCCGCGCGACTAACAACAATCAGGCGCCAGCTGCGGCCCAGGCCCCGCCCCCTGCGCCCGCGGCCCCCGCCAACGCCCCCGCGGCGCCGCCCGCCAACTGTGAGAGTCAAAAAAGAAACAGCGCTCGTGAACACAACACAACCCCATTCCTCAAGGAGATTATTATTATTATTATTATTAATACTTGTTCAACGGGCCGATACCTGAGAGTTCATGTACCTGTTTCACTTGGAGACCTCTGACCGCCACATTCTCTTGAGTCCGTGTGGACAAAATGTTGTCGACGTGTAAAACAAATCCTAGTCCCACGTTTCTTAATTTAACAAGACGGATTACTTGACCACGTTGCAGAGTTTGAGTCTTTTTAAGGATCTCATTTTCCCCCCGTTTCCTCTGCAGTGGCCCCCGGCATGTTACCTGGCTTCCCTCCCGGCGTCTTCCCCTTCTGGGGTCCCTTCCCTGGGGTGCCTCCGCCCGCCGCCGCAGGGGCCGCGGCTCCGGGTGGCACCGACGCACCGCAGACAGAGGCCGCGCAGGCCGCCGGTAAGGACAAGAAAAATGCTCACGACATGTTTATCGTCTTAATTCATAAAATAATTTTCCTCTAGACTTCTACCCAAAACGCTGTGCGTTGTGTTGTTTCCACCAGGCTCCAGCCAGGCCGCCTCGTCGACCGCAGACGCCGCCGCGGCTCCGGGATCGGCGATCCCGGGCTTCCCCTTCTCCTTCCCCCCGCCTCCCTTCCACACGGCGCCGTGGCTCATGCCTCCACCGCCTCCCTTCGGTAAGCACTGACTCTCACACACACGTTCCTCATTCCCTATTTATTGTCCATCCTTTGCCAACTTGTGTCGTTCGCGTTTCCCCTGGACCGGTTTGTGTTAACGCCTCTTCCTCCTCCTCCAGTGTCGTCCATGCCTCCTCCTCCTCCCTCTCTGTCCCGGCTGTCCGAGGAGGAGCTGAGGGAGATGGAGGCGGACGGTCGGCGGGGCCTCGAGGCCCGGCTCCAGTGTCTCCAGAACATCCACACCCTGCTGGACGCCGCCATGCTCAACATCCACCACTACCTCAGCACCGTCACCACGCTAGCGTAAGTGAGGCTCCTCGAGAGCGGAACCGAAATTTTCAGAATTTCCCAATGTGTGATAAATGTAAGGGTCGTAACAGAACTAATGGGTGCCAAGAGTAAGTTTTTGATGGGATGCGTCATTGACGCTCTGCTGCCGTTTCTCCACAGTCCTCCGAGGGCCGAGGGTGGGGGCGGGGCCGGAGCCGCCGGCGGGGCCGGAGCCGCCGGCGGGGCCGGAGCCGCCGGCGGGGCCGGAGCCGCCGGCGGGGCCGGAGCCGCCGGCGGGACCAACGCCGGCGGGACCAACGCCGGCGGGGCCGCTTCCCCTCCGGCAGCGAGCAGCAGCACGGACAGTCGCAGCCAGGAGAAGGAGTCCAGCTCCTCCAGCAGTAAGTAAACTCACAGCTCGACTGCAGGGTTCTTACGGTCATTAAAAATGGTTATTTTTAGGATGGATGGATGCTTTATTAATCCCCAAAGGGAAATTTGTTTCATGACGTTCATTTACGCTGAGTTTGCAATAATATTTATGCTTTTAAAAGAAAGAGGCTCAAAATATCAGCAGCATACATACAGGCATCTATATAAATATGTATTCTTTTAATCAAACTATTGTCTCTCAATCACTTGTGTCCATTTAAGGTTTACTGGATGCTTTGAATCCTCATTTTTAGTTTAAATATTACATTTTATCAATTTTAATGTTTACACATTGAATTCACTAATTGTTTGCTCATGGACATTTGGTTTAAAGTCATGGAAATTTTGATTAAATGTTTTTTCCAGCTGAGCAGGTGGACGGCGCCGCAGTCTCCCCTCAGCCAGCGGACTCTACTTCCACCGCCTCGGACACGGAGAGAAAAGAAGAGCTGGACGAGGGCGTGGCGGGGGATGAGGACGGAGAGCCCAACGCCGCCGAGCTGAGGCGCCGCCGCCTCCGCAAGCTGGAGACGACGCCGTCGTCCTCGCCGCCTCCCGACAACTGAACCCTGGCGCTCTGACTCGGTGTGGGGGAAGGGAACACGTTGCTCCGGACCAGCAGGAGCTCTTAGCTGATAGATCGTTGCTTTGGTTCTTCATCGCCTCCTCTTCCTCGTGGCTCTCGCCTTCCACGGGTTCAGGTTCCTTAACCGTCGTCGAGTTGGACTTCGGCTACATGGGAGACGCGACGATCGGCGCCGCTCACCTGGACCGCTTCTTTGTCAGAAAGCAATAGCACGACTCCTGTTTCGTTCGTTCCCCCTTTTCCCCTCAGAATGACTACTGCAATAAGAGTACTGCAGGTGTTTTAAGTTTAATCAGGTGGAGGAGGAGTTGTTGCTTCACACCCCGTTTGTGTGGTCAGTGACGGAGACGATGGTCGGATTTGTGTTTGGTAGTTTTACTGTCGACGAGGTCTTTGCCCGCACTTTGATTTGTTTAATTCAGTTTCCCCCTCGGCGTAAAAACCACGTCGACATGTTACACAACACCTGGATCGGTGTCACAGCGAAAGGGGATGTTTGATCAGCTGCTTTTTTTCCTTTTTTCTTCCTTTTAACATTCATCCCTCTTCTGTCGCCACTGCAGTCGCTGTATCATACTGATTTATTTGAATGTGTACATACTGTATAAAGAGTTTTAATAGGATGATCTGTACATAATGCAGAATAAACTGTTTGACTGAAGTGGTACGACATGTACAATTGTGTGTGTGTGTGTTCACAAACAGAAGTGATCAGTCTGTGTACCGAGATTTTGATCTTGCCTTTTGAATTGGAGAGTGAGCTGTAAAATGTTTTATTGGCAATGTGTCGTTCACCTGATTTGTGTTCAGAGTACCGAGCAAATGAGTTCCCACAATCGGTACCAAATGAAAGCTTTCTTTCAGGGAAACTCCGTGTGCAAACATCACAATCAAAAGTAGTTAATATAAAAGACGACCAACTAAAATCTGATGTTCACTGATGAATTCAACATTTTAAAGTCTAAAACATTTTAGAAACCGGCCAAACAAGCTCAATTAGATTTTTTTCTTTTTTTTTATTGGTTTGCTGTTTACATAGTAAATATCAATCACGTGGTAAAACTGAGCGACAAGGAAGCCTCATTCCAGGAAAAACTGAGAATCACACCAGATTTTTCGCTCCAATTAAAAAAGGACAAAGCTGTTAATATAAAAATAACTTAAACGTAAATCAAAATATGATTACGCAGAGAGGAAATCAAAAACAAATTAACATTAAACTCTTTGCAAAAGTGACGTACAAACCAAGACGGCGGCCTGAAAGGAAACGACTCGGTAAGGTGAAGACCTGCAGTAACGTCGCCCCCAGATCAGAAAACAGGCTCACCGGCCTGCTAACGGGGAATTATTTTAGCAAAAAAAGTCAAAAGACGTCGCTGCTCTTAAAGAAACGGGATGCCAAAAGTAACCCATTAAATATATTTCTTGTACACTTCAGGATAAGAGGGACAAAACTGCATATTGGTCCAGTCCTAGTCGTTTCCAAGGCTGCAAGCTTATAAACTACGTTATTCTCTCCGCCAGGGGGATGATGCGATGGGTCGTGAGTAAGCGTGCACCTCTGTCTGTCCGCGGCTAATTTCGCACACTGTTGCAGGAAACTTTGTAAAGTTTTGGGTGCGCGCTCAAGGGAGCGCCTCGCACCTCTGTTACCCGTTCACACTGCCTGCTGACTCCTCCCTCACCTCTGGACAGTTGGGGCCACAGCCGAGTGGCTCGCCGGCCTCCGGCGGCCCTCGGTTCAGACCCATCTGGCGGAGATCCGTGCGCTCTCCTGAGTGCACCTTTCTAGCTTAATGAGGAATGCTTACGAAGCTAAATGTGCAATTTTTTTTCCGGGAATTCTTAAGAGCTTGTTCATCTTATATCATCAAAAATACAACAATGAATTCAATTAAATAAGCTAACGCATTGTAACTCAATCTCACCTTATCGTTTACAAGCAGGCTTCTCCCATCGAGTTTGTTCTTTATGAGCAAAAAAATTTAACAAGAATTCTATATATTCTCTGTTACAAAACTACAAGGTGCATTATTCACTGCTTGTTGATGAATTCCTGAGGTCTTCAGTGCAAAAAAGACTGTCCACGGAGAGAGGTGCTCCTGGCTGGCAGCTTGTGTGTGCTCTGCCCCTCGAGATGAGCGACGTGGAGGTCAGTTCTGGGGGGTGGAGTAGAACGAGTGGTGCTGCTGGTTCTGGTCTGGAGGGTTGCTGGCGAACAGGAGAGGAGCCGTCTCCGCTCCGTACCAGCTGAAACGGAGAGAGAGAGGAACACTGAAGAACAAGCCCCCGAGGTCATGATCTGTGCCACAGACAAGCAAGACTTGTTCTATAGATTGTTAGAAAAGTTTTCCATAGTTTCCCTGAGCCAAGAGCGAGGTCTTGTATTGTCTTGTTTTGTCCAACCAACAGTTGGACAAGCATGTTAAATCAGAGTTGAAACCATTTTGATAGGTCGGCCAACGAGAAAATGACTTTGATAATCGATCAAACCGTTTCAGATGTTTATTTAGGGCCCCACCTGTGAAAATGTGTTGCGTTTCTTTGCTTTTCTATCATAGTAAAGTGAAACCTTTGAACACGAGTCATCTTTCAAATTTCTTTCAAATGAAGCTGAATCAATTAAGCGTGAAAATGATCTGCAGGTTAACCAACAACAGAATTGATGGTTTATCTGCAGCCCCGCGTAGAATAAAACCGCAACGGATCACATTGGAGAAGCTGGAGCCGAGGGAACATTTGCATTTTTTTCTACCTTGCGTGTGCTTGAGAGCTGCGCGCCCACGGGACCGGTGCGTCTTCGTCGCTGCCTTGAGGGTCATCGAAGAAATAGGGACGAGGGATGACCCTGTTGTTGACGGCCATGCTGCTGGTCTGTGAAGGAGGAGGAGGTGAAGAAGAAGGTGAAGGTGGTGAAGAAGAAGAAGAAGAAGAAGAAGAAGAAGAAGAAGAAGAAGAAGAAGAAGAAGAAGAAGAAGAAGAAGAAGAAGAAGAAGAAGAAGAAGAAGAAGAAGAAGAAGAAGAAGAAGAAGAAGAAGAAGAAGAAGAAGAAGAAGAAGAAGAAGAAGAAGAAGAAGAACTTTAAAAGACTTCCCCTGCTTAATTTCTTCTTTTTCCCTATCCGAATGTTCTGACTACCTCTTGAGCCGGCCGGCGAACTCTGAAGATCAGGATGAGCAGACTGGTTGGGAGCAGCTCCCAGATGAAGAGGATGGCGCCAAAGGCCAGGTAGCCCCTGTCGCCCAGTTCACTTTGCAAGTCAGCCTGCAAACACGCACACACACACACAAAAGTATGGACAACCTGTTACTGCCAACTCAAACATGGCGCTGCGCTGCAGTTTGGACTCGGCGTTCACCTGGTCGGAGACGTTGTACCAGTCAAAGTCAAACGCCTCCACGCGGTGACTCTGGAACAGGATGACCACCGTCAGGTTGTAGCAGGCTCGGCTGGCAAACAACAGGATCACTGCTGCGCCCAGCGCTGCCGTGCGGCACACCGTGGTCCCCTGGTGGGGAGGGGGAGAGACATCGTCAGCCTGGAGTCCAATCACAACTACAGAGGAGACTTGTATTGCACTTTCCTAAAAGATAACACTCAGCCTCTAGTGTGGGATCCTAGTAAACAGCCCCAATTCCAGTTTGTACGGTTTTTAACGTATAATCTCCGAGCCCGTGCTCAAATAACCCTGATGATGTCACAGTGATGTCATTAGCATCCCGTTCTCAGACTTGACAAAGCTCCTGCAGAACCACAGAAGACTACGAGCAGGAGTAATCCTGACGAGAATCAACTACTCTCGACGTGGCCGCTTCAATTTCCACATTTCACTCAAAGTTCCACGCCCAGCACACCTTGCTGATCAGGTAGGGGCTAGTGGAGCGCGAGTGTCTGCTCAGCAGCAGCAGTAAGGCGGCCAGCAGCACCGCGTCCAGGGTGAAGAGCGAGTCGTTGACCAGGACTCGAACCAGCACCAGGTTCCAGGTGCGCTCCCGCGACCCGCTTTCGGCGTCTCTGTCGCCAAGGGCCGCGCAGACCACGTTGACGCACAGGAAGACGGCGCTCAGGGCGCCATACACGCACCGCGACAGCCACCTGGAGAGGACGCGGAGGCGAAAAGGATT